>NC_064540.1:20423223-20724473 GCF_023856365.1 Brienomyrus brachyistius
TGGGGGTTGGGGTGGAGGGGGTGGTGGTCACATAATCCTGAGTTAGCATCTCAAAACGTGGCGTTTTTATTGTAAGCCACGCACACGGCACTCGTGTCCTTGTCCACCATGCTGCCCTGTATCCCCGATAAACGAAGCCATCTACCATGATAAATGCTGTCCCACTTCCTTATCCGTCATGCTAGCTTCTGCCCCCCCATGCATCTCCGCCATGCTAACTGATCCATGCTAACTGATCCATGCTAACTGATCCATGCTAACAGCTGCCCGCTGAACAAGAACCTCACTTATTACACTCCCAGCATAACAAAGCCTGAGATCATGATGCTCATGTTGATGTCATATGAAGAACAAATCCCAAAATCCTTTTATCAGGCTTGGTCCTTGGCTCTGCTGCTGTTTGAACAGAATTTGTATCTGACGACCGCTTTTGTCAAGTCCAATTTAATA
This sequence comes from Brienomyrus brachyistius, assembly GCF_023856365.1. Lineage (NCBI taxonomy): Eukaryota > Metazoa > Chordata > Actinopteri > Osteoglossiformes > Mormyridae > Brienomyrus > Brienomyrus brachyistius. The sequence continues at coordinate 20,423,674 of NC_064540.1, forward strand.
ACCGTGCTTAGTTCCCGAATCGGTTTTATGTTTCACAGAACATACTCCTGGAACTTCAGAAATTACATTCCAAATCTGGATATATTCCTTTTGTGTCTCATATAAATATGGAACAGTCATTTAAACAAATTGGATTCTCTGTATAAATATATATTTGTCATTTGATTAGCTAAAACACTTTCCATTTATTAAATTGAGGCATAAAATAACATGTTTTTATGTAAATAAATATGACGTAATTCCTAGGAATGGTAGCCAGCAAAGCCAACACCTCTTTGTAAATGTAGTAGCATCGACAGTGAAATCAACAGCTATGACTGCATGTCATTAAGAATATTCCCTGTAACAAAACACTGAAAGGAAACTTGACGATAGGTATTATTGATTTTTTTATGATCAAACTTATAATAAAAAGCATTTATTAAATGGAATTAATTGATAACCTCTAGTTATCCAGGGCAAGACTTCTTACCTTGCGGTGGAGTCTGGAGAGACGGACAGCGTGGCGAATAGATCAATGACACTGACTTCTGTGGATTTGTCATTTTAAAAAGTCCCCTTATCTCAACTCCTTGGGGACTGAATTAATTACAAAGGATACAGTTTCTCATCCGGGGGTGTGTAAACAGAGCCCCTCAAAACGTGGCAGAATGCGCTACTGATTCTCGTTAATTAATGACCCTCCCGTTCCCTGAGCACTCTGCAGTCGGCCTCTTCCAGGTTCATCTTACGAGTCGAGTGCAGGATGGATATGCGGCCATGTTAGCATCACTTAGCCCAAAACGCAAGGATTTCCCAGCCGCACTCTGGAAGCAGATCAACAGCAATATAAACAGCTCAAGCCATCATTTCTGCATCTGACAAAAAAGTTAACCGCTTTGTTCGGCCTCCCGCTACCTGCTAAGGGATGTTTCGCGTTGCATGTTTTGTTTTTCATCACTTAAAGGGAGTTTGACTTCACCAGTTGCTGCACCCAAAGGCACCAGGCTACTCTGGGCTGTCCTGCCTGTGATGGCCATACGAACCAGTGAGACGCAGCCACTCAGCACCCGAGAAACAGCGTTACATTTCACAAACATCAAATGCTATCGCTTTATCGCTCCGTCCCCAGCAGCAGGTCGCTCTCCATGGAATGACACAGCAAACAGCAGACAAAGGGCCAGAAACAGCAAAATAAATTAAAACACTTGTGAATAAAAACATACAATTAATATGTACTGTATTGTATTCTACTTAACCATTAATACTCATTTTCATCCTGGAAACTCCTACCCCACCTAACATAATAACAAAAATACAATCACACTATTCAGTAATGCATCACACACAAAACAACCAGCACACTATAATTAAATATGATGACTAAAGTTAAACAGTGAAGCATTTCTTCAAAAGAAGGGGAAGAGAGTCAAGAAGCTCAATAAGAAGTAATTCCTTCAGTGACATCGTAAATGGTAAATAAGTCATGAACTGAAGTAAATCATTAAGCTGCAACTAAAAAAATCTCCATTTCAATGTTTTATCCTTTGTATGTGTTACCGATCTGAGTTAAGATTACATAGGTGTGATGGGAGAGATAGATTTAGCTAAATCTGGAGAGATTTCCACACTTTCAATAAACACTACATTAATTAAATAGATTCATTTGGTGGGTTTGTTTGCAAATCCCTGAGGAGGACAATCACTCATTTCTCTTAGTTCTCCTAGATTTGTAGCTTATGGTTTTCTCATTCATACAGCTGCTTGTATTGCTATGGAGATTTGGGTCAAGCATCATGTGCGGCTACAGCAGTGCCCCTCCTGGGACGTGAGCCAATAACCTTCAGTTCCTACATCCACATCCCTAATCACCATGCTACCTGCTGGCCCATCTATGTTCCATCTGTGGGACTGGAGGCTCTCCCATCAAGAAGGGGGCAGGATGCCAGGTCGTCACAGAAAATATTTTGGGGACACCGGCTCTCATGCATCCTGGGAGGAATCTAAGCAACTCGGGTCTGAAACCCGCATCTGAAGAGGAGTGGGACCAATAGCGCTACCCACTGCATCCCCATGCCTGTGTAATGTAGCTGTTATTCGCCTGTGTCTGTGGGTGGGGCCTATAAATGGGCATAATGAGGACAGATCTCCATATTCCTCCTTTCGAGAACTATTTTTAAAGAGAGGTGATGTAAGTTACTGCTTCAAGTGCTATTTGTGCCACCGAACAAAATACATTCTGCTGGTTGCAAAAAATCGCTAAGAGCATGATTAGACACTGCAACACTTACATGTCCGGCAACTTTTCCCAGCCCTCTGAAATGTCGGAGCAGCACACTGATGCTGCACTACAATTTTACATCTAACTTGGTCTCTAAAACCACTTTGGAAATTTTCCTGGGTAAGGTCTTGATCTGACGTATTATAATAAAAGTGTTGATAATACTTCAGGCAACAGAATTGTATGTTATTTGCAGTTTTCAAGAAAGGTGCAAATTCATAATATGGTCGGAACAACTTTGCAATTGCCTGATTCTTTTATTTATTTATTTTATTATGTTTTTCTTGTTCATTAGAGTCCCGTCATTTTGGTTACAGTCACATTCCACTGCAATATTGCGAAACGCATGAGGGCTAGTGGATGTATGTTAATTCATTTCGGAGGCACTTTTATTCAAAATGATTTATCGGTGAGAGCAGGGTCGAGGGTGTACTTAGAGCAGTTGGAGTTAAGGGCCTTGGTCAACAATGACATCCATCTGCTAGCCATGGGAATGGAACCGGTGACCTTCTGATCATGGGCACAGAGCCATCCCCATTACCGGTTGTATAATGAGGAACTCGCTGTGAGTTTCAGATTTCCATATTTCACAGCATTGATGTTGTCGCATTGTTTGATAACTTTAATGTATCCTCTTCCTGTCCCTTGTTCTGTTTGTGCAGACATTGCATGTTCCAAAAGGCAAGGAGTCTCTCTAAATTACCCGTATGGTGTGAGTGCGTGTCCTGCAATGGCCTTGTGGTCTACCCTGACACTATCTTGCCCTGTGCTTCCTAAGATCGGCTCCAGGCTGCTCCAGGGGGAGATGTTTCTCAAGTGTGAACTAGACAAAAGTGCCGGCAGAACATAACTAGACTCTAGGGATGGAAAGACTCTCTGATCGATGAGTATATTTCCGTAGTGGATGTCTGGTCTATGAGGTTGTTCTTTTGAGTTTTGGAAATTGAGAAATATTAAAGTGATAGCACAGGGTTTATATAATTTTATATCAGGTATTGAGCTTATTAATCGCATTATTGAACTGATGGCATTTAACGCTAAGTGAACATATTTTAAGCGCTTGCAAACCGTTGCCCTTTGCTGTCACACATGATTATTCATGAAGAGACTTGGCTCCCCGCAGTAATGCCAGCTGTCCACCAGGGGACAGTGTGGCTGCAATCATTCAGCCTTCCCCTTGGCCTTTAGAGAGGCGCAGAGAGAAAAAAAAACTCCCATTTTTCACCCAAAGGAGACCATCAGAGTGCAGTTAAGCCCGACTTGTTGGGTGATAAAAACATTCATCTTCATCAAGCGAGACAAGCGATCTTTATCTTGATATCTGTGCGCATCGGGTGGGGATGAGCCCCGACAACGAGCAGATGGCGTTGACGGCGGCCAGCCTCGGCAGCCGTCCGGCGTGCGCAGAGGCAAACAGATTGCAGAAGAGGGAACATTTTTTAATGGTAATCAGCATCCCCAAGCGACTTGGAGCGCCTGGCTGCAGGAAATTTGCTCTGCTGGGGACGTTGTGGGCACGCTATGTGCTGATTCCTGCCTTTTGCTTCTTTTTTTCCTGCACAGCTGAAGCCTCGGGAGGTGCTAAGGGCACAAAGGAGCGTTTAGGGTTGATTCACTCGAACCGCTGGCCAATTAAAGCAGCGCTCCTTTTTTGTGCGTTTACGTTAATGCCGCTTAGATTGTCGGAGAAGCGAACGCCACGGCTTTCTGAGTTCGCAGCGGCAGCAAGAACCATATTCATATATCGTATATGTCAAGGAGTGACGGTAGCTTAGCTGCTCAGTGAAAGCCTGGAGGAGCGGAAGGAGAAAACCTTCCTATAGACATTTCGTATTAAAATACGCACAGATCAACATAAAAACAAACCAGCACTTGAAACCATAAACCGTAAGTCATTACACAAAGATCTACTGATCAACAACTCGTATATAAGCCAAAATGCAGCTTGGATCCCCATACATACATTTTCTGTAGCTGCTTGTCCTATTCAAGGTCAAAGAGGACCAGAGCTGATCCCAGAAGCTATGGGAACAAGGCAGGGAACAACTCAGGATGGGGTGCCAACCCATCGCAGGGCACAGTCACACACCATTCTCACCCACAGGTAATTTCGTAACTCCATTTAACCTCAGCATGTTTTTGGGAAGCCAGAATACCTGGATGAAACCCCATGATGACATGGGGAAAACATGCAAACTCCACACACATGGAGCCATGGTGGAAACTCAAACCCTGGTCCCAGAGGCAGCAGTGTTAACCGCTGCACCACCGTGCCACTCCCAAACATGTTTCTAAAATGTGACCAAAATAAAATCTAAAAACTAAAACTGGTATTTCATGGTCTTTTGTCTGCTTCTCTCATTCAGCCTGGGGTTATTCGAAGGATCCCAGACTGAGGATGAGTGAGTGAGTGAGTCAGACCACGCCGCCGCAGGCTGAGAGCGAGTACCAGGTCCGTACGTCCCTCTGAGTCTCAGCTCTGTCCCTGTTACTGGGGTGCCTTCCTTAAGTATATGTGAAACAAGGCAGGGCGTGGATGTTTCGTGGGAGGGACGAGGCTGGGTGCAAGTATCTTTACTCCCATGCAATAAAATTATGGGTGTATACGATAAACCTGTTCTGTGTGAAGGAGAGAGATTCAGAACAATACTGTGGCTCATGTGTGTTTGACTGTGCTTTTTAAGTCAGAGAGCAAGCGGTCACTTTGCATTTTGCATGGCATGTCTTCCATTCCAAGGGCAGCAATAAAATCACCTCGTTCCCTACTTACCTCCTGTCCTTTGGATCTGTTCACTGTCCAGAAAATCAGGGTTTCCTTGATGGTAACCCAAGCCTGCTCTCCTGTTAACCTCTTTTGTCTTCCTCCGGGCCCTAGCACCATACTCCCTGTAGTCAGTGCTGAATCTCTTCTGTTGCTGTTGTTATGCCGGAATTCATTTCTCATTTCTATGGCCCTCAAATCAAAAACATGGTAACACTTTACTTGAGGGGACACAAATAATGTAGTATTACAGCATTACTTTTGCATTAATTAACCACAAATAAAGTGTTACTTACAAACTGATGTCATGTGTGTTCATCATTAATGTTACATATATCTCACACATATTTTATCTCAAGAAAGTACTATATTTGTTACTGTATCTGTTAGTTTTGTAAACCTTCATAAACTACTGAAGGAACAAATAATGAATAACACAAGTGAAATATTGATCTAATGTTTGTTCATTAACGAATCACGACACGTTTTATCTCAAGCAGTTACTATATTTGTTACTTATTTAATTCTGTAAGCCTTTGTGAACTACTGAAGGAACTACTGAAGAAACAAGTAATGAACAACACAAGTTAAATACTGATATGTTTATTCATCACTAATGAACTGTGACACATCTTTTCTCTCAAGCAACAACTATATTTGTTCATGATTTGTAATTCAGTACTAGCTGAGTTACTAAGTATTTGTGTCCCTTCAAGTAAAATGTTACGAAAAACATTTTAGAGCTTTGTGAATTTACTGTAATTGTAATGGCTGGAAATACTTATATCTCCGTTGTAAACTAATTTTAAAAGAAAATTAAATATTATTCAGTGTAAGTCGTCACAGTGTTCTTCATTGTGTTCTTGGTCTTTGGTCAAGGCCTTACATTCCCAGTGACCTGCCATTGGCCAGGTCTTCCTCCTTACATTCTCAGTGACCTGCCATTGGCCAGGTCTTCCTCTTTACATTCTCAGTGACCTGCCATTGGCCAGGTCTTCCTCCTTACATTCTCAGTGACCTGCCATTGGCCAGGTCTTCCTCTTTACATTCTCAGTGACCTGCCATTGGCCAGGTCTTCCTCCTTACATTCTCAGTGACCTGCCATTGGCCAGGTCTTCCTCCTTACATTCTCAGTGACCTGCCATTGGCCAGGTCTTCCTCCTTACATTCTCAGTGACCTGCCATTGGCCAGGTCTTCCTCCTCCAGGTCTGCAGCTACCAGATCCAAGCCTGGGAATTCTTTCCTATTATGTCTGCACCACTGGACCATAATGAACATCCCCATCTCCCTCGCCACCTCCTTACTCCAGCCAGTTTGTTAATACTTGGATTGCAGCAGCTGCAGCTGTCTGGTCCATCGGTCTCGATTACTTCGAGATGGGAGAAGAACTCAGATCCAGTGGACCGTGTTGTGCCTTTCACCTTTCTGTGGTTACTGCACCGTGGGTATAAGAGCGGCGTGTGGGGCTGCTGTACTGACTGCTGAAGGGAGAGTCAGGCCAGATAACTGGGAGAAAGACTGCAGGACGGGATAGCCCATCATCCACTGGCAGGTGAGGCAGGAAAACTGATTTATAATGTTTAGTGTATAGTGTTTGCAATTATGTATTGAATCAAAAACATCAGCTTTTTATGAAAAGATACTTAAATTATGTAATTGTTTTTAGTGGAAGAAAACAAATATTAAGAGTGACACCGGTCCTGCTGATGTCACCCGTTTGTAGACCTTCCTTGCGGTGCCAGCAATGGAGTCCAACAGTCTGATCCGAGGGCTGCTCTTCCTCCTCCTCACAGTGGTGGGCGTCCCGGGGAACAGCCTGGTGATCTGGGCCTTTGTCCGGGTGGCGAGCCACGACCGGCGCCTCCTGCCTGCGGACGCCATCGTGCTGCACCTGGTCTCGGTGAACCTGCTGGTGGTGGTCGTCCGCTGTCTCCCGGAGACGCTGGCCACCTTTCGGCTGGTCGCCATCTATAATGACGCCAGCTGCCGTGGCATCATCTACGTGTTCCGCACCGCCCGCACCCTCTCTATCTGGCTCACCTTCGTGCTGAGCGCTTACCAGTGCCTAAGCGCTGCCCCGCCGGGATCCCGCTGGGCCCAGGTGCGTGCCACCGTTGCCCACCACCTGAGCTTCATCTTCCTGGCGCTGTGGCTGGTGAATTGCATTGTCAGCTGCCCGGCGGCCATCTACTCCCTGGGTTCCCGCGACAACTCCAGCCTCATGGAGCACAGCATCAATGCGCAGTTCTGCCTGGTGCAGTTCCCCTCCGGCCTTGCCAGGGACGCAAATGGAGCAGTGCAGACTGCCCGTGACGTGGTGCCCATGGTCTTCATGACCATGGCAAGCATAATCATCCTGGTCTTCCTCTACCGCCACAGCCAGCAGGTGAAAGGCCTCCGTGGCGGAACCAGTGGAAAGTCCAGGCCCTCGGCAGAAAGGCGGGCTGCCAAAGCCGTCGTTACCTTGGTGACCATGTACGTGGTGTTCTACGGCGTCGACAATGGCCTGTGGGTGTACACCATCACCGTGACTCAGACCCTGAGCTCCGCGCTGGTGTCTGACCTCCGAGTCTTCTTCGCCTCCCTTTATGCTTCTGTAAGCCCCATCGTCATCATCATCTCCAACAAGAAAGTGAGTCGACAGATTCAGTGCCAGTCAGAGGAGAGCACTGCCCGGACCCCGGATGCTGCCCTTTCCGCTGCCTGAGATCGGATTCGGCTTCTCGTTGAAACGATCCACTTCCCATGTGTGTACAGACGCAGTTAGGTGAGGCAGAACTTCATTGTTCATCACAGGGCAAGAGACCAACGGTGGTCTTTGAATATTCATGTTATGCTCCTCTTGAAATTGTCGCCTGTAGAGGATGTTGCCTGATAGGACTGTGGGGGCGACTACTAACAACGCTTACAGTCCTGCGCTGTCGACTGAAGATCGGCTGGAGCCACCTGACACCAACTGCTCTTCTGAAAGCCTCATGTGAAATTGTTATTTATATCAGGGACGCCAACTTTGATCAGCTGGCTGGAGTGAGATTTTCACAGTGGAGTGTCTGCACATACATGTAAACACATTTACATGTATGTAACAGTTTTATTACCTTGTAAATAGTCTGTAAGGTTTGCAAACTGTCCTAACACTTTTGGTGTCGCTACTTTTAGGTATATAATGGAATAAAATAGATTTTCTGTAAGATTTCTTGCGTCTGAAAGTGCAGTTAAATGCCAGATGAGTGAGACCTGGCGAACCTGCAGTTTGCTTGCTAAAGGTGATGTAGTTGTGCAACCAGGTCCATCAATGTATTGAATGATGAAACAATGGAACCATTAAAATGCTTTTTGTATACCTAGCTGCTCCATCTAGCTTATCAGATGTATGTTTATGGTGAAGCAAAAGCTGGCTCCCAGGTTGCTGTCCCCCCGCCTCCTGACCACGCACGTTCCTCGCCGTGTCTAAGTGCATCCTGTGTAGCTCAGTTTTTATTTGGATGTCGATTTATGAAATAATTGCCCCCAAGGGTTTTAGAGTGCACTGATAATCCAAGCTCCAAGCTTCCCGAAGCGCGTCGTGGGGTGAAACCCAAATAATGAAGCAATTAGTTTAATTAGGGGGAGGAATGGAAAGAAGAGGAGGGGACATGGGAGGAAGGGGCTGCAGGTGTCGAGGGGGGAGTGTCCCCGGGTCGTTTGTGTATTCCATTGCCTGCAGAAAGCGGGAATCCTGCTGCAGATTCTCCCTCGCGCTCGGAGCCAGGAAGCCGCTCGAGGTGCCAGCTCTTCAGATTTTTTTTACGGTCACCTCAGTGGCTCCATTCAGCGGACATGTCCCCGCCTCCCGCTCTGCTTGTCACAGTCATTAATCCTGCACTGCCCCCCCCCCCCCCCCTCCATGGAGAGGGTGGAGTTATCTCAGCAGCCTCCTACTTTCAGGGGGGCCAAGGAGGATCATCTCCTTGGGGAATACGTTCTTATGTACCTCTGCTACTAAAAATTCAGTCATTTTTCACCTGGTGTATGAAAGTCATTTCATATCAGCTGGTGACTGCACATCCCACCCCCCCCCCCCCCCCCACAGGAAACAGAACACTGAGGTAGGACACGTTCACCGCCCCCACCCTCCCAATATCAGTGCACCATATTGACTCAGTTGCAGGTTTACTATCACCTTGACTTCTGTTATAGATGCCAAACACAGCCACTCTGATCGCTATTGTGCTAATAATGTTATGCTCGTCAGCCCTGTATTCATAATCACATCCGATACCGTCCCCATTATAAAGAGTCATTAACAGGAATATCTTTAAGACTTAATAGGTTTGGAGCGCAGCGATCGGTCCCAGCTAAAGCCTTTGAGGTAGCGACCTCAGAGGGCCATGGTTTTGTTTGCTGCTGCAGCCCCGTTGCACTGCAATGGCAGCAAAACGTGCCCCCCCGTTCCAAGAAGGTGTCTGACTGTGTCGCTGATCCTCCCCAGAGCCAATCCAGCTCTGAAGCCGATGCACTGGCCACTTTTCGCAGTTCAGTCGTGTCATGCCGCTATCTGCGAACTTCCGGTGATCTTGGCGTGCTGCCTGTAAGCGGAGCGTGATCCAGCAGACATGGACGTCATCATCAGTGGGTTAAAAACTTAGGAGAACATGGGTTTCTCAGTCCTGCTAACCAACCTCTAAATAAAAGTAACTCCAGTGGCTGCTTATACATTTTTTTTACTATTATTATCACTTCACTGTTTCATCTGTTTGTGTTATACAAAGTGTCACTAGAATTACCTCATTTTTATAACCCTATAAAATGTTACGATGTTACTTCAGTTCCTCTTGATATTCTTCAACCCTTAACTTCGATATTACCCCTAGGTGGGGTAAGAGATTATGTGGGGCTTTTTCAGCCTACAGAATGTTCCTTGTGTCTCCAGCGAACCGGAGATGTGGTCCTGAATAAACATCCGACAGCTTCTGCTGGCCGTTAAATGTGTGTCAGACTGGGAACAGCTCAATGAATGTGTGATAGACTTTGATCTCGTTCCATCAGCCCCCCCCCAGCGTATTTAAATGTTTTCGGGAGCCTTGCAGCATCCTCAGCTGCTGGGTTGTAATAGGTCCAGATGTGGGGGAGAACAGGTCAGTCCAAATGGGGTCTAAATTTATCATTCTTTTTATTTGCTGAGGTTCTTCACTTTGGTACTTGGTCAGTGTCACTGATCATCAGTCTTATAATCAAAAGATCATGCGGAGATGGCAGATGAAAGCCAAACCTTTGGCCAGTAGGTGGTGTAGTGGTTTAAGTATGAAACTTATCTGAAAAGCTGCAGTTCAAAGTCTGAGGAGGAGCTTTGCTGTTATTTTCCTGAGAAAGAAAGCAAAAATATATACAGATGTAAACACTGGTGGATCGTGAGAAGCCACAGTTTTGTCTATTTGGTCTGCAGGTTTCTCTACAATACTGTACTTAGCAAACACATCATACAATGGTAAGAGGATCCGGGAGAGTCCTGAGTGTCCCACATTACCAAAGAGGGATCTTCCTTGGCCGGGCTGCGAATCTGGACCGTGTTGGTAGGCCATACATTCTTGTCAGCCCCCTCACCTGTGCTTCCTAGTGTAGAGTTACGTCTTTCCACAGTGTAATTCAACACCAGACAGGAGGGTCTGCTATTTTCATTGTCAGCAAAAATTCCACCTAGAGGGGAGTAGGGGCCAAGGACTGTGTTTATGGGATGGAATTCAACAAGGCAGCTGAGGAAAAAGGGTTATTTTCTGTTTCTTGACATTTGGACTTACAAGCTATCACCCCCCTCCCCCACCAACACACGCTGGCACACACACAAATCTTTGTGGGGACCGTCCACTCATTTATACGGACAAAACCCTAACTGTCTGTGACAACCTTTACCCCCACCCAGGCCTAACCTTAACCATAAGGAGTCAAACAAAACACAAGACATTTTTATTTCCCCACAAGGTCAAAATAACAGGTTTTTATTATATTGTCCCCATAATGTAATATATATACACACACACAAACACACACACGCACGCACACACACACACACACACACACACACACACACACACACACACACACACACACACACACACACACACACACACACACACACATACCCTGGACAGAATGTCGTGGGCACATAAACATACGGCACTCACAGAAAGTCTTGGGACATTTGCTTAATTCAGTAAAAATATTGCAAATTTACTGGTTTTATAACAAAAATCATTACTTCATTGATTTGTTTACTAATTGTTTATTGTTTATAGATCACTATAAACAATCAGCAGTTTTCAATATGCTTCATTTTAACTAGTAATAAATTGAAACCAAAATTATAGTTCTAAAACAGCTGTTCTTAGTTAATTGATAACTATGACAACCTTAACCCCCACCCAGCCCTAACCATAACCATAAGTAACCAAACAAAATACACGAGTTTTTGCATTTTTTTAGTAATTTCATTGCACAGATTTTTATAAAAAAGAGTTTTCCCATATGGGGGGACCAGAAAATTGGTCCCCATAAGGTAAAAAAAGGAATTCATCACGTTGTGGGGACATTTGGTCCCCACCAGGTAAGCTATACCTGGAGCACACTTGGATTTGCTTCATCCATCTTATTTTAAATAAAATGAATGTAAAGGTAAATGTAAAGTATGGGTTGGATGATGGGTAGCTACTAGTCAGTTTGGTGATCTGGTCAGACTGGTCATTAATTGTGGGATCATGCTAATTACCATGCTTAAAGGTACAGCAGCAGAATTCATTCCATGGCCTGTATAAGGTTTCTGCAAATACACTGGTTGTACATGTTCTGCTGTTTTCCATTATAAAGTAACAGTAGACCCATAACACATTCAGAATTCATGAGTGGGCTGTTTTGCTGCTGTAACTGTGTCTGGAAATAAGGTGATACACAGTGAGTGTGAAAGTGGAGATAAGGTCGTACACTTACAGACCAAAGCTTATCTGGGTTCAGTCACATTAATGCGCTGATGGGTTAGGGCACAAGGAAAGGCAAATTTAGCAGGGACACCTGAATTAAGAGGCACTCTCTGGGCTGGTTTGTGTTTTTAATTCAAAGGGCATGGTTTATTATAATCCATTGGTAATCACAGTCAGATTGAATTACAGCCGGACAATTTCCATGGAAATTTTCCCTTCTTTAGATAGATAGATAGATAGATAGATAGATAGATAGATAGATAGATAGATAGATAGATAGATAGATAGATAGATAGATAGATAGATAGATAGATAGATAGATAGATCATTTAACATCACTACTTAAAGTAATGGCTGTGATGATGGTTCATCGTACTTTGAACCAATCAGTCCTGCTGCCATATTTTTTTATTAATCAGGAGTGACTTTGGTTTATTCTAAGTTTCCGGCTCAGTCCTGCTGTTCATCGCGGTAAGATCCATGTTTCTTACTCTTCACACCACTGAAATCTGATTGGGTAGAAGTAACAGACTCCGGTGGAATGAAGGATAGAACACATGGACAGGTTTCGTCACAGGACGGCTCCTCCTGCTGTCACTGCAGCATCTCCTGACCCGGGGCAGAGTGGGAGATCTTGGGAATCGAAAAAGAACAAAACACGGATTCATAAGGCTTCATATCGCTCACGGTACGGCAGGATCACACATTCTATTCTTTTTCGTTTGCTGTTCCTCGGCAGCGAGCCCTTGTATGTAACGGTGACCCATGTCCCCACACACAGGGAAAAGCAGCCCCATGGAGAGCATGCGCAGATGGAGGACCACGCCCGCCCCATGTGCTCATCAGAATGGGCCTTTGCTGTATGTGCCGCAATGTGTTGACGACTGCAGACGTGCAAAGACAGCACCGGCGTGTCCCTAAGCGAGATCAAACCTGTTGCCACTCCTCTTAGTCCTGCCCTCCTATCCACCCCTCCCCCGAAGGTGCCTCCTGGCCTTGTCAGTGGCCCCCACCCTGCTAGACAAGTATAGACTGGAAGCACGAGCCCCCCCCCCAGGCTCTCACCCCCCACCCCCCCCCCCCCACAAAATCTCAAGCGATTCCCTTCCCTGTTTGGTCTTTGTCCACCTGAAATGCACCCTCATTAAAAAACAGGTGCGTTTATTAGTATTGCTTACTGCTATAAAAAAAATTTAAATTTCCCAATCGTTTTCAGAAATTTCAATAGTGACACTGTATTGTTTATTCGTTTGCGGGTGGAGTTTTGTCTGCTGCCATCACTTGGAGTTTGAACACTGATTGTTTGAACATTTTTCCTTCAAACGACTGGTGAAATTAATACTAATACATGAACTACATATATAAGCTTCTCACTTACATGAGCTAAAAAAATTAAATAGCTAATTATATCGTAAAATCTGGTCAAATTGCAGCCCTTTAAGCATGATTTTGAGCTGGGCTCGTCCTCATTCGTCAGCTGCACTCACCTTATGCTTGACTACTCACCTTTTTGTTTGCCGTGGAGTTGCAGCAGCCCGGTAAAATCACTAGAAGTCCTTAAATGCGGATCACTGAAAACTCTCATGTGAGAAAAACTTCTACAGGGAGAAAAACAGAAACAAAAAAAACACCAAAACAAAACAAAACAAAACTTTCATTTACTAGAAAAACAACAAAATAAGAAAACTACTTGTTTCAAATATTTGGGAGAGCTGCAGCCGCTGCAAGAACATGGACAAATCCCTCAGGAGTTCCTCTCAGCTGTCTACCTTCTCGACCCAGGTAATGGCATTTTAGCTATCAGCAAGGACCAATAGTTTTGCAGCACCTGGAGGAGGCCCCGCCCCTTTCACGATCCTAAGGTGGGCTGAAGCCGTTTTAAGTGACCTTGCCTTTCAGCCCTAAACTTAAGAGCACGTAAGCCTGGCTGATGAATTCCCTTACAAGGTAACTGAACGCGAAAGGCGTCACATTGCTGTGGCGATGCAGTGGAAACGTCGCAAGAACTTTGCATCTCACTTCCTCAAAGAGAACGTCCCACGGTGACACCCATTCACACACACCATTCGTTATTTATTTGTGAATCTACTGCTTAGATTCACATTCAATCACTAGAAAACCTGAGTCCTTCTATTCATCACGGTTAGTTGTTGCAGTGTTACAGTTGCCATTGTTAGCGACGGTAAAAAGAGTAACACGACAACTTAGACAGCTCTAAGAGTTTCCTATCCCATATTATGCTGTTCTGTACATTTGCATCACGCTGCCCTGAACTCTGTGGTGTAGATCTGGGCCGTGGATGGTGATGTCACAGTTCAGTTTTCCCTCTTTTTTTGGGAGTGGTGGGTAATATCAGTTCCGTCTAGATCTGTTTCGTGTCAGTCGTCAAACTATGCCCAGTTTATTTATCGCAGAATTTGCTAGGTTTACTGGATTATTGTAAACTATTGCTTTTTGACCAGTTAAAACAATTTTCGAAGCCTTTGGCAAATACATATATTTTTGTCTAGCAGGCTGCAGCAGAAAGCAAACTGCACTTAATAAGCACACTATGACCTGCCTGTGACACCTTGGGACCAGTCTGCAGCATCAGATACATTTACATTCCCTCTCCCTGTGGGAGCTCTGACAGGTCAGGTTTTGAAGGGCCTCAGTTATGGCCGTTACTCCTGTTTTTTTGTCTTCCTTTTCAGTGCTGTGGCTTGGCGCTTTGTGAGGTGTTAACAAGCACACCACGTTCGAGGTCCACAGCGCAGCGTGCTGATTAGGTCCCCCGCAAGCTCACCGTTACGCTGGCTTCAGTCAGGATGGGCCATTTGACGATTACAGTGCCGACCGCAGTAATTATCTTCTCTGTGGAATCTGTGGGGTTTCTTTCCTCTCTGCAGAATCTTGACTTTGTCAGTCAAAACTCCTTGTGTGACTTGGTTTTTTTCCCCCTTTCTTTCATACCACCTTTAGAATCCTTAAAATGTTCGTTTGGAATTTGCTGACAGACGTTGTGCCGGAGAAAAGGCTCCTGTCATCTGTTCTGAGAGTCAAACGGTGTTGCCGTAGGTCATTGTCCTAGCGTGTCGGCGACTCCTAGGAAAAGCAATTTCGCCCCAGGCATCTGGGGAAAATCTGCAATGTGTGTGTGTGTGTGTGTGTGTGTGTGTGTGATGAGGCATAATTGCTCAACACTGCCATTACATGGTCCCAGCATGCCTTTGAGTATGTCACCAAAGGTTCTCACGTATAGTGAGTGGGGCTGCCGCATGAGACAAGGCTGTCAAATAAGGGTGGGAGGAAGAGGAAGAGGTCATGGCAACACATGAAGGTCCAGCTGAAACCGGCCTTCCATTAGTGTCACAAGAAGCAGCTCCATGGCAGAAAACTCATTTTTACATTTTTTTTCCAGTCCTGCTAGCTGCTAGTAACCCACTGGCCAAGATCAGTATTGAGATCCGATTTGAATTTTGTTCCAAAGCAAGAGGAGCGGCCTCATAAACACCCCACCTCCCCTAGGGGGGGACTGGGGGGGGGGGGGTGCCTGTCCAGGCACGCTGGGGGCTGGAATGCATTCGCTAACTGGGAAAACACTACTGACTACTCCCAGGAAGAAGCTGAGCTCAGTCTCGAGCTTGCACGGTTTGTGGAGAACAGTATTTTCTCTACCTATTTTGCTTCTCACCTATGAGTCAAAGGGTAAACCCTTCTTTCTCCAGGAAAGTTGATGAGGGCACCAAGCATTCAGATGTTTTCTGATGCAGAGAGCATTTAACTGCCCAGCACTGAGCCATAAACGGGGATTGATCTTTGGAATGAAGCCGTCCACCCAGCAGTCTGTCGTCCACGTGCTTGTCCTGACTAGGGTGGCAGGGGTTGCAAGCAGCCTGTCCCACACAGCTAATTCCTTAAATTAGGCAGCGGTAGACCCTGGAATTCGATCCCAGTCATCTTTGAATGAACAATATTCCATAATGATTCTAAGAAGTTACCTAAGCTGGAAACATGGCCAGCACACTTGCTATATAATGAGACCCATCTTGGGTATATGATGGTATATGATGGTATACCACCTGGGAGCACCTGAACACACATACCAGCTGTACGATAATGCTAAAGTGCTATCACTCTGTATCAGCTAAGCCTGTACTGCTTCACTGCAGATCATGCAATACACAAATTCATTTATATTCCACATACATTCACACGATATTTATTTAGTTGTTAAAATCTGTGCTAACACTTTACTTGAGGGGACACGAGTAACTTAGTAACTAAGTTACGACTCAAGTACAAATAATGAACTAATATACTGACTGCATGAAACATTATGATCGATTAATGATGAACGAACACGGGATCAGTGCACACTTGGTTTATGGTTAATTGATACATTAAATAAGAGGGTACTATGACACTTCTTGCCTCCTCAAATAAAGTGCTTTTAAACTTTTATATATATATATATATATATATAATTACATGGCTTTCTAGATCTGGGACTCTGCTTCAACACCTATGATAGGATGCTGACATTTTACGAAGGCTGTCTATCCTCTCACTTCTGACCTCCAGTCTGCTTTGCCTGGCCTGGAATGCGGGAATGCGCCGTGGCATGCGATTCAGCAGGGAGCTGCGCACTCACGTCATCTAATGCACTGCTGTCAGGGCGCGTCTTGTGACCGTAGATGGGTTAACTCACTCACTCCCACTAAGAGGTACTTATGGTGGGTATATTTGAGGAAGGATTACTGTTAGATTTTTTCATCATACAGCTGGAAAAAAAAATTACAAGATAGCAGAGTTGACAATATGCATGACCAATGATTTCTTCAGACCAAATTCGCAGTCATCTTGCCTGAGGGCAAAGAATGATGAAACGTTATAATTTTATTGCTCAACCATAACATTTCTGTTCAAACCAATACCATCTGTAGGTGTATTTAGATTTGAAATGCCCAGTTAGAAACTTTATGAATACAAATTGAGCTTGCCTAGAAATCTGTTTTATTCTATAGCTTGGTTGGTTGGTGGAAATCTGAAGAGTTCAATAAACCAAAAAAAAAAAATACCCTGAATCATCTCACTGTTCTTTTAAAATCTTGACAGAAGGAACCATGGTAGTTGTACCTGTGTAAACGGCAAATTAAGTATAAAAGATTCAAAGTAAAGCAAGACACGTGAGGGGAGAGGGCAGAGGGTAGAGTTTGCTTTGCTAGGAAAACATATGCTGGGAAAACTACACTGTATCATGTAACAAACTTAATTACAGGCTTTAAAATTTTATGGTAAATACTTGATGACATCATAATTTTTCCGGAAATATAAAGGTCTTTGCGGAATAGGGGGCTGTCCAAGCTCATTCCTGGAAATCCACAACTGGTTACTCCTGGAGTGTCAGATATAATGTTCTGACCTCTCTGAGAAAAAAAGGATCATTAATTATTAATTATTAATTATTAATGAATGCTTGGGAGCTGTTCGTCTTGGGGGTTAAATGGGGAGGCTCTATTAAAAAGACATTAAGACTCCTATCTCTGCTATTGTTCCAGCAAGGTGGGGTTGGTGGGGGGGGGGGGAGGGGTTTGTGGAATGTTGCTTTAAGGCAGGTGGTTCCTGACCTGGAGAAGGCGGGGGGTGCTGGAGCCCTGATGGTTTTAGAAGCGATTCCCAAAAGATCCAGATTTACACCTGAAACCTCAGTCGAGGTGACATGTTGTCCCAATAAGGCCTCAATAAAAAGATTACATGCTAAAACACAACAAAAAGCCAAGCCTGCAGTGACCCCAAAGTCTGGAATCAGTCACACTGTGTCTGAAGGGACACCATCCAGCTAAAGCCGACACTGCCTAAAGCACACACCTGGCACAGGAAGGGCCCAGGGCAGCGGGGGAGGGGCTGCACCTTCAATGTTGAGCAACCATGTGGTACTTCTGCTCTGGGTAGCTAGCAGGAGCATGTTCAGTTAGACAGAGCCGGCAGCCATGTGACTCACGCTGTGGATGTTACCTCGGATGTTCTTCTAAGGTCTGAAGGACAGTGATGCCAAATGAGGAAGTGAGCTGGCAGAGTTTCGGACAACAGCTACCCGCACCATAAATCCAGGGCAACAGTCGCAACAGCAAATGAGAGTACTGCGTGTTGCATGTACCTGTATCTCTTCCCCCACTTTAGTACAAACCCTGCAACAACCTCTGCTGACTTAATTGTCCTGTTTACCAGTGAAAGGGCTCTTCGAGGTCCCATGAAATTCCTTCAGAGGATGTACCCTGGTTTCAAGTTGATACACCCCCGAAAAGGTCAGGCACCTCACGAGACAGCTGTCTGAGGCTGAAGGTTTCCCCTGTGGCCTGAGGGAGGTCATTTATCCTTGAATTTAGAGACTCATTTAACATGGGTAGATGGGTGAAACAGTCACTTATTTGCCCAGGCTAAGGTCAGCGTAATCTATGCCATGACTACGATCTACTTCAGGTTTTACAAACTACTTTAAAACTGAAATAGTCTTGTGGTTGGATAAACAGTTCAGTTCTTCTTGTGCTTTGACTATTTTGTTTCCTTGATTCAAAGACTCATCCAGCTGTTTCACATTAAGATTAGTGACACATGCTTGATTATAGGAGACTGACCAATCAGCACACAGGGCTGAAATGAAATCCAGGTCTTTTTAATTGAAATGCTCAGGTTCTGGCCATGTTGGTGGGGACATTTCTTCTTGGAGTGTAATCAATAATCACGGCCAGAAAGTAGAATACATGTCACGCCAAACGGTTACTATGATGTTAAAGTTTGTACTTTGCTTTATATGTCGTTTCCAGTCCTTTACCTGATAAGTTTCAAGCCTAACTTTTCAGTTGTGAGCCTGAATTGAAGAACTGGTCTGCGTTTACAATTCTGATGCTTATTCTGTGTTTACTTACTGCCAATAGAATCGTCCAGTACTCATATCTCCGGGATCTGTTGTCCAGCCCCGAAGACCAAATTCATACCACGGCAAATTAACTGATTGGCTGAAATTTTCTAAAAACTGTCCCCCACGCTTGTGGAAGCCAAGCTTCCATTAATGCATGTATACCTGACCTGCCAGCTGCTTGGGCAAGCATACAAATCACAAAATCTTTTGGCCAGATGGTAAAAAAAACAAACTAGAAAACACCATCAATGTTTACATGGAGAAAGCGCAGGATGTAACAACAACAAACCAGGCTCCATCCTAACTGCTGTAGGTAGGGTTTGCCATATTAGTATCATTTTCTTCTTACAAACCAGGTCGCTGCAAACACAAAGGAATTATGAGGCACATTATAAAATGCTACGGAAGGGTATAAATGTTTTTAGTGGCCATCTTATTAAACTTTTTTGGAGATTATAAATGGGATTTTTCTGGTTTAAAAAAAATTAACTGCTTTTACACGTTTGTCAGAAGCATTCTGTTTGAACTACACAAATAGGGGACTTTCCATTAGGAGAATTCTCTCTAAATGCTTCCCTTATCTGACCCATTGTATCCATCCATCCATCCATCCATCCATCCATTTGAGATCCTGCCCCACACACGGGACACAAGACAAGGTGCATTCTGAGTGAGATGCTGGCACATCACAGGGGTGAGTCTCCATTCAGTGACCTAATGTAGAGGTAGAGTGGACACACACACACACACGCACACACATATACCCTGGATTGAATGTCGGTGGGCACATAAACATACGGCACTCACAGACAGTCTTGGGACATTTCCTTAATTCAGTAAAAATATTGCAAATTTATTGGTTTTATAGCAAAAATCATTACTTCATTGATTTCTTTACAAAATGTAAATCACACTATAAACAATCAGCAGTTTTCAATGTAAGATTCATTTTAACTAGTAATAAATTGAAACCAAAATTAAAGTTCTAAAACAGCTGTTCTGAGTTAAAAAGTTAATTGATAAGCAGTCCCACTGGGTGCTTTTTAATTGGTGACACCTTTGCAATGACATAAAACAGCAGACATTGGCATTTAGTGTCCCTTTGGCAGCCAGTGACTATAACTGCAATTAATAGCAAAATGGCAAAAACAAAACTGAATGAGACAGTCAAAAAAATTATGAAAATAAAAAGAAAATGTCTGCGTGGAAGATATGTGCAGGTATGTTAAACACTGCTTGTCAATGGACTTTTGTTATGAAACCGATGCAAGCATCCCTAGACTGTGGGCACTGTATACACACAGAATCACAGGCTTTGCACAATTTACAGTCACCGATTCACTTGCAACTGCATGTTTTTGGGCTTTGGGAGGAAATCAAAATGTACGAATTTCAGGTGCATTGTGAAATGATGGGGTTGGAGGTGGACAATGAAGCTGATGTTCATCTCGAGGCATCAGTGGCTCCGCTCAGGGGAGTAAGCAGCTGTGCACAACAGCCAAAACGGGTCCTGACCTGCTGGATCCGTTCGTACGGTTTGCAGATTCTTCCACTGCAGGAATTCCCGCCTCATGGCCTCTCTGGAGTGTCATGTGCCATAACTGCAGTTTGTGGTGTCAAGTCTATAATATAGGCAGGCTAAGCAAAGTGGGTGCCGGTTTTTATTTAAAAAAAACAGCCATTTCTACCATTTTGGTGTCGCCATGGAGCTGCACCAATGATCTGGTGTCACGGCGGAGTTCATATTCTGAGCAAAACGTAACACGATATGATATGTAAGGAACACCACATACGGCGTAATCTTACACGTCAGGTCTATAATGACATCTGTTTGTTGTCATACAATGTCACATGATGAAGTCTTTCAGTGGAACAAGTATTGCAATATCCATGTTCTGGCACCTGCCTCTTGTCTTTCATGCACCCCGATTCTGGCCATAGTAGATGGCCACAGCCTGTTGCTCTAGATCTCCAAGCAAACAGACGTGTCAGCTGTCAAGAAAATGTTAGCGTTTATGTCTTTTTGCTCGGTTTCAGTCATAACATCATACTCCAGTACAACCAACCGGCTGCAGTTTCTCAATTCAACTTCATTCACTTGTGGGGCGCAGGAAGGGCTGTAAGAGTGGGGATAGGACAGACAAAAAAACACTTACATATTCCCTAAACATTCATAATTGGGACTAAAAATATATCCATTGATAGCTAATGTTCTCTGACTTATTTATGCATGTATGAAATTATTGCTAGAGAAAATTGGTCTCTGCTATTTAGCTTTTTGTCTCCAACAACATCACAAGCAAACTTTCCTCATTTTGAAGACACAATCACTGTACTTTAATAAATCTACATTTCTGTGTGTGTTTCAAAGCTTCATTTAGAGACGCCGTTTCTTTCTGGACAGAAAAGTTGACAGTAGCGAGGGACGACTCATTTCCTGCTACTCCTCGTCTGAGAAAAATAATGAATCGTCCACCAGCTTTCGGGTTCCCCGAGTAATTAATGAAAATCAAACCAAGTACAAGAGCGGCTCGTTCGCACAAAATGTCGCGTCATGGTACCAGTGACATGAGCAGATATTCCCTGTTCTTTTCTTCTGACTCTCTGCGTCTTTCCTGTCATTTTCTCTGGTGGAATTTTCCATAGGTTGTCTCTCTGGCTAGGAATGCAGGCAGGATGGGACACGTCCCAGGAGCTTGTTCAGAGCTTGTTTTGTGTAGCTTTTCAAAGTGTCACCACTGCTCTACCACTGAGCTTTGTAACTCTCTAAGAAAGTCTGAGCAAGACCATGTTACCAAAGACATTGGCTGTAATTTGAAAGCTATTATTCGGTTTACAGGATTTAGCCGTTAACTGTTTATGATACTACGGCGAAGAGGTATCAAGTTTATACCCTCAATAATGTATAATTCTTATTAAAAAAAAAAGAAGCTCCCAACTTCTCTATCTATTCATCCATCCTACTTATCCAGTACAAGGTCCCAGTAAAGTCGAGAACCTATGCAAGGAGCCATACAATATGAGACCTGGGGCAGAAGCAGGACCACCAATGAGCAAACAGTCAGGGGCAAGATAAACTCACCAAGGTGTCTAACTGTAGGTGAAAACCTCCACAAACATGGAATTCTCCAGTTGTTTTGAGACTGAAAAGGCATTGTAATTCTATGTTTGTTTTCAGTGTGCCTAATGCTTTGTCTCTACGGATGAGTGGTGGAACTCAACACTCTTGGGAATTACCGATGAAGAAGCTTGTATGTATAGTTTGCATATACTAAATTATTTATGCAGCTAACTTGGTCAGAGTACATCTAATGCAGTATAGAAAATCGAGCATCTTGAGCTTTTATATTATGATGCCAAACAGGAAATGGAGAAGGCAGCAAATACCCCAGCAAGACATGTTGAAGCACGTCCTTACATTTAGTTTAATGTTTTGGAGGACTTTATTATTTAGCTTTTGATACTGTCAGTTGCTACTTGGCGGGAAGCAGGGCCACAAAATGCCCCCACATGTGTCAAATTTAAACGTGAACAATGAGATCCATGGGTAAGTAAAAGTGATGACAAGTGGAGCCCATGGCTCAACTTCACCATCCTCTACCATTTTCTTGGCAGATTTGTGAAAGTTACACGAGTTGCAAAGACTCTCTCGTAACCTGCAACCCCAGAACACTCTTGTGATATATGGGGGGGGGTTGATTTGACAGGTAGACATGGCCTCACTTTGGGGCGGTCCACTCTCGTGGTTTCCATGTCAACAGCGAAGAGCAGACGAGATGGCTCTCGTCTCCTGTGTGGTGGCAAGCAATAGGCCTCGTCCCGGCGAGGCCAAATTCCACATTCCTAGAGCGTGGCCGGGAAAAGGGGGCGAGGCTCTGTCCTGGGGGGCTTCAAGATCGGGTCTCTGTGTTTTTTTTTTTTTTTTTGTGAAAAATATCTACTGAGGTGTTTTTATGAGAACTGGGGAGGGGGATAAAAAGGTCAAGCCCCTGTAATCATCACTTCTAAAGGTGCATGTCAAACAAAGAGGGACACCCGATCCCCTTGTGTTTGCGAGGGAGGTGTCATTTTGTGCTTTGAACTCTAACGAGATGGGTGGGGGCGGGGTTGGCGGCCGGTAGCCTTTTGCTATGTTCTCCAGAAGAAAGAGTCAATGCAAAATAGATAGCGCTGACCGTAATGGAAAAACAACCTGACCTTTTTTCTAAAGACCTAAGACAAACAACCACTCTGTCTGAGGTCTGAAAATAATTTTGAGATGCATTAGTCATACATTTGCTGCACTACAAATTAAGCAGCTTTCATTGTGGTGTTACATCATTGCTGAAGATAAAGCTGCTCAGGTCTTAAGTATCTCTGTTCATGGCTGCTACCATAAATACATTTCCATCTCCAGAATGTGCCTTATTATCTTGATGTCCTCCTCAGCCTAAACTAGTGTTTCCATATCCAGGCCGGTGGTTCTGCTTCCAACAGCCTCCTCTCTAATTAAGGTGTCTTGATGTAGTGAATTCTGGCTTCGATCTGACATACATATTAATCCTTATAAAGTCTTTGCTCAAGAATCCATTGTACTAATAAGATGGTGCTAAATCAATGATGTAAAAACAAAGGTTTCGTTTGTTTGTCTTCTAAATGAATAAAGTTTAGGACGAAGAACAAATTTAAGGATGTGATATTTAAACTGTTCTAACTAATCCTTGTTGAATGTAATAATTATAGGATTAGTATATTGGTATCATTCAAAAATGTGAATTTCTTGTCATTAGACACTTATTTGACTTTAAAACAAAAAAACATCTGTGGTCTATAACTTATTACTAGATATTTTCTAAAAGCTGACCAAGCTGAAGTGATTAAAAACCCAGGCAGTTCAAAACTCTGCATGCACACTGGGCCCAAAGGGCTGGTGCCAGTATTATAATTAAACATGTGGATGGTGCATATTGTCCTTGTCGATAATTTGACCAGGAAGGGTTAATTTAGGTGCCTCCTGTTCCGTATTGGAAACAGTCCTTTTAGCCCCATCTGCTGGCAATGCGGATAATCACGCTGAGTGACAGCAGCAGTTGTGGAGATGAGCTGGAACTTTGGCCAAACAGAAAATACAGTATTTTCATGTTGAGCGCCTTGCTCTTTGGTACAAGAGACCAACATGGGTAAATAATCTTTACGATGTCTGCTGCTCATAGTAAGAGTCAAGAAAGACTGCAGAAAAGGTAGCATATTAATGAAAAGCCTCTGGGTGCTTGACAACCATGCTGCAAGTGGTGCATGTTGTGTTCGCAAGTTCACCCAATCGGTTCTCGGAATCAGTGGATTGAAAAATTAATCAGTTTTGTGAATTGATTGCTAATTGTCACCCAACGTGCATGGCGTAAACCAACCGGTCCATCGCGATCGCCAAGATATTTCTAGTCGATCATACCACAACTTTCAATCCCCCCCCCCCCCCCCCCCCCCATTTGGGAAAATATATACTGTTGCGATTCGTTAGCTTGATAGCAGAGAATTTTCTTTGTAGAAGTAGCTTGAACTTCAGGAGACTACTGGCCTAAATGGACATAATAAGGTTCTGGTGACTGTTTCGTGGTATTAAATCTTAAAAGATCTGGGTTCGAGGCAGCAAAATATAAAGTCTATCAGTAATTTTGCAGGGATCATATAGCCATGACTTTTTTCTCATGAAAGGCAAAAATGCAATATAGTACTCCACTCCCAGAAAATGGTCACCCCCTCCCCATCTTGTTGTATTGGTCCAGGTTGTCCTGGATGTTGCTGCTGTCTGGTCTCCAGAGATACCGTTCTACAGAGCGCAGTCTTTAAAACCACCATCGGCAAACGTGGAATTGATAAATGGGACTCTAATCTTGCACGACAAGGCTGCTATTCAAACAAGCAAGGCCCCCCCTCACGTAATACATGTGGAATATATATAGCTGACAATCACTTTGACAGCCAAGGTCACTATTTTTATCTGCATTTTTTTTTTTTTTTACTTAGGCCTTGACTGAAATTTGAGCTACGAAAATGTGCAGATTTCCTGTCGTCCTACAGCTCCTGGTTAACTTTGTCAATCAGCAGATGCCAGGGAAATATTGAGATTAAAGCCCAGCGGATGTTTTCTTTGCAGCACAAATTGGCCCAGGGCCGCAACCTGTGGAGTGTGCATGGTACATCCAACAGATACGGCATGATGTAAAGCAGCTGGCGAGAGTGAGCGCGCTGCCTGGGCGCAGACGTAATGGGTATGTGGCAACCAAAGAGTTGTGAGTGTAAGTCAGGGCGTGTGTTTTGCCTGATGCCAAGGGAAGGACATTAGCAAAAATGGCCGTCTAAGATTGATAACTAAAAAGGTTGTGCCAAATAGGGACTGAATTTGAAAATCCAGAGACTGCCCCCTACTGGGGCATCTCCATAATGTCACAAAAATTTTTATTGACATTCAAGGTGCAAAACGTACCGTTTCTGAAGGTCCTCTGTTCAGTGGCTCCCATTAGGGTTTGAGAGATGGGTAGTGGGTCAAATGTGAAATAGCTCTCAAGTGGTGAGAGTGGGCCAGAGCAGCAGGGATTTTTGCTTTCCCAAACCAAAAAACTGTACGACACCTTCAAACACGGCCACACGGCCCAAAAAACCCAGAAACACCACAGTAACCGGAATTTTCCGGGCACTTGCAATGACTTTTGAACGAAGAAAATGGGGTTCGAAAAATGACAAAAATCGAGTTAATTGCTTGCTCTGACATGCATTCCTGCACATTTCATACATTCATCACCCACACATGCACACTGTATATAGTATATAGTATAGGCTCCCCTCCACCCCCACCGGAATCATTCATAATAACATGAAAGCACTCAACAATAAATCTGATCTCTTGGAAGGATGGGATTTCACGAGACTTGTGGAGAGCAGAAAAGGTGGTGTTTCTAGGGTCCTGGCGTGCCATGGTTTGGTCTTGAAAGCAGTGCTTTGGACCCAGCAGGCCTTTCTGCCCGCGTCCTTGGCAGAGTTAGCCAAGCTGAAGCTGCGGGCCTGCTATACATCAGGAGAAGTCAACAGGCTCAACCCCCAGGACCATTTCAATTGGGCTAATGAAGCGATGCATTTTATTTTGTAAATGGAGACAGGAATAAAGGAAAGGACAAAACACTCATCACGCAGCAGGGGGCCTTGGGTGGGTGGATGCAGATGGATGATCTTTGTGACTAGATGCTAATATAGGCGCTGCGCCTTTTTAAGGCTTCAGTTGCCGTTGTGGCTCGAAATGCACAGCGTGCGATTGGCATGGGGGGGTGGCCATTTTTCAGGGGGTGACATCTGTCTCGAACCATGGGCGATTTGTCACATGGTAGCTCTCTGAGGACGTGCACTGGCACCATTTGGGTTAAAAACCCTTTTCTTGTCCTTTCTCTATGCATCATTCTGCCCATTAACTTGGACTCGATAGCTATTAACATCCTTGATGGGGGGGTGTCATGGTAGATAAAAAAAATGTTCAAGGCTTGTAAGGAGGCGGGGAGGAAGCAGTGGTCATGAACTGGTTAGAGCCACGGAATTATAGCCAGTAAGCTTCTAGTTGAAATTACAGAAATATATCAGGCAGCTACACCTTTAAGGGGATCCCCAACTGGTCAAATTATATGGAAAATGGATGCATGGAAATACAAACAAAAAAGCCTTTGCTTTTGATCTCAACTAAGGCCAAAAGAACCAACAAAAAATACCCTTCACAAAAAGTAACAGGAAGAACAAGGGGGGGGGGCAACCTACACCACCATCAAGCCTAAATAAATACAAGTTCAATTAAACCCAAAACCAGCAGGACCCCCTTAAAATCCTGGCCTAAAATATCCTTCAGATACCCTTCTTGCACTTCAGAGTTATGCTGCATTCAAGTCTTAAAGCATTACTTTCACAGATTATTATGTCACTCCCCATAGAGTCACAAAGAAACCGCTTTAAAAAAATCCATGAAATTTGCAGACGACCCATTTAATTTTTTCCTCCTCTGCGCTTCCACCTGCATGACACGAGATCAACATCTCCACTTACTAATCCTGTTGTCCCCAATCTCATCAATTCAATTAGTTTAGCTGCCATTTGGAACTATCAGCAACCTCAGTATGGCCAAGCGCTGTCAATCAGCATGAAGACAGCGGCACTTTCACGTTGTGAATGGACTGAATAAGAGGGAGGGCAATAGGATAATCAAAAATTTGAACAGACAGGGAATTCGATGGAAAAAATTATTTATATATGTATATATTTACATATATGAAATGCACAAACAACTGAAGGGCTGAATTCAATGGATTCAATAACAGGAACGCAGTTTCACGGTGATGGATTCCTGGCATATTGTCTATGACGGCCATCAAGAAAAAAACCCAGTTTTGGATACTTTAAGCAGCACTGACACCCTCTGAATTTCAGGACAAGGAACTCCACCCTTTCTCAATCCTGAAGGTGATTCCAGGCATGTTTCCCCATTGCTACCTTGCCACTTTTTCTGTGAAATTCTCCTTGGAGAGAGTAACATTTTCTTTATTCAACAGAGGGTGAAATTATTCTCATCTGCTGAAATTTAGGCCATCAAATACAGTTGGGAATGCAAGCACTGATGTTCTTGGCGTTCACAGATGTGTCTGCTTTGGGAGTCGCTTGTGGATGCCACCCGTTTACATTCTGGGCTCTGAATGATGTTAACTTCCATGCTTACAGCAAAGACATTTACTCATGTCCGCCAGTCTGTTCTCCGCAAATGTTTTCCAGTTGCAGGAATGCAAGAGATGGTTTTCAACTAGGACGTAACAAGCTTTCTGTAATGACTTTCAGTCTCGTGCCCATTGTCTATGGGAAAAAATACGACTCCAGGTGTATTTCAATATGAATTAATTCATTAAGTTGTTTAGCAGCTGATATAAAACCACAGAATACAGTTGTTTTGCTGACCTGCCTATTGTGCAGTATGCATATTCACAAAAGATTGCATTAGTATAAAAAGCAAAATTAATATTTCATAAGTATCTGATATATTGGTCAATATCAGAAATTACTAGAATATATTTATCCTATAACTATTTGCGGCAAAACATAATCAAGACATCACAGACATAATAACTGTGCGACTGAAAAACACATTTTCATATTTTCTGCAGTTAATAGAAATAAGTTGATGAGCCTGACACACACACACACACACACACACACACACACACACACACACACATACACACGTGCTCTGGATGGAATGTCAGTTCACTACATGTCACACACTCATACGAAACTTTTGATTTGATATTCACCTTATTTTCAGTCACAGTGCCCTTGAAACAGGTTGGCACTTATAAAGACTCCTCAAATGTGCGTTGCCCGATTAAGGGTTTCTGATTGACGTGCAAGGTTAATGAGAGTATGTCTGGATCTGATTTATGTCTGACTGTGTCTGATTTCATTCGTAATCCCTCAGAGATAGAGGTTCCCAGACAATAGCTTAATGTTTTGGCCGAAGTTGTAATGAGAGGTAGAGATTAAGGTCCATCACCCACTTAGGCGATTACGAATACATTTTTCTGTTGATCTGTGTTAATGACTCTTTCATTACCAGCCCATTTGTTTCCTGAAGTATATAGCAGATGGTGATAATAATGGAAGCTTTTCAATTCCATTGTAATTAATTCATTATATCTCCTGGATTAATCATTGGACGCAGGGCTAATTAAGGTTATGATATGTCTACAGCACCTTCAGCAGTAGTGTTATTCCTGGAAAGACGTGGCTTTTTAGGAGTCAATTCAAGAAGAGGCAGCCGAACTGTTAGCAAATCAATAAAATGGGAGGCAGAGGCATAGAGAGTCTGATATTGGGGGTGGGAGCACAAAGTAATACTATAAAGGCAAAGGGGGAGGGGGACGAATGAAGCCAAACGAACTATTTGGGTGTACAACCAACCCCCCATCTGATGGCAAGTACCATAATGTAAATAACTTCCTTTGACAAACCTGCTTCACAGACTGACCTAGACTCTGTGAATCTTATCTTGGGGGGTCACTATTTTCTTTATTTTGTTTTCATTATCATTATTGTGGTTGTTGTTAATCTATGGATTCCCAATGATAACGGAAGACGCCTTAGTTTGGTTACATACACCGAATAGCATAAAAATAAGATAGATATTCCGCTCTATCCAATTTAGCTTCCTAGTCAGCATACTTATCACATTATAAATGCGCTTCAGGCCCAGAAACTCCTCATTATGCACGAAGCCACTGTGCGTAAGAGCTCCTCTATACGTGTTATGAAATTGGTCTTAAAAATGAATGCTCTACTACTGCTACAACATACAATTTGTTGTAACCTAGGTTTTCTATCTTATAGTTACGTTAAATGGTGATTAATTTTGGGTTTAACTGGTTTCTATCATAGCTTGCTGACATTCTCACAGTAGTTCTGTGTTTATTGATATCTGCTATTGTGTCATAAAATGCTACCAACATAAAACTCCAGAGTATTTCGGTAGCCCCAGTGACCTTATCAGAAAATGCTATCAACATAAAACTCCAGAGTATTTCGATAGCCCCAGTGACCTTATCAGAAAATGCTACCAACATAAAACTCCAGAGTATTTTGAAAGCCCCAGTGACCTTATCAGAAAATGCTACTAACATAAAACTCCAGAGTATTTTGATAGCCCCAGTGACTTTATCAGAAAATGCCACCAACCGTATTTTATTGTAGCTGTGGGCAACTGTTACACTTTGTAAACCACAAATCAATTCTGATGGAAATTTTGGTTTAAATGCAATATTTACCACGGACATTGTATTATACAAACGTAACCTGCGTAGTGTTTTTTTTCTCAATGGAAACGTTGTGCTACCTCCACAGATGAATCTTGCCACTCACAAGTTTTTCTGTAAACATACGAGATTAAAGTTTTCGGAAATATTAATTCACGCAAAAAGCACGGATCGAGTATAATGCATCAACATATGTTTCCTGGCCTTAGAAAAGTTGCCTGTTTTTATTAAGGGTTAAATAATGGAAGTAAATGTCCAAAAAAAACAGGCCAGGTTGGAGTAGCATGTTTTAATAGACACCCACCTATGACTGGCCTGTGCACATGTAACAACACGTCAGACGGACCCGTAACCAGACACGACACCAGAATGACAGAGTGCTACAACCAAAATAGGCTTTTTCAAAGATCTCTTTTGGTCATTTTCTTTTCCTTCAGTTCCATTAGGGTGTTAGAATATCAGCACTCACATAAGTAAATAATGTATCCATGTCTGGTTTTTGTTCAGCATTTTTTTTCTCAGTGGAATGTAGGAAAATGGTCATCGGGGAATTATTGTAGGGTCCGTCTCCGTCTGACAAAATGTTGGGTCGCAGCTAATGGCTCTTACAGTGTCGCCTTTGAATGCAATTTCATCGCTACTCCCTGCAGGCTTTCACACGCATATATTTAATCTCCAAATTTTCATTAGCCTAATGCTTGACCGGGTCTTGCCTGTGCGCATATATATATATATATATATATATATATATATATATATATATATCCTTATATATCTTTAGCTTCTACTGCTGGAAACATTATGAGTCTATTATTGAGCACACTTTATCTTAAATGGGCATACTGTGTAACACAATGCATTATTTTATATGCTGTTTGTGCTCCCGTATTGCAGAGCTATTTTAGTGTCTGTCTATCTGCTGCTTAAAGCAAATATAAAAATAAAGTAATCAAGTTACTTGGGGGAAAGTCTATTCCAAAAATTTTTTTTTATAAATTTACTTGATCCCATTCTTAATTTATTCAATGATGTCACTGATGTGTGCTGCTGTTGAAATCGATAATTAGCAGAATAGATCCTGGTAAATGGACAGAAAGGAGAGGAATAGCCATTAGTCCGCCCCTTTTGTCCTTGGGTCATTGATTTGTTGGTGCTCTGAAATAAATGTAAGCATTTCTATGTAATCATAACAAGAGCCTCTCAAAGCCTGCTTTGCTTGCGTTGTGATTTTCTGCACTTTTGCCCGCCATTTTGAACAGAAACCCCATTATGGTGACCCTATGTTGGCCCTGACTTGACTACATTGGACTTGGGGGAAAAAAACAACGTGGTTTCTGACCTCAGAGTAATTCGACAGTGTAAAGCTTTTATTGCATTTGTTTGTAATAATAGATTCAGACGTAAGAAACACGGAAAGCGGCGACTGGGTAGCATGACCAGGCAAAATGAACCTGCGGTTTTATGCTTGTTTATTGTGTAGGCCTTTTTATGGAACATTCCAGAAGGTATGTCTGTGTGTGGGGGGGGATTTTGTTCATAATCTGTAGTATTTCTGTACCTGGAGATGCCGCCAAATTGGATGAAGAGGGAAAATGTTTGTGCCTCAGGATGGGCGGACTGAAAGCCTAGCCTCACTTCGCCTGAGTGTCGTGGCCCACTGGTCTGATACGAAACACCTCTGAGACTCTCAAACCACCAGATGACCAATTTAGTTTAGATTTTCCTCTGCATGCCATGATGGTCGCTTCATGCCAGGAGGCACTATGGCCATTGGGACGATAATGTGGAGGAAGACCTCAGTTTGATCGTAAGAGAGCCCAGTTAGACTCTCACCTCTAAACTAAATCCACTGCAAACAACAGAGCTGGAGCAGAGAAATTGTCGTAATGGACCCTGAAATTGCTTTTTTGAGATGGGTAGTAAATTATAAACCTCACGTCATCTACGCTTTTATAGGGGGAGTGGGGGGCACCATCTTTCTGTGGTTGAACGTAGCAAAATGAACCCGGAGAGGAATTTGTTGCCCTGTCATCATTTACGTAACCTGCGTATGAAAATGGAATGTGCAGCACCCCGGAAATGAGGTGCACATTATTAAACCCGGCTCCCTGAATTGGAAACGTTACCTGCAGCCCGAAGGCATGTTTTCTGCTCTCCTGAAGTCGTGTTGCTCCAACGGAGACCTTAATGTGTTCCACGTCACTTTCCTCCTTCGACTGAATTGTGCCACTACGTCTCAAATGTTAAACCCCCAACCCCAGAGGTATGTGGAGACCGTGCTACCCACTGAGCCACCTTTATACTGGAAAGCATTGTTAAATAGGAATAACTTTAACTTGCTTTTCAATAACTTGCATGGTGGATTTTTTTAAATTTCAAAATCAACAGTGCATTTTGTTCTGTTCTCCATATGATTTTCCTTTTCTCCTTGACTGAAGGTTGTTGTATTGTCACATAAAGGAGTAGAAATATAAAGAAATACAGTTTTTATAGGCAATTTAGCTTTACCTTACATACAGGGAAGTTATCTGTCAGCAGGTTAGTTAAGACAGTAGGTGTCTATCAATACCAAGAATGCAAAGAACGTATTTGTTCTGGTTCTTGGCAAGACCGGTCTTGCTAACTTGCCTTCCAAGAACGAACTTGGGATGCAATGGATCATGGGATTGTTCTGATGCAGCCGATGCATCCTTGATATTTAGGGCTGGACAAGAAAGACATCCAGGGATTTGTGCTTCCTCTGTTCTTCTGTTCTTGAGTATTGGAACTGCACTTTGGCAATGGAAGATGACATCAAATGGGTATGCAAGAACACAGGAATGGTCAAGTATGCATATTGGCAGGAGGCAGGGAGGCAGCAAAAATATGGACTGTCTGGGGTCCACGACAACCGGATTTAGAAATACTGAATTAAGAGAAGTTGCAATCAGTCTTGCAGATGCTATTTATGTCCAGCAGGGGGCACCAGGCCTGCAGGCCAGGGGTGAAGAGGAGTGTACAGTAAGCCAATACTAGTCAACTTTTTCTCTGAGACAACCAGATATTCCATATATTTCTTGTGTTCTATTGGCATTGTTCCTGATTCAGCTAACTAAGGGCTTGAAATGTTGCTAATTACAGTACAATCCAGTTATAACGGACTTCAAGGGACCTGGCAGAACAGTCCGTTATATCCAGAGTTGCTGTAAACCCAGAACATAACTACAGGACACCATTTACTCATGCCACACCCCAGCAGACTTGTGGTATATATTATTATTATATTGTACATGTAGTAATCCAACTTTACCAGACTGTTGGAAGTATATGTCCTGTAAGTGGTTATACATGTACGGTACAGTAGTAACCTTGACCTCATTGCTTACTGCATCCCTCCAGAGTGTCGCCTGCCAACGCACAGCATGCCTGGTGATGGACAGCCACACAGACCAATCAGTGATGACTGCTGTTACGCCATGCCTATTTATAGAGTGTGACTATTAATAATCCTGACTCGTATCTGTGCTGGATATCACCGGCACGACACGCGCCTTGTGGGCGGAGCC
Source organism: Brienomyrus brachyistius (assembly GCF_023856365.1). NCBI lineage: Eukaryota > Metazoa > Chordata > Actinopteri > Osteoglossiformes > Mormyridae > Brienomyrus > Brienomyrus brachyistius. Next base: position 20,456,897 of record NC_064540.1, read on the forward strand.
TGCATGTCTGTTATAGCCGAACAAAACTACAAATGAAAGCAGCCCTGGGGACCAAATTGTTGGTCCGTTATAAGCAGAATTCCGTTATATGCGAGTCCGCTATATCCGATGCTTTTTCTGCATGTTCTTAAAGGCGCACAGCCGGGACCAGCGGACTTCGTCCATTATAGACGATATTCCATTATAAACGAGTCCACTATAACGGGGTTTTACTGTAGTGGAAACAAGTGGGACATAACAAATTTGCAGATGGGATGTTGTGGCCCAGAGGAGGCGAATCAGTGGTCCTGCTGTAAGGCAGACATTTGCAAACCATGAGGAACTAAGGGGCTTAACCCCAACACCTGGGGTTTCTAAATACTGCAACCCTGGGCACTCGCAACCTGAATATCATTGGTCCAAAGCTAAGAAGGAGGAGTATTATAGAAATCCACAATTGTTCACCTATAATTCAATTCAATTTTTATATAGTGCTTTTCACAACAAAGTTGCCCCAATGCGCTTTACAGGAGTGTGTTGTGGAACATCCTTAACAGAGATAACGGCAGAACACGGAAACAGTAAAAGCTATAAGAGCTGGTCATACAGACTACTATGCAAACATATATCTCTGGGCAAAGTGGCATCTTTAAATCATCCATAGTTTGTGTGTGTGCTCTGTGATGGACTGACATTCTATTCAAGGTACACCGCTGCCTTGTGCCCTATGCTGCCTGGGATTGGCTCCTGGCCTCTCAGTAGTATCCTGTATATTATTGTTTTTGTAATATTATATAAGCCACTCACTGTTTGCTTGGTTCACTGCTATATCACCAAGCTGCATGATTTGTGGCAACAGACATTATAAAGAAATGTTAGACTTAAGCAAGTACATGGTTTCAACTTATGAAGAACAAAAACAGGCAGTAAACCATCCAATGAGAGCAGAAAACATGCCTTCCATGTGAAAAGGAAAGTATCCATGAGATTACCAGTTTAACCTCACGATTTAAACTGTGGTGACCAGTCAACAGCTAAAGGAACATGCCAAACTACTACCATTTAAAACAATGTGATGGTTGGGATCTCCAGCCAGGTTCCCAGTCAGGGAGGCGAATGGACGTGGCCAGACTTAAGAGTCAGATAGAGGCGGAGAAGATCCATGAGCTGAAGACGAGCGAGGATGACACAAAGCGAGCGTGTTTACCAACAGGCGCCCGTTCAGCGGGTGACAGAGTTTCTTACGGGCTGTGACAGCTGACTCGGCTGCCCTATAATTCTGTGTTCGGTTGGGAAGGGGGGGGGGTCATAGTGTAGCTGTCAAGTTGTGGGTAACGTTAAGTCAGCCTTGTAGAAGAACAATGAACAAAGTGGCCGTGTCTTTATTCTGGAGGGTAACAAAGTTAATGCAACGCTAAAGCATAGAATATTTGCTCTTTCCACAGTGGAGACTCACTCTTTATATGGCCGCCTTATAGCCATACATTTTATTTAGCTACTTATCAGTACAAAGTCAGAGTGAGTCAGGGGCCAGCATGCCACCCACCAGCTGATATCTCTTATCACAAAGATTATGTGGGGTGCAGGTCCCTATTCAGGAAGGGATCCATGATCTTTAAAAATGAATGAACTCCGTTTAGCTTATAAATGTGTACTGGAAAGGTTTAGCTTTTTAGTTAGTTTTTTTTTTTTCCAATGCTACCTTTGAGATGACTGGCATTTTGAACATGCTACAGAGGATCTTGCCCCGGGGAGGGGTAGAGACACGGATTGTCACACCACGGGGTGCTGTCAAATTATCAGCTCTCTGCATGCGGATCTGGCTCGAGTCGGGTGTCCGGCTTCCGGCCTCAGCGGCTAGAGGGCTGGGGGAGTTGGAGAGAGTCGCAAGTCGACCCCAAGTCAGAAAATCCAAGGATTTATGTGCAGCTTGTCTTTGCAATTCTGCCTCCTGATAAACAGCAGAAAAATGCTGTCACTGATTTTTAAATGATGCCGGAAAAATGTAAACAGAGAAATTGTTTATGTTTCATCATATACTTCTAAGGCTGTGCAATTCCAGACAAGGGGGGATTTATAGCACGATAGTAAGTGTTATATGTGAGTGATAAACAGCAGAAGTTGTGGAACGTAAATTTGAGGAATAAATGGTGGAAGTGATAGAGCGCAACCTAGTAAACAAACAAATAGAGGGATGTTTCTGTCAAGAAGGGGGGGTGTTACCCTTCTGACTCTGGGGTGTTATGTGTGATTTCGTGAAAAACATGTTAGAAGACAAACGAAAATTCACATTCATTTTACGAAGTCAGGGTGCGGTTTTCATTATTAAAGAGAATATTATGCCTGAGAGTGGCGTTAAACTCCCAGAGAATAACCATGAATTTTGCAAAACATTAAGCTAATTTTTCATAGGTAAGGAGATTGCCAACTGTTGCCACAGGCCTGAAAATTATACTGATAACATTTTATGTATCCTATGCAGGGACTGGCAGAGAGTAAAAATGAGTTTTTTATTTCACTGTCTCCCTTTGATCTAATTCCTTTCTGAAAATTTAATCTGGACATTTTATTTCTGTCTGTATTTTGTGTGGATACGACGTGTAATTGAATTGCTGCTATTGTAAAAGTTGTTTTAAAGTGGCCTCGATCTGGTGAAAGTCACATTTGCCTTCTCTCTCCCTCCTGAGAGATTCACAGGTTTAATTTCATCAGGCTGAAGTTGTTTCCCCAGACTGTGTCACCTGTAACATGTGATGGTCATCACGCACGCCCAGTAACAAAACCCTCACTGTCTCTTGTGTCAATGAATTTTTGTGTCAAGGTGAGGGAAAATCATCCCAGTAATATAAAGAGCATTTCGTCAACATCTTTAATCATGTCCAGGTGATGGAATGTTCTCTGGCAAGAAGCAAATAATCCTTAATGGAAGTGATGCAATGTGATCCATTTCTGGAGGAGAGGAACTTGTCATCAATTAGTCCAGTCAAATATCCATGGAAACGTTCCCCAGAAACTTAGCGCCCACCTCCATTCCTTTGTGTCTAATTTCCCCCATAATGCACTGCTTTGTTTAAGGCTGGGGGGAGGGGGGACACTCAATCACCGCAAAACTCATTCCTGGCACCTTATTACAGTTGCTGATTGCACGATGTAATCCTTAGTGCCATTTCTAGGCCACATCTTGCAGACGGGGGGGTGGGTGGCCATTTGAAGCAATGTGAACTGGGAGACAGTTGCCGTCGCTCCTCTTTGACGGCGCTGTCACATAATATGTTTGCGGTGTAATTACCCCGTGTGAATGATGACACGATCACCCAGTACCCTCTGCACCAGGCTCCCCTAAGGCCACCTCAGCCCTCAAAATATACCAGGCGATGAATGACCAGGCCACTATCGTTTGTTTTCTTCCGTCGTTTTCCATGGTACCTCCCAGGGTATCCTGTCTCCCCACTTGGTAACTTTTGAGTCCATAAACACAAATAAAAAAAAAATCTCTTCTGCTCCCCTGAAATTATACATGAATAAAACAATGAGGCTTACTTTTAGTTAATTTCATCAGATATTTCCACAGAATAACCAGACAAACTACTAATCAAACAGCCACAGTGACCTGTGGTTTTTCCCAGTAATATTTTACACAGATTAGTTGCACATTATTGTACAAAACAAAACATTATTGTAAAAGCAGACTTAAGCTAAATGGTTTTTTGTAAACATTAATTAAATCAACTAGTGAGAAGCAGAATACAAATTAAACTCCAAACTGCACCACTATCTACGTTCAAAAGAAAACTTTAAATTCACAATTGTGGCCGCTAGGCAGGGGGGCTGCCCACACAGGATGCCAGTCTGTTACTGGGTACACAGGAATTACACGCTTAGGGCAATTTAGAGATGGTGGTTCATCTGGCCACATGTCTCTGGACAGCAGGAGGGAGGCGGGGAGTTGTACACTGCACACACACATAGCGATCGGGCCGCCAGTGATCAGTCTGCCAGCGGTCGGACTGCCAGACCTGGAGGTGTGTGCAGGTGCTGCCCCCCCACCCCGGAGTCACCAGGCTGCCTGTAAATCGGACAGATATGTAGATATATCAGACGCTGGATGGGTCCTTCTGATTAACCAACCAACCATCAGGAATACATTCAAATATTACTGATGGATTTTACAAGCAGTTTTATGGCATTACATGGACATTTACCATGACATTATTGATGTGATTATTACCACGTCTACTAAGTGAAATGTGCCGATTCATGTTAACCCAGAGACGCATGTCAACGCACAACAAAAGCAGAGAATAATAAATAACAGAAACAGAGTCGGCAGGAGACAGTAAGTTTAATCTTGCAATAATGCAACAACATGAGGCGAGAGAAATTGGCGAGGGACTGCAGTAGTTAGCTTATGTAACAATATTGTTATTAAGTATTATGATTACTGCAATTTAAAAAAAAAAACAATATGCACTTCAGTTCACACTTCTTTGCCGTGTAATTTTCACCATACTCTCATCCATGTGCTTTAATCTAAAGCTGTGCGGTCAGTTTGTTTCTGATGTCAAGTCCCTTTGTTTCCCGCGGAATTCTGCTGCTATTGAAAGTGCTTAAGACTCCAAGAATCAGTCTTCTGTTTCCACTCCATTATAAACATTCGCTGGTTGGCTGCCGTAGCCCAGGCAACAGCTCAATAGCGAACGTTTCTGTCTCGAAGGTCGATGGTGATCACCAGATGAAGAGGGTCGAGTTCATTCCAACTTCAAAGCCGATTTAATGACGAAGAGCTGAAACGCGACGATGTTAACAGCACATGCCCTCGGTTCCTGTGGATGACCCGTCCTGCTTCACAGCATTCAGGTTTGACTTCCGTGTAAAAACTCCATTACAACGGACAAACCAGTGCAGATCCGTAAAGGCTCTGCTCTGGCCCGACTGTGGGCTAAGCTAAAAGCACTCAGTAGTGCGTGTCATTCTGTAAATTGCGCACGGTTTCTTGGCAGACCTGACGAGTCTGAGGGACGAAGGTGAGCTGAGAGAAGCAGCCTTGGTATCAAGGTCGCTGTGGTTCTCTGCATCAAAACAAAGACAGAAATCAGGTCCCGCTGAGCTGAGATATTTAGACCTAGGATCTTAATCCCAAAATTAATCCCAGGTCTTGCTTTCTGTGCATCTTGGCATAGGCTTCAGATTCACAGCAATCTGGACGGATCAGTCTATAGATTTCTTTCATAATCTTTGACTTTCAATGACCTCAATATTCTGAGACTCATAAAGCCGCCCCCATGCTAATAATATCATAACAATTAGTCAATGATATCAGAAAGTTATTTTAATATTTAATTAACTCCTCATATTGCTTGATTTTTGTCTTTATTGTTATAGGGGGCAACATGTGGATCAGTGGGCTATGCCTCTGTGCTTGTGACTGGAAGGTTGCCAGTTCCTGGTTTCGGTAGAATGCTCGCGTCTCTGGATTCTTGAGCAAGGTCTCTAACCCCCAGTTATGGGGGCAATGCTGCAGGTGGCTGCCCTTCACTGCCAAGCTAGATTTCACCTACTTGTGTGTCTTGGAGAGCAAGATGGGCGTGGGGGAGGCAACGAGAGAATTTGCCCACAACATTAGCATCGTTAGCTTTAGCACTGTATGCAGCATTCAGTATAATAAAAGGTCACTGATAAGTAACTGGCTCCCGGTTATATCTCTTAGGTGAATAATGGTATCATACTGCTGAGATCTGTGTTTTAGTGTCTCATACACAAAGCAAATTTGCCTTGTTTTTTTTAATGTTATTTTTGCCTGTTGTCTAACACACTCACTGCTATGAGGGATGACTTTGAACAAAACACTCCAAACAAAAGTGGCTGCCAGAAACGTAAATGTAAATGAACACATACTGGCACTAAGTGCTCGTTCTGCCTTGGCTAGAAAAAATAGCCCAAAAAAAATACGATTCCAAGTTCTGCTTCAGTTCCAAGAAAGTAATTGTCACTGGAGTGTAAATGGCTTTTTTGTCTTTGTGCGCATTTTTTTATGAAAAAACATAGAAGAAAATTGGCATGTGTTTATGCATAGATGCGTTTGCACGATTTTCTTCTGCTAAACGAAAGTCTTTTTACGTGGGATTGTGAGAGTTCCAGAAGGTTACTGAGAAACAAGGAGCCTCAGCTCCCACCCTGAAGGGGGCGACATCTCCCCCGCTAGGACTCTGATGCTATCAAACAAAAACCAGATGGCCCAGAAGATGAGAATCTGAATCAGAGCATCAAAATGTCTCGTGAGGCTCTGGCCAAAGACGTTAAGTTACAAGAACTAAGTGCCTTCCCTTCTTCCTGCTGTGCCCAGAATCAGCAACTGGTTGTCAAATTTCATTTAGTTAACATTCAACAGAGACACAGCTCAACACCTACGGAATATAAACAGCGCAAACTTTTACTCCGTTTTTTCATTTTTCACTCTGTTAAGACAAGCTATCTCTAAAGTGCTATCTGTACAGGAGGTGGAATTTCATTACAGCTTGATGAATTTTCATTATTTGATGCAGTTGGCCCTCCTGACAGATTGGTGGCTCCAAACTTTAGCGTGACACCATTAGCCTAGAGTTTTTCCAGCACATAAATAGGGATGGTAATTACGGATAGGAAAAGACCCTTATCGAATTCATCATTCAGAACACATGTCAGCTGACAGAGATTTGAAAATCACTTAATTTCAGAAAGGATAATAAAAGGAAGCAAGGAATACAATCAATAATTAATTTAATTCCACTCGAGACAGATTGCTGATCCTCATCTTACATGAATGGATCCTCCTGAGGGTTGACTGTTTCAGCAGCGCAGATTCCTCTGTCTTGGAAGTAAGTTCAGGGACCTGCTGCAGTTGGAAACGATTGCCGCATTTTTTCGCTCTAGTGACCAGGTGAAATACAGCCAAAAAGTGTCGAGATGCACCCAAACGATTCCCAGGTATTCACAGCTAAGGTGGAGGTGGTGCAATGGAGTTGGGATCCACAATCATAGTTTAAAAGAGCAACAACAGGGTCTCTGTCAGATATCATATCACTAAGTGTTACATGAAATGTGGGTTGTGGGAATCCTTGGTCAAAGACAAAGACAAACAACAAAGCATTGTCTCTTCTTCAAGGAGTTCTTTGTGTGCCTCCTTTAAATAAATAACATCTGCTTTGCTTTTATTATTACAGTGTTACAAGCACTATCCAGGAAGACATTTCTTACTCATATTTTTACATTACACAACAGAATATTTCTAGCAAAGCACAATTAATTACTCCATTCAAAGGTTCAACAGCAAAGCATCCAGGCTCTTTGCTGCTATGTCGTCCAATGTACTGATGCTTGCGGGTAGCTTTCCTAACCTGAAGTTTACCAATGGTCCCTATTCAGTTCATAAAGCAGGAGAGTCAGAAACAGAAGGGTGGAGTCAGAGTGAGTCCTGGCATGTCCCAGTGAGTCTCAGCAGACTCCCACACATACTGCATCTTAAATCCTCTTGCTGATTCGGCCCAAAGTCTTTCGCAAAAGAACCTCTGATGTGCCACAAACCTCCATTATTTTTCATCACTGAACCTGATCCATCATGTCTATTTTTGTATAGAGTTTGAATTGATAAAGAAATTTAATTGAAATCTTTTTCTAGTTAAATAAACAAGGCTAAAGCCAACCATGGTAGACTGGCTTGTTTGCTCTGCACTGCAGAAGTCTTTTGCGACTTGTGACTGATCACATCAGTTGGAGGGAATAATAATCTTTTAATAATCTTTTAAAGACTTGGTCCTCTGCAGTTCAAGACCAAAGGTCTATTGTTTCCTTGATTCAAAAACAGCACCCAGTGAATATAAACAAGGTGACAAAGTGCCGTTGTCAGACAGCATCCATTCAAGGGCAGGGTGCAGAGAAAATACTGTCAGGCAGGTTCAGAATGTGTAGCCACTTCAGCTGTGGAGCAATATTAATTAATATGTACATTCTCAGAGTCTCATTTATTTGGTTGTTTAAAGGGACACCGGAGTCCTTGATACAGGAGAGCAGAAAATCCCTTTAGTCTGATATGTTAGGGGGAAAAATCTAACAGCATGTCTTTGGACTATAGGAGGAAAGCAGGTTGCCCTTACAAATGTCACTCAGAGAGCAGAGGCCGATCTGAGCCTCCAGTGCTGCAGGTGTGAACCAAGACCATTACACACTGATCAGCACACCACCCTAAAACCCCATCATACAATTAGGCAAGATTGCAGTTAATGAGTCCAAAATACTCTTAATGATTTTTAGGGAACTGTAGAATGAAGACAGTCTCTTTATATAGAGAGAGAGGTATTATATAAAATATAAATGCTTATTCAAGTTTATTAGGACTGGATGAATCACAGCGGATGGGAAAAAGAAATTTACGTTTCTCCAGGGGAGAGAGAAAATGTCCAGCTCCCTTTCTTGGGTCGGAGTCACCCTAACCATGAATTCGACACACATATTAAAATACAAGTAAGATCTCCAGCCAACTGCTATCTGTCAAAGGGACGTGAACATACATTATGCTTGAGTCAGGAAGCTGTCTACTGTGCCTCAGGGAAGGTCCCATTCTGACCAAACGCTTGTGTTTGTCATCCGTGTGTGTGAATGATGAGGGGAAGATTTAACGTCGTGACTTTTTCTTATTTTCTCAGTCGTTTAACGCCCAGGTGTTGTGTCGGGTTATCCACAGGCTAGTTCAACTCGGACTACAACGTTATCGCAGAATGATCTGGACTGGCATGTTGCTGAAGTCTTTCTTACACTGGGGTCGGACCACACAGCTGAAGGTTAATAAATAAATCGATACCCAAACACAGAGTAGCTCTGTAGGGTTTGGCGAGGGGCTCAGTTATCTATGTTAAAGAAAAAGCATTAAACATCGTCTCGGTCACTCTGTGGGTTAATAAGCCATTACTGTTAAATGGATTTTGTTAAAATAAGTAGTGAATGTTAAAATCTGAATATGATGAAGTCGGCTAGAAAAAAATACGATATCTAGAGAGCCTGATTTTTAGGCTTAATTCTGTATCTCAGTGCCAGAAAAAAAACTATTCTTACAGAGATTTTGTTTAATAGCAAGCCTGTATTGGGAGAGATTGGTAGACTGTCATCTACACGTTAACTGCGAAATACAGTTTAAGGTGAAGGGGAATCTGCACCCCCCTGCCCCATTTATAGAATGGACACAGTGGTCGATTATCCTCTACAATGCTGAATTTGCTACCTGTGAGTGCAGGATGTAGCATGTTTGTTGGTACGAAAGCCTGCTCTGCTCCAATGGTGCTTGCATCTCAGTGTTAAAAACAGATCGAAGGATAGAAGCTTAATTCATTTTATTTAAATGTGTTCAAGTCCATGAATATCGACTGTGTGACCCAATGCATAGTAAGTGCTGTATTAGTTCTTTCAGGCAACATAGTGTGTATCTTTGCTGAATATAATGAAACTGTGATCTGGGTCTAAGGGGCACAGCAGTGCATGACAGAGTCACTGCATGTTCCATACGTCACCCATAACCTCTGATGCAGCACAGCATCACAGTCAGCCTGGAGCCTGTCCTAGGAAATGCAGTGCAGGGGACACTCTGGATAGGCTGCATGTCCATCAGGGGACAAGCAAACAAAAGACATAAACACAGTTTGCGTGTATTTGAATGAGGATATCGGAGGACCTTGTGGAAGACCACAAGAAGAAGGAGAACTGCACTCATATGAGCCTGGGGCATGAAGTGCACTGCAAATAGTGATGTTAGTGCTGTCACTGAGACACCACCGCACCCTATATATATATTAACATTGTGGTTTAGTAAGCTTTCGGTGAAATCAAAAACTCTCACATGCACACACACACACATGCAAATAATGGGAACTGCTTAGCTCAGAAGGTTAAGTCTCTGTGTCAAGGATCAGAAGATTACCGATTCAAGTCTTGGCAGAACAGTCACATGTCCGTGGGCCCTTGAGCAAGGCTCTTAACCCCCAGCCCCCCCCAGCTCCACTGCATGTTGCTTGGCCCTGCGCTGTGACCCCCAAGGTATGGGCAGCAAGATGGTGAAGAGAAGAATTCCAATTTTCTTGTGCAAATGGCAGATAAAACATTTATCAGTCTTACTTTTGCGTGTTATGCCGTATTATCATGCCAGTGCATGATTCTTGATGAAGTGGCTCGGCGGAGGATGGAAACATCACTTTGTTAACCTGGGAATTTCATTTCATTACGCACCATTTGCAATAAACTGGAAATTGAATGTCGTCATGCTCTCTACGTTTGATTGTCACTGTCATTTTCATTGTAATTTCTGCAAGAAGCACGCTTCGAAGGGTTTCTTTGTACTATGGACAAATGACAGTAAAAGAATCTTGAATATTTAAGCCACTGGAATCTTGGCCTTATTTGCCTGAAGTCATCAATAATTCACCATTTGGTAGAGCTGGGTGTTTCTTTTTCAATCTCCTTTAAATGTAACGGCATTTCTTATAGTCTCCCATAATTCCCGTAGCAGATGTATGAGACCAGAACTACAGAAGCTTGCCTGAAATATATGGCTCCTCACTGACATTGGGAAAGAATTTGTAAAGAAACACCAAGCTTGCACTTGAAAGGATGTCAGGAGCATCCCTGATGAAACTGCAAACACTTATGATACTAAAATGCATAGATGTTTCTACATTAAAACTTTTAACGTACAAGTGCTTCCTTCAGTAAAAAAAATCAAACCAGCTTACTTGCTTGCATGCCAGTTTTTATAAATCTTAAAATACCCAACATTTCTGTTCGTGCACAAGGATTGTTTGACTGCCCAATAAACATTTTAAATCCTTTAAATTTAGCAGCTGGAGTAAGACTGTAAGAGGTGAGATTAATAGCTCCCCCTGTGCAGTCCGGGAAGATGCCTGTCTAAAATACAGATAAACATTAAATCAAAATTTTTGTTTTCTTGCCTGCCATTCGAAGCTTCACTTTCTGTAGAGTGAATTACAGGACTTGTGGAACACAAAGGGAGAAACTCTGAGACAATTGGCAGGAAACGTAAGCAATTACACTTGTCAAATTTGGTTGTCAGATGCAAGTTGTTTGTCTCAGAACATGCTTACTGCTGTCAAAAGAGAAGGAAGGAGACTGATATTTTGTGCTGTGCTTCTATGACATCTCCCTATCGCTGTTTCCTTGTTGACAATAACTCAGTATGACGGCTGGAACTGACCTGTTTTTTTTTTTTTTTTTTGCAAGTTCCTTGTTCAACTTGGAAATGACCAGTTTCCTCATGACTCTTTGCTTTCCTATGTGAAGTAGGACTAGTGTCCCAAAGTAGAAGCACATCACCATCATACTAATGTGAATTTTAATTAAACTGGGGTGCCACTTCAAATAATGGGGAGATTATCTCCCCTTTTGCTTGGCCATGCTGCGGGGGGGTCCCGCCCTCAGCCTGTAATGGGGGGGGGGGGGTGGTGCTCATGTAAAAAAAAAAAAAAAACGCAAACGACAAATGCTTAAACAAAATTCATCAGAAACACTGACACATAAAACTTATTTACACATAATCAAAGGCGAATGACAGTGTTTAGATATTGGTGAGGTTACAGCTTAATAATTTAAATGTAAAGCCCTGTTTTTTTTAAGGGAGGAATGAAGCCAAATTAAATATCGACGCGACTCATGTTCCACCAACCCCCGTGGTTTCTATGCCCCTGTACATGACACTTCATGGTCACCTAGTGTCTCGCAGAGCCTGATTTTTAATTTTCATTACAGTCACTCAATTCAGGTAAAAGCCTGAATATAGTTTTCTTTTGCTGATATGCTGTTTCCATCCATCCATCCATCCATCCATCCATCCATCCATCCATCTTACAACCCTGTATAAGGTTACAGAGTGTTGTGCTGCCAGCTCTCACTCGTCTCAAGGCTAACACCTTTGGTTTCATTCTGGCATCTATTACCTTTGCCTGGAGAGTGTACGTCCATTAAATGAATTCAGTCCTTCACTTTTGCTCTCCTCTTTGTTACTCCGCTGGCGTTTTCAAATACATGAGGCAAACCCTTTTCTCTGTCACCCGTGCTCCTGGGCAGGCTCCTCTTGCAGAATAAACCAAATCAGTTGTGGGGAGAGGGCAACTGCAATGTTTCATTAAGCTTAATTCCCCCCTGGGGGTTGTGTCGAGCAGGACTGCACGACATTATCTCACGCTAGCACGTGCCAGGTGGGCCAATAAGGTGATACCTGTAGGTGGGATTTTCAGCAGTAGTTGCTTCCTTGGCTCTCTTCTCCAGCTGCTTCTAAAAATGTTCCTGTTGTTCAGAAGAGACGTCGAAAAAATAATCTACTTTTTGAATATTAATATACATTTGATTCTGATTCTACTTCCCACCCACCCAGGATGGGAAGTGAAATTTTACTGCTGTCAAGGAACAAAGGGACGAGGAGAATGGAAAGTTTAGAAAAGTGAAAACACCCACTCAGTAGGGAGGACTGATATTCAATATTTCGGACCTTAATGGCTGCATTTAAAATATGACATAGATTAGGATGCTGTGCTAGTGATTGGAAGTTCACCAGCTCCTGACCCAGGCTGCGATCCCGACGCCCCGCTTGCCCGACTGCCAGCTCCTGACCCAGGCTGCGATCCCGACGCCCCGCTTGCCCGACTGCCAGCTCCTGACCCAGGCTGCGATCCCGACGCCCCGCTTGCCCGACTGCCAGCTTCTGACCCAGGCTGCGATCCCGACGCCCCGCTTGCCCGACTGCCAGCTTCTGACCCAGGCTGCGATCCCGAAGCCCCGCTTGCCCGACTGCCAGCTTCTGACCCAGGCTGCGATCCCGACACCCCGCTTGCCCGACTGCCAGCTCCTGACCCAGGCTGCGATCCCGACGCCCCGCTTGCCCGACTGCCAGCTCCTGACCCAGGCTGCGATCCCGACGCCCCGCTTGCCCGACTGCCAGCTTCTGACCCAGGCTGCGATCCCGACGCCCCGCTTGCCCGACTGCCAGCTCCTGACCCAGGCTGCGATCCCGACACCCCGCTTGCCCGACTGCCAGCTCCTGACCCAGGCTGCGATCCCGACACCCTGCTTCCCCGACTGCCAGCTTCTGACCCAGGCTGCGATCCCGACGCCCCGCTTGCCCGACTGCCAGCTTCTGACCCAGGCTGCGATCCCGACGCCCCGCTTCCCCGACTGCCAGCTTCTGACCCAGGCTGTGATCCCGACGCCCCGCTTGCCCGACTGCCAGCTCCTGACCCAGGCTGCGATCCCGACGCCCCGCTTGCCCGACTGCCAGCTCCTGACCCAGGCTGCGATCCCGACGCCCCGCTTCCCCGACTGCCAGCTCCTGACCCAGGCTGCGATCCCGACGCCCCGCTTCCCCGACTGCCAGCTTCTGATTCAGGCTGCGATCCCGACGCCCCGCTTGCCCGACTGCCAGCTTCTGACCCAGGCTGCGATCCCGACGCTCCGCTTGCCCGACTGCCAGCTCCTGACCCAGGCTGTGATCCCGACGCCCCGCTTCCCCGACTGCCAGCTCCTGACCCAGGCTGCGATCCCGACGCCCCGCTTCCCCGACTGCCAGCTCCTGACCCAGGCTGCGATCCCGACGCCCCGCTTCCCCGACTGCCAGCTTCTGACCCAGGCTGCGATCCCGACGCCCCGCTTGCCCGACTGCCAGCTTCTGACCCAGGCTGCGATCCCGACGCTCCGCTTGCCCGACTGCCAGCTCCTGACCCAGGCTGTGATCCCGACGCCCCGCTTCCCCGACTGCCAGCTCCTGACCCAGGCTGCGATCCCGACGCCCCGCTTCCCTGACTGCCAGCTTCTGACCCAGGCTGCGATCCCGACGCCCCGCTTGCCCGACTGCCAGCTCCTGACCCAGGCTGCGATCCCGACGCCCCGCTTGCCCGACTGCCAGCTCCTGACCCAGGCTGCGATCCCGACGCCCCGCTTGCCCGACTGCCAGCTCCTGACCCAGGCTGCGATCCCGACGCCCCGCTTCCCCGACTGCCAGCTCCTGACCCAGGCTGCGATCCCGACGCCCCGCTTCCCCGACTGCCAGCTTCTGACCCAGGCTGCGATCCCGACGCCCCGCTTGCCCGACTGCCAGCTTCTGACCCAGGCTGCGATCCCGACGCTCCGCTTGCCCGACTGCCAGCTCCTGACCCAGGCTGTGATCCCGACGCCCCGCTTCCCCGACTGCCAGCTCCTGACCCAGGCTGCGATCCCGACGCCCCGCTTCCCTGACTGCCAGCTTCTGACCCAGGCTGCGATCCCGACGCCCCGCTTGCCCGACTGCCAGCTCCTGACCCAGGCTGCGATCCCGACGCCCCGCTTGCCCGACTGCCAGCTCCTGACCCAGGCTGTGATCCCGACGCCCCGCTTGCCCGACTGCCAGCTCCTGACCCAGGCTGCGATCCCGACGCCCCGCTTGCCCGACTGCCAGCTCCTGACCCAGGCTGTGATCCCGACGCCCCGCTTCCCCGACTGCCAGCTTCTGACCCAGGCTGCGATCCTGACGCCCCGCTTGCCCGACTGCCAGCTTCTGACCCAGGCTGCGATCCCGACGCCCCGCTTGCCCGACTGCCAGCTCCTGACCCAGGCTGCGATCCCGACGCCCCGCTTGCCCGACTGCCAGCTTCTGACCTAGGCTGCGATCCCTACGCCCCGCTTCCCCGACTGCCAGCTCCTGACCCAGGCTGTGATCCCGACGCCCCGCTTCCCCGACTGCCAGCTCCTGACCCAGGCTGCGATCCCGACGCCCCGCTTGCCCGACTGCCAGCTCCTGACCCAGGCTGCGATCCCGACGCCCCGCTTGCCCGACTGCCAGCTCCTGACCCAGGCTGCGATCCCGACGCCCCGCTTGCCCGACTGCCAGCTCCTGACCCAGGCTGCGATCCCGACGCCCCGCTTGCCCGACTGCCAGCTCCTGACCCAGGCTGCGATCCCGACGCCCCGCTTGCCCGACTGCCAGCTTCTGACCTAGGCTGCGATCCCTACGCCCCGCTTCCCCGACTGCCAGCTTCTGACCTAGGCTGTGATCCCGACGCCCCGCTTCCCCGACTGCCAGCTCCTGACCCAGGCTGCGATCCCGACGCCCCGCTTGCCCGACTGCCAGCTCCTGACCCAGGCTGCGATCCCGACGCCCCGCTTGCCCGACTGCCAGCTCCTGACCCAGGCTGCGATCCCGACGCCCCGCTTGCCCAACTGCCAGCTCCTGACCCAGGCTGTGATCCCGACGCCCCGCTTGCCCGACTGCCAGCTTCTGACCTAGGCTGCGATCCCTACGCCCCGCTTCCCCGACTGCCAGCTCCTGACCCAGGCTGTGATCCCGACGCCCCGCTTGCCCGACTGCCAGCTCCTGACCCAGGCTGTGATCCCGACGCCCCGCTTGCCCGACTGCCAGCTTCTGACCTAGGCTGTGATCCCGACGCCCCGCTTGCCCGACTGCCAGCTTCTGACCTAGGCTGCGATCCCTACGCCCCGCTTCCCCGACTGCCAGCTCCTGACCCAGGCTGTGATCCCGACGCCCCGCTTCCCCGACTGCCAGCTCCTGACCCAGGCTGTGATCCCGACGCCCCGCTTCCCCGACTGCCAGCTCCTGACCCAGGCTGTGATCCCGACGCCCCGCTTCCCCGACTGCCAGCTCCTGACCCAGGCTGTGATCCCGACGCCCCGCTTCCCCGACTGCCAGCTCGTGACCCAGGCTGTGATCCCGACGCCCCGCTTCCCCGACTGCCAGCTCCTGACCCAGGCTGTGATCCCGACGCCCCGCTTGCCCGACTGCCAGCTTCTGACCCAGGCTGTGATCCCGACGCCCCGCTTGCCCGACTGCCAGCTCCTGACCCAGGCTGCGATCCCGACGCCCCGCTTGCCCGACTGCCAGCTCCTGACCCAGGCTGCGATCCCGACGCCCCGCTTGCCCGACTGCCAGCTCCTGACCCAGGCTGCGATCCCGACGCCCCGCTTGCCCGACTGCCAGCTTCTGACCTAGGCTGTGATCCCGACGCCCCGCTTCCCCGACTGCCAGCTCCTGACCCAGGCTGTGATCCCGACGCCCCACTTGCCCGACTGCCAGCTTCTGACCCAGGCTGCGATCCCGACAGAGCACTTCCCAAAATGCTACAGCTTTCCATGATGCCTTCCTGCATTTCTCCACCTCCCATCTTCCACCTGCTGCTTGTTCTCCCAAAACAGGAGTGAGAGCCTCCCCTATCAGTCAGGGATGGGGTATCAAACGTCCTCACGTACCCAGCACAGATAATTAATGGCTTTAATATGGAAACCGTATGGGCGTCCATCAGGCAGGTGGCATAACTTTATTCCCTGAAGGACACACATTGCACACAGCACTTACAGACACGTCACCCCTTCTCTTTCCGCTTCTCTTCACTAGTGACACCTCATCTGGATGATTAATACATGGACCTGGGCCGTGTGCCAACAAGGCCGATAAAATATCAGCCAGCTTCCGCCAGATTCCGGAGCCTGCCCGCCGCCAGAATGGCCCTCTTGGGAGAGCAGGGGGGCGTCAATGCTGGGGAGGGTGGGCTAGATAGAGCCTGGCAGGGGGGCGCCCCATCGGGCCACAATGTGACGGTCCATCAGTCTGCCAATGAAGCGCTGCTATATCGCCACGTTGAAGTCGATACGAAATTTTCACATCTCCCCCAGCCCTGTGCGATGTCCCCCATGGACGGCGGCGAGTAACTCTGTGAGAGGAACCAGCTATGGTCCAAAAGACACAAGCAGCTGGGCACAAACTGTCCTTCTCTGGAAGTGGTGTGTCTGCAGTGACAACCCCTGGTTTATTTTTAGTAGCGATTTCTTTTTGTGTGATTGGTGTGCTTTATATTACTGGCTTAGTCACCAAAATAGTGCCCTTGAGGTACGTGCAAATGAGCAGTGTAATATTCATTAACTTCTTAATCAGCGCAAAGTAGAGTACTGACTAATGGTGACGTGGAAGGCAGATAAAGCAACAGAGGCTGCAGCTGTAGTTTTTACAGAGCTTGTACCATTATGCCCCCCGCCCCCATAAGAAAACACCCCCACCTGCTCTGTCACGATCACCCGGCCACCACGCCCAGACTCACACCCACCAACGTGACGGCAAGTCACCAAAACACGCGCCTAGTCCTCAAGCCGAGAGGGACCGTCCCAGCCTCTCTGGGCCTCATGTGGCTCGCTCCTTTAATGGGCTTGCTGGGAATTATCGTTAATATTTTACGGAGTCAATTAGACCCTTGGGCCCAGGGCTGAGTTGGCATGAGGATACTGGTCGCCCCGTTCTCATTAAGCCCCTTTCTGATTGGCTATTCTTCCCATGAGCACGGGCCCAGTAAACGTTTTAATAATAGTAATCGTTGTTTCATTGCTAATTAAAGGTTTTAAATTCCAGGGCTTTTTGTCAGGATCTTCCCTACCTTGCTCCTTCTCTGCGGTCATTCTAGCACCAGGAGGACATCAGTGCGGGACCAAAGCCCATAACTCCTTTTAGAGGGATGAAAAATATACTGTATTGCTTTTTCAAGCACAGGCACAGGATGTACATTCACTACGAAAAGCTATATGCTTCTCTGAACATGCTGTACCATCTATAGCACTGTGCTGCTATCAGTGTGGGGGGGGGAAGATGACAGGGAGGCTTGATGGCTCAGCGGGTTGCTCTGTCGCTTCACGCCTCCACTGCTGGGGGGGGTCACGTCCTCCCTGTGTTCGTGGAGTTTGCATACTCCTTCCAGAGACGTGGATTTGTGGACTGCACATTGTGCTGCCTGGGGTGGACTCTAGGCTCACTGTGGATGATAATAATAACTACACAATAAAACAATAATCCATCCTATCGCCCTGCTACTTATCTACTTACTTCTGTCGCGGTGTCTGTCTTGGTGATGAACAGGATGACGGTCCAGCACACACACGCTCAACAAACAATTTAAATGTGCCATCTGGCTGCATGTGAGGAAACCAAAGTACCCAGAGGACACCTGCCTGGCCATTGGGAGAAGAAGCAAACTCAACAGACAGGATTAAACCCACAGCCCCCGGGGGTGTGAGACCGCAGCGCTGTTCACTGTGCACTGTGCCCCCTCAGTAGTAAGAGCACTTCAGTATTATTTATAACAATTATTGTTATCAAGTCCTACAGCGTGCAATTAAAACAGAAGCACCCTTCTTTCCTTAGCATGGAAAGGGTTGACACTTGCCAACGTAAGGCTCTGCAGAACTGCCAGCGTGCGCAGAAGCTTCCTCACATCTGATGGCATTCCTGCCCTTCAAGGTGCCATAATTCAACATTCAGGCGCCGCCCTGCTGGAGGACAGGCACATTTTATTTTCGCTCCTTTACCTTTTCAGAAAATTCGATTGCATTTCTAATAACCCCGTCGCCGCGAACGCTGACACGGCATTCCCCCCATGGCCCCCCAGGGGGAGCGGGAATGAGCAGACAGCTGGCGGGTCATTATGTTTTATCTCTGGCCACCTCTGACATAAATCAGATTTATCGCAGTCTCCCGACAGCACGTGTCTCGCGGGAGCGATCCTACCCATGATTCCTTGTCCCCATCCGGTTAGCTACCGTCGTCAGCAAAGGCGTCGCCTCTTCATGGAGTCCTGATGGCATTAATATTCTGCTGTGTACTTTGGAATAGAGAAAAGCGAAAAAGGCAAGTCTGAGATAAAATGGTATAACAAACAAAGCAAATTCTCTTCTTTTTATCTCCATTTTAATATTCCCTATTAAAATTAGAAAACGGAGCTCTGCCGTTTTCTTCTGTTGTGTTGGTTTCTTCCGAATCTCCTTTCTCTCCTCTTTCCATTAGCGGCGTGTCAACGAGTGCAGCCATGGCGACAGCCTCAGCTGCGTTTTCATCTTCTGGGGAGTCGGTGCGGAGCTCGTGGCTTTTTTAAAACCGCCGGCTCGCCTCGAACCCGCCTGACAGGCCGTGCGGAGGAGCTTCTAATTACAGCTGTCAAATGCCAGCAAATAAATGTGCGGTTACTTATTTATGTGACCACTCCTGGCAGACTGTCTGTCCCACTGCTACCCCGACAGGTGGGCGGAGGTCAAGGTATATCGCACGCATTCCCCTGTCGCGCGCTGCTGGCACCGGGCCCCGATTGCCCTCCGAAGGACACGTCCTGTTAACTTTTATTTCCAAGGGGCCTGTAAAATTTGGAAAAAAGGTCTAAAGATTCTATATTTCAAGCCAGCTATGATAACTTGTAAGGAACTGAATAGCTGAGAATTTCATTAGCTTATGCACACTGCAGTGGTGTGACATGCGCTGGCCTGCCATCCCATCCATGGTGTCCCTAGCCTTGTCTTCTGTTATGCAGGTTCCAGGTTGTCCATGACTCCGTTCTGGATAAGTAGTTGGAAGATGGACGGCTGTATGACGCAAACAATGGCCATATGCTATGTGGTGGAGAGGTGCCTGAAACGCTATTAGTCTAAGTAACTCCTCTACTCTCTCCTGGAAAAGTAACTGGAAGGTGGGCTGGATAGATACAGTAGATGGATGGATGGATGATATTCTATATTATTCCACTATTTAAAATCTGAAAACTAGCAATTAAACTTGTAAACTTCTGAAATCTGTTCTTCTCAAGCAGGCCGTCTAACATATGCAGCAACAAAAATTCTCTTAGATAAAAAAAAAAAACAGACACAAAAGTGAAAGAGTTGAAGTGTGCTCCATCTGGGATTGTGTTTTGGACTGTATTCGGCTTGGATTATCTGTACAGATTTACTATGTGTGATCGCTGGTTCTGGGGTTTTAATACCGAATCCTTTGCAGATGGAGATCAAAATAGACTGCCAACAGCAGAGGGTTGGAGTGGCGACAGGGAAACCAAACAAAGGATTTAGACCAAGGACTGGGCTAGTGCCAACTACGAGGTCAATTTCTTGAATTTTTTTTTTAATGGCTAGGCTTACCCAGATTAAATATGTGTAGAGTGGATACTTGCTGGTCATTTCAATACAGCACTGCCCATCTTTCAATCAACAATCCATTTCAGGTGTGTGTAATGGTATTCCAGACATGATGATAAATATCACACTGATTATCCCATGTTTATGCATGAGGTATATCATTAACTGCAGACATGTCATCTGCAGAATTACTTCTGAGCCCGTCCATTCATCCATCTGTTATCAGTAGGCGTCTGATTGAGGTTTGACGATCTTGGCCCTTTCCTGCGAAGAAGACCGTCATCAGGCAGGCGGCCGGCTACGAATATCAGGGCGGTTTCATTTCGCAAATCCCTTATTATTTGTTTAAATAGAAATCTGTGTTATTTGGGGACTTTTCAGATTTATTTCAATTCCGAGAATGCATTGTTACTGCGTAAAAAGGGTTAAAGAAATTTAAATGTGAAAACCTGGACAGAAAGAAACATGTAATTAGGCACTGGGGCCTTTGCTGAGTTATTGAGGGTAATACAAATGTTTAGCTGGGTTAACTTAAGCTAGAAGTCATGATTATCTGATAAAAATCTCCTTATCTAAACTCTTACTGGACAATCTTGACTTCCCGCTTAAGTTAACTCAGCTAATTGAGAAATCCTACTTTGTGGAACATCTTCCTGAATAAACACACAAAAAAATTACTTGGTTTCCCTGACTATAAACACATGTGGTACGTAGGCTTAGTGCCAAGCATGTAAAAGAATTACAGATGATTAGCAGTGAACAAGGATGCCAGCTGAATGCAAAAATGGCAAAAAAAAACCCACCAGGTGTTTTTTTTTTTTTCACCAAATTCTGAAGGATTTACGTTGTTGATATGCCAAGTACCCAGACATCCAGCCTTGAGACATCCAGCCTTGAGATGTTGAATCAATGCTCAGTGGCCACTTCATTAGGTACACCTGTTCATTAACACAAACAGCCTGCCTGTACTAACAGAGAACCAAGTGACTGGCACCGAATACATGCAGCATGCAGGCTGGGCCAAGAGGTTCAGCTATTGTTTGGCTAAGCATCAGAATGACTAAGATGCTTGATCTAGCCGATTTGAATGTGGTGTGATTGCTGGTGCCAAACATGGAGGTTCCTGTATGTCAGAAACAGCGATCCTCCTGGTATCTTCATGTACTTCCGTTTCTAGACATACATGCAGAGAATGGCTCAATAAGCATGAAATAAAAAAACAGTAAACAGCATTTCCGTGCCTGGAAACACGTTGTTAATGAGAGGGGTGGGAACACCGATTAGACTCATTAAAGTGAACAGGAAGGTGACGCATGCAAAAAAAAACCTTGATCTGGTTTTGGAAGCAAAGGGGGGGGGGTCATACCTGGTAGGTTTTTATTGTGAGAAGCAGCGTCACCGCAGTCCTGAACCCTAAACCTCAACCGGATTTGTTCCCCTGGCAGCCGGTGAGCATTTGCACTGTCTCGCACTCCCGTCTGACTGGGTGCTAAAGGGATCAGGATCTCAGGACGGACAGCTGGAGCTCCAGGGGGGCGCTGGGTGACGTAGGGCAACAGGGCCATGGGACGCCATGGGGTTTGGAGCCATGATGACGCGGTTGGCACGGCGTGGGCACACCAGCATGGAGCAGGTGGCCTAGCAAGGTCATCTGAGGGTCATGCCACGGTCGGGCCGCCCATCACATGCCAATGTGCTAATGGGGATTTTTGGGAGTCAGTGATTGGTAGATGCATACTGGTCCACTATCCTTCTGTTATACTATCAAGCTGACTGTCATTTGACTGTCATTTGCATCAGCATCAGGATTACGCTTGCAGAAGAAACAGGAATTAAATATATCGACGGTCAAGATGGTCAATGTAGCTTTTCTGCTAGCCACACCAAATACGCTCAGGTTAACACAGACATGCAGTTTACTTGTTTTGATTTTTCACCCTTTTCAGGGAGGCCTAAATTAATGTTGTTGAACTCTGACAGGTATACAGTGATGTGTAATTTAGCCATCTACAATGTATGCAGCTGCATATTTGCAGCAAGTTCATGTAAGTAGCTGTTTTGAAGGTACAATAGTGGTGATCCTCCAGGGGCCAGACACGCTAAGTCCCAAGTCCCACTTCAGTTACCTCCAGGTTGCTCTGAAGCAATGGGAATTGTGGAAAGCAGCTTCTAATCTCAACACTCATATCTATGATGTATTCTACTGTGATACATCTGTAATGATGTTATTCTGCTGTGACATGTGATGACATTGTTCAGCAGTGACATTCAGTACCTTCAAAGAGCACTATACAACACTGGAGTGGCTGTGGAGCAAGTCTCTGATTGCTGTTGAGTGGGCTAGCCGAAGCTTGAAGCTTGAACCTCATAGAAAATCTGTGGAGAGACCAAACCAAATATAGCCTAGATGACTGAGCTGTAATCAATGCTAAACATGGTCCTCCATGACCTGAATAATGAGTCTGGATACGTACGTAAATTCCTCTGGAGATTATGACCTTGGTGTGGTGGAGGGTTTTGCATTCTTTGATGATCCACAGAGCTATGTTGTCTGGAGCTGGAGCTGTTGTCTGTTAGGAGAGACCAGACAAGCTAGCATTTACCAAAGATTCCCAATGAAAAGTACCAAAAAGAACAAAGTATTTCACAGAATAGAATTAGGACAACCCCTGTAGGTAGGCCTGCGGGAGTTAGGGTTAGGGTTAGTGGCAAGTGCCTATGAAGCATCTTATGGACTCATCACCTGCAAGATGAAAGATGAGGATCTGGTACAGTGAAAGATGAGGATCTGGTACAGTGAAAGATGAGGATCTGGTACAGTGCCAGTTGGGCAACAAGATTAAGCAAAATTAATAATAAAATTAACAGATACTTTATTTGTCCCCATGGGGAAATTCTCTTTATACCTCCCCCAGCTTACTCCCTGTAGACAAGAGCACACTGGCTGTGAAGGGCAACCACCTGTGGTGGCCCTCAGGGAGCTGGGGCTTCAGGGCCTTGCTCAAGGAGCCATATATGTGCTTGATCCAGCATCCTCATGATTAAAGGGACCGAGGCTTAGCCAACTTAGTCACACACTGCCCCCAAAGATCTTAGGCAGATCAGACCTTGGCAGTGGTCACTGGTTTAGGAATCAGAATACTGTCTCTCTGGTGGGGAAGGATCCTGAGCTAGTGTGAGAGATAGAAAGGAGCTAGATATAGTCTGCCTTACATGTATGGACAATATGGATTCCGGAACCGGACCTCTTGATTGACGAGTCGCTCCTATTTTGTAGCTCCTCATGGTGTGACGGTACCCACAGGTCCCAGACTGAGGGCAGTGCAGCTAGAGTTTTTCCCAGGGGGCAGGAGCAGTGTCTCTGGGACTGTGAGATGCCGAGAAGAAAATTCAGACTGTTATTCGTACGCATGCATGAAATGGCAGTTCCGAGTTCCCAGCTTTCCATGATCAAGATGCTGAGATGCCTGAAAAGCCGCCACTTACAGACTTGTGGTCTGGTCCGCGGTCATACTGGGACGGCTGTGAATTGTTATCAGACTTGTGGTCTAGCTTTCAGTTATGTATAACAGGGATGTGCGGGGGGGCTGGATGTGCCTGAGCACCTACTGCTTTTACCCCAACAACGGAAAGTGCCCCCCTTGATGCTTTAAGTGCCCCTTTTCAATAACCGACACTCACACAAACTCTACTGGGGGGTATCTCCGATCTGGAAAATTTACTGGTCTCCCCCCCCCCCATTAAAGCACCTGTCTGCACACATCACTGGTCCATAACAGGCACTATGTTTAACACACATGGATGCTCTTTTGTGTATATAGTACCAGAGCACCCTAGGATAAAGGTTAATGATCTGACTTGAGACCATGTGTTTTGGACACTCAGTGGACAGGCAGAGTTTTAAACCAATCACCACCTAGTGGTTAATTGGATATGGCACATGGATAGGAGGTTAACTGGACAAAGATGATTCTGGACAAGTCTGGGCTTGCAGGGAACGTCAAGCTGAAGCTTCTAGGTAAAAGGTGGTCCATGGAGGTAACGTGGGAGTTAAGCTGCAAGATGAAAATGGTAGGAAAATTAATACATTAATGCTTATACAAATGGGAGATTGATGTATGTAATGTTTAACGAATTTGCAAAGATTCATAAAAAAGTCATTACCGGGCATTGTGTGTCGATGGCAAAAAAGAAATAACTCAATCCATTTTTTAAAAAGTCTACAACACAATATACTACAATATTGTTGAAAAATGTCAAGGGCCCAGATGTAGTGAAAGCATTGTATTTTTGATAATACTCTTCTGTTGTGCTATATATTCAAGAGAACTATTGTTCTCAGATACAACTTTGGTCGCCACGTTCTGCTGACATATATTAGTGATCACTGTGTTCTGCTGACATATATCAGTGATCACTGTGTTCTGCGGAATCTGCAGTGCTTCTGTTTTGCAGTGATTTATTGGTATTAATTGGTGCTATTCTGCTATGATATGTAGCATCTGTAAGCAGTTGGGGTTAAGGGCCTTACTCATTAGTTTGATGGTTATATGATTATTGTGCTAGGCCCTGGATTAGAACCCATAGCCTTCCAGCTGTTTACCTTGGACAGGGTTGCAGTGGGGCAGACAATCACAGACAATGGGAGATTTAGAGACGCAGATTAGCCTGGCTGACTGATGGAAGCTCGCCAGACGTGGTGAGAACATGCAAACTCCACGCACACAGAGCAGATAGCCCTATTCAGCTGTGACATATCTGCATTGACACCGGTGGTTTCAGGGACATGCAGAGCATCCCCAGTGACGTCTTCAGTATGGAATCTGTGGGTAGAGCTCATCTGTCATTCTGACGAGTCAATGGACCTGACTGGGTGTGACTTCAGGCTGTGTGAGTGTTTGCAGTGCTGCTACTGCCTTCACGCTTTATATGTCCAGAGTGAGAACAAAAAAGCACCAGAGGGAACAAGCTGCCGTACCGTGTCGATCACTGTTCTATCACCACTGGCCCTCCCACATGTCTGTCTACAATTCCTGTGCCTCCTTCAAAAGTAGAGAATGCAGAAAACAGCTTAAAAAATCAGCCTCACCTTTCTGATATTTTAAGGCACGCTTTGCATATTTTGTGTTTTGCTAGTTCAAGTCAAGGTCTTACATGGATACAGAAACATTGTCGGGGAACTCCAGTAATGATCTTTCATACAACCCCCATCGCCCTGAACGGGACAAGTGGTTGGAAGATAGTTGGTTGAATGGATAGATGGATGGATGTTTCATAAAAAAAAAAAAAAAAAAATTATAAAAAAGGATTAAAAAAACACTGGATGCAGAGCTGCTCAGACTGTAGAACTTTATATCGAGCAGGAATTTGCTTGTGAGCCTCTTTGTGAGTAAATCCTTTTCTCCAAATGGCGAAGATGTCGCCTGTTCTTATTGGCTTATTTGCACAAAGCTCCTTCCAGGATTGATTACGAACTGTGGCTTTCTGGGCTTCCTTAATAGGACTGAAGATGTTACTGTGAATGATACGTTCCTTTTTGTCTCTCATTACCGCACTGCCGTCCTTTCTCTGCGAGATTCACCCTGCTGTTAAAATGTACTTTTGTCACCGGTTTTGGTCTTTAGCCTCAGACCGGTTCCCCTCTCATCTAACAGTGCTTTGCTCCTTTCATGTCTCCCTTTTGCCGTTAATGAGATTTCTGCTCTCTGCTGAGAAGAGCTGCCCTAGAGCAGGGGTGGCCAATCTTATCCGCAAAGGGCCGGTGTGTATGCAGGTTTTTGGGATAACCGTTAGGTCAGCTGCTCAAACCCAGGTGTGAGGACTCTTCGGCCAATCAGTCCTCTAATTAGTAATCTAATTAGGGAGCTGCAGTGAAAATCTGCATACCCAACAGCTCTTTCTGGTTAAGATTGGCCACCCCTGCCCTAGACGAACAGCCTTTTTCGTACTGCTGTCTAATCTCTATGGTTTCCTAGAGTGTGTCAGGTCCATGACCAACATATCTTGGCATTTAGATGAAAAAGTGCAATGTCTTTAGTCACGTTTCAGTGAGGTTGCTGCCACATTGAAAATTTCTCTGTTGCTTCCCTGATAATTCCACCCTGCCATGCCGTCCCCTCTTGGGAACATTCCTGACCAGTGGATGTTCTCTCCTTTCCTCTGCTTCTCCTGTCGCTGTGGTATGAGACACTGTTCGTTGTTCAGTTACATAATATACACGGTTTTAGTAGTTATCTCATGAGCAGTGCTTTTCAATACTGATTTCAGTCCCGATTTCTTTTAAAGTGGGGCTGGGTAATATAAATGATATATTGACTTATTGTTATATAAAATGTAAACAATAAGAACATTTTATAAACTGTCAAAAAGGAACATTACATGATAGAACACATCAGTCTGTCACATCACAGAAGCGAGCTCACGTCTAACCAGTCATATGACAGTATTTTACAAAGGGACAACCTATGGCCAACGAGCACAAAGTAAGGTTGATTGAGTTAGCGTAGTGCACCACATGCTATTTTTTGGTAATACACACCAGTTACAGGAGAGATTTTCACTCCCGCAGAGGAAACTTCAAGTGTCAGTAAAGAAAGTGAAAGCACAGAAGCTAGAACATATTTTTGCATAGGACATGTTGTAGATAAACAATATTCAGAAAGTACATCCGTGGTGTGGCGATACTTTGATAATTTAAAGTCCAACTCACACCCGACTGGTGCTGTGTACTGTAAACGCCGCTGAAAACTTGTGCCAACTATCACTGAGTATATTACAAATTTAGTTCATCCCTTGAAGCATTACCATCCAGTTGAACATACAGAATGCAAGAACCTACATTGAGAAGCACAAGCAGTTAGGTTTTCCATCCATCCATTCATTTTCCAAACCGCTTATCCTACTGGGTCATCCCAGCTTGAGCTTGTCCCTGAAGCTATGGGCACGAGGCAGGGAACAACCCAGGACGGGGGGGGGGGGGGGGGCAGCCCATCGCAGGGCACACTCACACACTCACACATGCACTCCTATGGACAATTTAGTAACTCCAATCAGCCTCAGCATGTCTTTGGACTGTGGGGGGAACCAGAGTACCTGGAGGAAACCTCACGACGACATGGGGAGAACATGCAAACTCCACACACATGTGACCCAGGCGGAGACTAGAACCCGGGTCCCAGAGGTGTGAGGCAACAGTGCTAACCACCGCACCCAATAAATATGAGATGCAACCCCTTGGTTTGGTGGGGGGGCAAAGCGTTTTATTTTTCATTACGGGGTGATCAGCAAGGCAGCTGGAGAGAAAAACCAGTAGCAAACCACAATGCCAATGTTTTCTAGTGTTATGACCTACTGTACAACAAGAAAGTTTGTGATTGTACGATTTATTTATTGAAATTAAATTTTAGTTTTCAGTCCATTCAACTTGTCTATTATCATGTTCTGAATTTGTTTAAAGGGGAATCCAATCCTAAGGGAATTTTAAGCAAAAATGAAGTAAAGAAATAATGACTTGAATTATATCCCAATAATTGTTAACTGAAAAAAAATGATAAAAATGATAAAATATTTACTGTATTGGCCAACCTTAGGTTTAGTCTTGGTTTTTTTAAGATTTTATTGCCTGACCAGGTAAAAACTAAGACAGTGTTTAAATTTTCACAAGAACGTGAGGTGCTACACAGGTGTTGTGCTACAGTGCAAAGATTGTTTCTCAGTAATGTTCTACGAACTTGTTCTAATAACGCAAACAGTCCTTTTGGGGTTGGGTTTGATGCAACAACCCACAGCGAGCACTAGCAGTGGGTGATCAGCACCACATAGGTCAACGGTAACTGTGGTTTCCTCACAGTCAAGGAGTAGCAACAGGATATAACTGGCAGCCGATAATTGCACTGAACAGTCCTACCCAGCAAGGCTTAAAGCCCATGCTGAGAAGACAATTGCACAGAAAGGAAAGGGCAAAAGAAGTGTGCATGCTTGCTCATACTTTGGAAGATGACCTCCCTGAAGGACTGCCACCCACTGACTGACCCTGCCATCATTGATGGACGTTTGAGGAAAGAGACACGTAGCAGCCAATAATGTAATAGCTACCAATAATATAATTACATGCCAATAATGTAATAAATGTCTTCTTTCTCAATGTAATAAAAGTCAATAATGTAATAACTGGACAAAAATGTAATAACTTATTACATTATTGGCAAAAAGTTATTATGCCATCGGTTGAGAAAATGCATTACATTTTTGGCCAGTTCTTACATTATCGATTTTTATGACATTAATAATGGAAAAATTCTTGTGTTATTGGCAGTTATTACATTATTGGCAGGTATTTCATTATTGGCTTCTACAAGGCACTTTGCTCACGAACTGTTGATTGTTGCCCCTTCAGGACCACATCCCCTCTGTATATTTTTCTTAAATAAGCCTCGGCTCCAGAGGGGTATTTGCCTACACCCTCATCTGCCCTGTCTTCTCGGCCACCAAACAAAAAGGAGGCTTGTTCCTGTTCTGCTCGTGTTGTACGGCTTCAATGTGATCGACTTCTACGACTTAAACACTTACAGACACATCCATTAATATACCTGAGGTGTTTATGGTACAAACACATCCATTAATACACCTGAGGTGTTTATGGTACAAACACATCCATTAATACACCCGAGATGTTTACGGTTTCTTCTTTGTGTGATGTCTTTGAGCTACGTACAGCAGAATCAGTTTCAGTTATGGAGATTAGGAGCAGCGACAGCTAAATTCATGACAATTGTGAAATTTAAAGCCTCTTTCTGTTTCTTTAATATGAATTTTGTTCACGGATGTTTTTTTACCTTTCTTTTACCTTGCAGTTTTATGTCTGCTGTGGTTAAAGAGTTATCTTTTGTGGTCCTTGAACAACATGCAAAAACAGAACCGCTTTAGTATGCATCCAACTGCATGAATGTGTGAAGTTCAATGTAGTGAACTTTGGCAATTAACGTCAGGTAAGCTCGATAGGTCGTATAATTATCAGGTACTTTGAGGTGTTATAGTGGCTCTGTGGGTAGCTCTGTGGCCTGACACCTCCAGGGACACGGGTTTGATTCCTGCCTCTGGCTTTGTGTGTAAGCGTTCGTGGTTGTGTGTCTCTCCTCCCACGCTCTGTCCAAATTGGCGCTGGCATGTCCTGGGCTGGGCTCCAGGCTGAGTCCGGCCCTGCACTGGATAAGCTCTTTATTTGTTGTTAGCTTCATGCAGTGACAAATTAAATAGAGTCACAAAGAGATGAGGCCTGGATGTTTTTTTTTTTTGTTCTTGCGTTTAAAAGCACCACCTCCGTGTGTTTCTGAGACGCTATGACAAGCAGCCTGAGGCTATCAATTCAAATTCCAGAACTCGTACAAAAGGCCTTTCATTCTCTCCTTGTCATGGCACCGAAAGTTACTGACCCTTCTCTAAAAGTTGGGGAATGAAACATGTCCTTTGCTTCCCCCCCACCCCCCTCTCGCCAACTTCCCCCCCATTTATCAAAAGCACTTTTATCAAAACCAGGATCCAAAAAGCTCTCGGCGGAGTTTTGCATGGCGGCATCGCGCCAACCGAGCTGTTGCAAAGAACTAAAATTAGGGATTGTGTTCTTTGTTGACTATTTTCTGGCGGCCTGATTACCTGTAAATCTGATCTTTTATGGATTTATCAGCAAAGACTCAATGGAGGAGGGCAAGTTGCTCACTGTGGTGGAGGGTGTGCAGGGGGAGCCAGTGTTCCAGGCTCAGGCCTTAGCTGAGTGATGCCCTGCGAGGTCTCATTGCAATAGTCATGCTTTTATAAATACAGACAGTCAGCTGGGCTGGACATCACTTAAGGATCCACCGATTTTAACAACCCCAGTCCTTTCATTGTGTTCTATATGTGTTTCATTTTACTGCTTCTTGATATAATAGAGTTCCAGTGACCTTAGAATTAAAGAAAGTGACACTAAATGTATTTTGAGGTGCCCTGTGATGTCACAGTGTCCCTCTGATGCCAGAGGTTGGAGGAAACCTGCCAGCCTGCAGAATAGAGCTCCATTGCCCCCTTCCCCCCACCCTGGATGTCAGTTTTGGAGATTGTTTGCTGATTTGTTCTGCTATGTTCATCTGTGAATGCATTTTATGGCAGCCACAGTCCAGGAATTCTCATGTCAACAGCAAATGTTGGTTTGGAGGCTACTGAAGCCGTCGGCGTAAGGCTGCTGGCCCGGGTCTTAAAGAGGAGAATGTGCACAGCGATTGGGTGAAGGTGTCATGACATTGAAAGCTTCTGTACTCCAACTCTTTTATGCTTTTTATGGCTGAGGTTTCATTAGTGGCTTAGGGCAGCGTTTCGCAGAGTGGTCCTCGGAGACTCCTACGGTCGACATTTTTGCTCCTGCCCAGCTCCTGATGGACCATCCGGGGGCCCCTGAGGGCCGGGTTAAGAAACAATGCCTTTTGAGGAGTTTTAAGAATTTCCTTCCTAAAACTTCTGATAATTGTGTCATTGGTATTCGTGCTCATTGTCACCTTGTCTTGATAATCATATACCTAATTCTGGATGAGAGCAATTTAAATAAATAGACATGGTGTTTAATTTCCCCTGTCCTGACGCCTGGCTGTAATCTCTCCATTCTGTCCTCTTAATTGACCGATATGTCAATTATGCATATTATGTGTACTGGTTTGTTACCCTCCTTGTCTGTCTCTGACAGCACCTGGCCTTCCAGGCATGCATGTCTGCTTCTAGATTTTTCACACATCTCTGCAGCTGGTATCCATACCCCTTCCCATCTAATAGTAGCTAATTATGCTTCTCCTGTAATTGCTTCCTAGGACCCACATGTGTCAATTTCCTAATCTGACTTGAACCTCTGGGATGAGTTTTCTCATCCACCATATTGCCTGAGGCATCAGCAAAACCCTCACTGCCCACTACCCCTCCTGAATAGAGCTGAACAAAAATGCAACAGCTGTTTGGCTGACCAACTAATTATTTTGTCTCAAGCTAACATCTTGATTGGAGAGTGCAGATGGTTTAGATATGAGATTCTGGAACTGAAATTTTCTACAGGAAACGTCCTGTGGACCGAAAAGATTTTATTCCAGGAAACTTTCTGGGATGATCAATTTGTACAAACAGTTCACAGAATGAGGGACCTGCTGTCAGTAAGCTCAAAGTGAAGTTTATGCGACCATTCTCCTGGTACAGCAACGCCAGTCCGGGGTCTGACACCCCTCTTGACATGATGATGTGCATGTCTTGCTACCACCTACTTCTAGAAGGTTTTGTCATTGTAATTAATACAACAGGAGCATTATTACAGCACATGTGATACCACTGGGTACATCAAAAATGGAAGAGCTGGAGGACAAAAACACTTAGCAAGACCCTGGCATGAGAGGCGGGTAATTCAGGTCCAGAGAGTAAAAGTCCAGACCAATGTTTTGTTTCAACCAGCTAGTTGAGTATAAAGAGTCACAGTCATAGAGTACTCAACTGGTTGGTTGAAACAAAATCTTTGTCTGGACTTTTACTCTGGACCTGAACTTTTCACCTGCCTGGCATGTACTTGCAATGCATGGTGCATTATCTGATGCGTCTTCATGGCCCAAGTCTGCAAATAATTTTGACTGATCCACAGCTTTCCTCTGTGTAAAGCCAGCCACCCATCTCTTGGTGTACCAGAATTCAGTCTCACTGTTGACAGCCTTCTTCCAGAGAGGTATGGGCACTTTTTATAGCAGGAAAGCAGAAGGAGAAAGGAAGAATGAAACTGAAACACCACAGGGCTGTCAGTGCCCATCATGATACATAACCACTGCCCATGAGATTTTCTAGGGTTGTTATTTGAAAAAGAAGTTCACAGCTGTTTTGTGCATATAGGAGTGTTTCATTATGTCTTCACAGTAAATGAAGTTTTCTCCCACATCCCAAAAACAAGCAGTCAGACTAATTTGTGCCTGTAAATTGCCCATAGTGATTATGTACTGTATAGTTTGCTGTGGATCGACATACAACTCAGCGTATCTTCTGTGTGATAAATATATTAAGCACCACCATAAGGACTAATGTCCTGCTAAAACAGTGCAAAATACAAGATATTCCAGTGTTGCCAAGAGACCATAATGAAAGGATAGCTGAAGAAAAGAGCAGGACTGCCTTAACCAGATTTGGATTAGTAGCACATTTCCCCATTGGGGAACCAAATACGAGGAAAATATAGAGCTAGATTTATTTTCATGTTGTTCAGGAATAACCAGGTTGTGTTGGCTAGCTAACGAAAGACAATGAGATGGAACGTAGACATTGTTGAACAGCTCAATGAAGATAGGTGTACTTCAGTTAACAGCTCTGAAAACCATCACTAAGAACTTGAATTTAATGGTGTTTTACAAGCATGATGCAACCAATACAGTGATGATGTGACAAACGGTAGAGGTGGCTGGGATGACAAGAAGGTCAGACTAAGAGGTTTAGCTGGAAGTTGTGATAACTCGGTGATGCATGCAGAAATCTGAGCTAAGACTGCAATGTCCCCCTCTAGAAGTATTGTCAGGTGGAGTTGGATGCCATCTGTATAATTTTCATGTATATATTTAGGAGATGCTCTTCTCCAAGCGAAGAAAATAGCGCATTGCAAACATTCATGCTGTCAAGGAGTAGACATTAGTTCAGCTAGGCTGAGCTTACAGTGGGTGCCCAAGTTCAAGTGTAAGCAGTTTTGGAGCATGAGCTTCCCAACAGCTACACAACTGCACATAAATATTAACGAAGCAAGAGCCTAACAAAATATGCAACGGTCAATAAGAACAATATAAAAGCATTTAAATAATCTGGTTAGTAAAGGAATTCATGGAACAGATGGGTCTTAAAGTGTTTTTGAAGGTAGAAGGTGGACTCAATTGTTGGAGAATACATGTAACTGGACGATGAGATCTAGAGAGGTGAAGAATGGAGAAGATGGGCCATCTGACCTGTTGTTATTTGATGTGACTTGGACACCTCTGGATTCCAACACACTTTAAAGGATCTACCTGAGATATAAGAATCGAACCGTCTTTGTCCCCATGCTGCTAAGTTGAGAGACTGTGGGTAGTAGGATCTGGTGGTTCATCATTTCATGGGCTAGAAGGATGAGAGTCATAGTTCATCTAGCTTGCAGGATGTAGCATTATTTAGGAAGGCGATCTCAGTGGACTGTCCAGCTTTGCAACCAGAGTCAGAAAGATGTAGGAGGTTGTTCTGTGTGAGACACGAGGACAGCATGCTCATGAACTTAACAAAAATAAGAGGAGACTATTCTGTTTTCTTTAAGTTGTGTGAAGTGTGAGTTTTTTCCATTTATCCATCCATTTTCCAAACCGCTTATCCTACTGGGTCGTGGGGGGTCTGGAGCCTATCCCGGAAGCAATGGGCACGAGGCAGGGAACAACCCAGGATGGGGGGGCCAGCCCATCGCAGGGCACACTCACATACCATTCACTCACACATGCATACCTACGGGCAATTTAGCAACTCCAATTAGCCTCAGCACGTCTTTGTACTGTGGGGGGAAACCGGAGTACCCGGAGGAAACCCCACGACGACATGGGGAGAATATGCAAACTCCACACACATGTGACCCAGGCGGAGACTCGAACCCGGGACCCAGAGGTGTGAGGCAACAGTGCTAACCACTGCACCACCATGCCGCCCCGTGTGAGTTTTTTATGCAATGGAATTTCTTGAGTCTGCATAAATGTAGTGGGGAAGCAAACAATCATGAGTGAATAGAGGGGTGAGCAGGAGAGAGATGATTTAAAGGAGATGTGAGGGGAGAGGGTCCAGGGGACATGTAGTGAATCTGTTAGCAAGGAGGAGCTTAGAGACATCGGAGTGAATAAGAGGAGTGAATGAAGGGAGGGCTGCACCGTGTGTAGACAAGGTTTATATGTGACTGTTTAGTCTAGACATAAGCCTCCTAATTTCACTGGGAATAATGTGAGATCAGCAGTCAGAGTGATGAGTAGAGAATGCTTGAAGTGAATAACTTGCATTTATCTGGGGCAGTGCTATTCATATAAAAGAGGCTGGATTTAGTAGCTGTAATGTTACATAAAGTAAAGCGATTACTCCTCAACCATATCTCTTGCCATTTCCTCTCAGCCATCTGAAGGAATGGGCATAGAGGACATGGGCCATGATGTTATGGCAGGTTAGAGTGTACCAGAAGCTTTACTCACATGAAGTGAGCAGAGTCTGGAGAGTGAAGGGCAAAGGAGAGAACATTATAGCGGAATGAGACTCAAGGAGGTAAGAGAGAAGGACATGTTTGGAGAGACAAGGTAAATTGAGTAAGATAGTGATCAGATGCATGTAAACGATGAAAGTCAGGTTGTCAGTGATGTCAAGATGAGGCCCAGTTCATTTCCAGGTCTGTGGGTTAGTGGAGCACAGAGCCAGTGTAGGCCGATGGAGGTCATGAGGGTAAGGAAATTGGCCTGTGTCATATCAAGGAGGATATTTGGGTCATAATAATTGAATGGTACTGAAGCACAGTTACTACATGGAGATAAGAGATGAGTTACAAGCTAACATGACACCCCTCACTTTCCATCTGAACAAGTAGCATGTGAGATAGAGCAGTTGGAGTTGCAGCATTCAGGATTAGACTGAAGGGTGTGGCAAGGGCAGGGATGGGGTCCACAGCAGTTTCACATTCCTGTAGCGAAGATGGTAACAGCAGCAGTTTTTGAAGTTTGCTGGAAGCAGCCTTAGGTTTTCAGGGTTGCATTTTCTCCTGTGAATAAAGTGAGAGTCGTGTCTAGGGTAGACAGCAGGAACGTACTGGAAGCACATTCCGAGGGGGGTGGGTGAAAATGTGAAGGGAGAGCAAGGAGACACTTAGCTGAGCAATAGCCTCCTTGGTGGCCTTGTTTTGTGAACTCATGCAGGTAGACTTGCTGCTCTTTAGTCAAACAGGATCTTCACATAACAGGTGTTTCACACAGGGGCTGCTGCATCTTCAGACACTTCAGCTTATTGCTTTACTGATAATGAGCTTGGCTAAGTGCTCACAGCTGAGGGCAGCAGACTTAATTACCAACACAGAGGGAGAGAACTAAATACAAAGCTAAATTCACCAGAAAAGAGGTACTAATTGATAATCTCACTATGAGAACTGTTAAGTTCCTTATGGAACTCCCTGCAAATCATTGGTAACAAGCAAAGCCAACTATTAACATTTACCAATCAGTTTTAGGCTATCAGCACAGATGTTCACAGTCCACAGTTAGTCCCAATTGAGGTGTCTGTAGATATATCTCTCCTTAGATGTATGCAAGGTTGATCTGAGCTACATTTGGTTCTACATGGTTCATTCTCCAGTGTGTTCTTGCCATCATCGTAGCCAAGCCGAGGGTGTGCCAAAGATTCTATATCCAGTAACTTGGACTTACTACTTATTGGAGCTTAACATACTACTGCCTCTTTTCCACCTGCAGGCCCAGATTCCAGCTTTCATCAGCTATCGACTACATAGATCAGGGAGATGTTCCACAAAGCAAGATGTCTCAGTCATGATTGTCCAATAAGAGTTTAGGTAAGGAGCCTAAGGAGGATAGTGACAATACACACGATCTACCTTTGTGACCAATAAATATAATTTGCACCTTCACTCACGTTGTTTACTCTGAATTATTCTCATTATTAAAAATAGCTCTATAGATATCAGGCTTGTCCTGCATTATCTTAATTTTTTTCCTGAGTGGCTGGAAATTTATTAATACACCAGGATACAGAAATGGGAAGAGGGATGGAGACAGATCTCTGTTTTGGAGTCTCGGTGCAGTTGGAGAAGTTAGGGGGTTGGGGGCAGATACAGAACTGGGACCCCCCAGTCAGTGTCGGGCTCATCTATGGCAAGAAGGAGAAGTCGGGAATAATAGGAAAGTCTACTGTGGAGGTAATCATCTTCCATGGTCCTGCATGGGCTTCTGGCTAATAGCGATGAGACCACTGGTCAGTTTGGAAACTTCCTCCTCGCTTGGCCGCTGGTTTTTTGTGTCCGCCGATCCTATCCTGTACTGTAGTCCCCGGCTTCATCAGCGGCCAGCAGCTATGGAGAGTTAGCAGTGGAGGGCAGGGCTGACTGTCTAAATCACTGATGCTGAATTTTGACAGGTGGCTGCTGTCTTTTCTAATGCGACCCGTAACTGTCAGATAGCTAGAGCAGAAATTGACGAATGCTTGTTTCGTTTCATTTTGTCCTGATCGATTACCGTT
This sequence comes from Brienomyrus brachyistius, assembly GCF_023856365.1. Lineage (NCBI taxonomy): Eukaryota > Metazoa > Chordata > Actinopteri > Osteoglossiformes > Mormyridae > Brienomyrus > Brienomyrus brachyistius. The sequence continues at coordinate 20,493,092 of NC_064540.1, forward strand.
TATTTTGTTTTGTTCGGTTATCCATCAGCAATAACATGTTGTTCAGTTGGGAAGAGAAATTGTAGCTGTGAGATCGGACACTCGCCTGAAAGCGAGTGAAACTGGTGACGTGGCGCAAAGGGAGATGGGGGGACAAGAGAGCAGAGAAGCACCTGCATGTCCTCCCTGCCCACTGTGGTCATGGGGGGCTTTTTGGAGCACTTCTAAGAACGTTTCTGAGCCAGATGGATGAACTGAGCATGTGAGTAAAGGAGCATCCATATGGAAAACATAAAAGAACATATGACTCATATGTTTCAACCAAATCATATACAGTAAGCTCTTTGTATGACACTCAAAATTAATTTACAGTGCATATTAACTATTGATGCATAATGCATATGACTAGAATGTACAGTCAAAGATATAAGTCCAACATTTATGTACAATCCATATTAAATGAATGTGTCAATAGTCATATATGTCCATTTTCCATGTAAAACATCAACTAAATATGTGTTTTATCAAACACATAAATTCTACATTGACGTACAATCCATAGTAAATGACTGTTTTGTCAATAATGGTTTTTAAGCATTATACTCTGAGCTCAGGTGAATCATGGAGAGAGTGCATGCAGCTAGAATGAGCATTTTGAAAAGGAAACATTCTTTTTCAGGGGATGCATGTGGTTTGCGTTCTGAGAACATAACATGGATTTTAAGTCTAATTAAACTGACTGTGGAGCGATCATGCATGTCTTTCATAAAAATAATATAAAAGGAATATGCAACTTTAAGAAACCACAAGCAATAAATGCATTTCCTACTAAAGGCATATGTTATAGTCAAATGTAAAGTTCGTGTAACAGTTTTACATTTTTCCTATAGGCTTTTCCCTTGAGTGTCTTACATGTCAAGTGTGTTTTTGGTATAAATGGGGCCATAGTCATACAAGAAAAACAGTGTACTTGTGGTGAACATATAAAAAACATCCTGCATCATCATATATAATTAAGAAAAATGCTTGATAGCCTTACATTAATAGCCTTATATGAGCCGCGCTGTTGTACTGGCTGGGAGCCTCCGACAGTGTTACCTGCAGTGGGAGTTTCCTCACACATAATCACCATCGTCTATGTTTCACCATCGGCTGACACCAATGCTGTATGTGAAGCCATCCACTCCTGCTTCGCACATTCTCAAACACCCCAGGATATTAATAGTGAACCCTGGTAACATCTACCACACCTCTCTCTGCGATGTACTGAGCAACGTATCGCAGTATGGAAAGCGCAAGACGGGGTAAGACGGGAAGCTGAACTCTCTCCGCTTGACGGGCAATACCACACGTTTGTACACTTACAATAATGTCCAAAAGTCTTAGGCAGTCAAAAATGTTTAAGGCGATTTATTTGGGTAGTATATGAACATTTGCTAAGAAAAAAAGCACAATTTAATATTAGAAGATATACAAATTATAAGTAATGCAATAAAAAATGAACAAGAATTTTTTCTATTCTCTAAAAACATTCTGGTATCTTTTTAGATGGCTAGACAAACACTGCTTCAATTCCCTAACCTCCCCTCAGGAACATTCCTGGTACTGCATGCATTTCATCAGCAGCTTAATTAATCCATCCATCCATTTTCCAAACTGCTTATCCTACTGGAGATAAGCGGTTTGGGGTCCGGAATCAGGGGGGTCTGGAGCCTATCCGGGAAGCTATGGGCACGAGGCAGGGAACAATCCAGGATGGGGGGCCAGCCCATCGCAGGGCACACTCACACACCAGTCACTCACACATGCACTCCTATGGGCAATTTAGCAACTCCAATTAGCCTCAGCATGTTTTTAGACTTTGGGGGGAAACCGGAGTCAGCTTAATTAATCAATCAATGAATTAATTTATTTAGTTAAATCGCTAGTGGTCGAGTCTACAGACAGATACTGGGGTGATTTTCGGAGAGGTTTTCAAACGGCTAAACTGACACTTTGACAAACATAGTATCATACGAAAAGGAAGATCATTTAAACATAGTTTTCTTTGACTGCTGTTTGCACAGTACTGTAACTCTACCATCAACTTTAACGAGTGTAGTTACAAAAAAACAACAAAAAGTTCTGCAGAACTGCTTCATATAGACAGACTGGGATTTGTTCCATGGGCTGTATGGTGAGGATATCAATGGAGTCTCGCACTGCATCACAGAGTACAGTTAGCTTCTGTGTGGACATAATTATTCCCAGGAAAACATTTTTTGATAGCCTAATAAAACCCACTGAATTAAAGAGAATATCAAAACACTCCTTGATAACAAGAAGACAGCTTTCCAAATTAGGGATAGGGAGAAGGTCAGGTCCATGTAGAGGGATTTGAAAATGAAAGACCACAGATGGGAAGAGTGTGTTTAGGGAGAGGACTGAGCGTAAGCTGGACAGTAACAGCATGGATGAGGTATGAAAAAGCATGATGCAGGTCACTGGCTACAGCGAGGGGGGGTGGCCACGGTAAAGCCAGGGAACAGGGGGGGACAGGCGAGTTAAACTTGCTGTTTAACAGGTTTGACACAGATGCTCTTAGTTCGGCAGGGAGGGCTGATGGAGTCACACCTGCTTAATCCAGTAACAAAGATACAGGAGAAGCTGGTCCTCAAACATCTCACACAACAAACGTTATATGGAACGCTGCCATTTAGAGATTGAGGGATGAATTACTGAATAACAGAAGAAATGTCTGGTGGAGAGTTTTCTTAGATGCAGCTCAGTGTTGGAAAGACACTGTCTGTCTGTCTGCCTGTCTATCTCGGGGACTATTGAGATGGGTTTCTCACGGCGTTACAAAATTGCATTGTTTTCTCTGAACAAAACGAGCAGAACAAAGAGCAGCATATTCTGGAGTACTGAGCACGAAAGCTTTCTTTTTAGCAAGCAAAACTGTCTCCCAAGGGTCAGTGCCCAACTTCCTGATTTTGCCGAGTTTGACGTGTCCCTGGTTCAACATGCAAAAGGATTACGTTTCACTTACTTAACCAATCACAGTCTTCAGGGTATGACATCACCACATTAATTAAAACCAGTGTTTTCTTTTAAGTGGCAGCGTGCACAGGATTGCAAAGTGCCCATTTTATTATGTTTGCCTTTTGTTGAGGAACGTGTCATAGATATGAAACATAGGAACATGCTTACCTAGAACTGCTGGATGGAGCCATATATGGGCATGTCTTTATCTCATGGTGAACCAGCAAGCTTCCAATCACAGGCACAGAAATGTAACCAGCTGAGCCACATGCCGCCACCAGCTGCCTTGAATTTGAAAATGAGAACAAACAAAACGGACCAATGTAGTTATGTCATACACAAGAAGCGGAGCACGAGGGGGTCCCTTGTTGACCAAGGGACATGTCGAACTCGGCAGAATCAGGATGCCTGTATACAAGAACCCCAACCTTAGATTATCTCCCAATGCCCACTCATGGTACCCAGCTGTTCTGTGGGTATGCTGGACCTGGACACGCCGTCTCCCTCCTGTGGCCATGACTTGTTGGAGCACAGATCAGCCCCAGATTCCCAGCATATGGCAGAGTGACAACCTGCACAAACCTGCTTTGGATGCAGGCCAAACGGCCAAGCGCTAAACTCCCGTCTTGTGCTAAGCTCCTTTGCCAAAATGCGTCACACCAACCGTGCGTCTAAAAAATGAACCGTTTCAAGCAGACGATGTCCTTTGTAAACGTTCCACTGTGGGGGGAAAAAATAGACAAAATGTAATTGAACCCATAAATCACAAATGTCACATCGGAATATTTGAAATGACCTTATGCTGCTGAGTACATGGCGGAGGTGCGAGTATGAGGTATCCGGATTCATCCTGGTTTTTGTTAAGTGGTAACATTTCAAGTAGGAGGCTCAGTGGACAGCACTGTGGGCTGAGAGTTTTATTTCCTCCCAAGTTCTGCATGTGTGAATTCTGCATGTTCTCCATGTGATTTCAACTGTTCCCAGACCATTCTGACTATATACAGTACTGTGCAAAAGTGTGAGGCCGTCACACTGGGTAGTAAGTGTAAGTTGTTTGTTCAGGAAAAACTATTTAACATTAGAATATGTGCAAAAGAACAGTAACACCATAAAAAATAACAAAAAAGTTTCTCCAAAACGTTACCGGCATCTTGTTTGATGGCTAGAAGAACACCACTTCGCTTCCCAAACCTCTCAGAGGACTGCCAAACATTGCATTTGTTCATTAAACTCCCAAACACTGCATTTGTTCATTAAACTCCCAAACACTGCATTTGTTCATTAAACTCCAAAACACTGCATTTGTTCATTAAACTCCCAAACACTGCATTTGTTCATTAAACTCCCAAACACTGCATTTGTTAAACTCCCAAACATTGCATTTGTTCATTAAACTCCCAAACACTGCTTTTCATTAATCCAATTGCATGTGTATTTTGTCTATATTTTCTGTATTTTACCCTTTTTTCAGGTACTTTTGATTTGGCCTTACTGTTTTATAATGAATGCACTTGTGTGACCTTTCTGCCCCTCCTGTATCCTGGGTCAGGGTGACGAGGCTGTTTGGCTGCTTACAGGAATATAGCTTACAGAACAATTTGAGGGAAAACAGACCAAGTTTTGACCTGAAAAGGATGAGGAGGGAGGCGTAAGTGACAGGAGTAAAAGCAGCACAGAAGAGGCAAGAGAGACGCAAGCCTGCAATCTGAGGGTAATGGCAGCACCTTCTGCTGAAAAAACAAACAAACAAATAACGACAAAGCATGTAACAAAATAACAACGAAGCATGTAAACCTCAAATGTTATTCATCATTGCAGCCTCCAAAGATCCTACAACCTACAAACAAATTATCAGTACAACAGTTATTTCCAGGAGTTAGATTGCCCATAAATTGCCCATAGATTGTCCATAAATTGCCCATAGTGTATGTTTGTGCCCTGTAATGGACTGCCATGCTGTCCAGGGTGTACCCATCCCAGTCTTCTTTGTTTCTAGGAACAGGTCACAGGGTCACCATAATGCTACACTGGTTACATCGTTACAGAAGATGGATGGATGTGACAAACCTGGCAACGGATGCTTGGATTCAGAAATGAACCCAGGGCAAAGTTTTGACATATCTAGCTCACAGACTGGTGGCACACTGGCACAGGGGGTATGCCTGTCAGATGACATCTCTCGGGTTTTTGGGTTTGCATTGCTTCCCCTGCTGAGGCACGCCGCGATATCATGTGACGGTGAGATAGCGAGAAGCTGGGGAGCTAAAGATGCACATGTGTGGGACACTGCTCTGCTCCATCCTGGTGTAACCCAGAATAGTGAGCCAGTGTGCCCTAATTACACACACATTAACCCCAAGCAATTAATATGGGGATTTATGCACAGCAAAAGGTGGTTTTGCAGGTGGATGTTTATTTTGCATTCATCTTCTTGACAAATATCTATAAAACAGCACCTCAGAGTTTTGCAGCAGGCTGACTCTTGTAGTCATCGCAACCAGACTGGATTAATTTGTTTGTTTCTGAATCTCTGAGTGCCGTGAAACCATATTCTCGGCTCATTAGTGGAGTCTCTTTGAATGGTATTGTATGGGGGGGGGGCTATTTCAGGTTGAGGACGGGAGATGGCAGGTAAAGGTGGGCGGGGTGAAACCTTGCTTCCAAAAGAGGAGAAATGCACACCTCTTAGGTGGGTACTGTGTCCTCAGAAAAAATAAAAAACTGTTACTAACATAAATAGCCAGTGGAAACGAGGATCAACGGGCTCAAAGGTGCAGAGTGCCTGAGCGGTCATCTGCGTCCCCCTCCCAACATGAGCGGTGGCCTCACAGTCCCCTTTCTTTAAAGAAGAGCCACTTTAAAAAAAAAAAAGTTAATGTAAACCCACTTAATTCTCACTACATAAGCTAGACAAGGTGCAATGTCAGACACAACACTAAGGTTTGTTTAATTGCTACTAAGCTGAATTTGGCTCTCAGTTTGCCACAATTTGGAGCTGGGGGGTGGGGGTGAGGTGGTGGTTTATGAAGGGCCACCTACTGTAGTAATGTGATCCCCCCCCCCCCCCCCCCGGGGCTTGGGTGTAACTGAGATGGACTTGCATTCTTGGCGAGGCTGGTTGTCACACCCCAGGCTGACACTGTCAGTGAATCTCGAGCCGCTGGCTTTGTTCCACAGCGGCGGCTCAGAGATACGTACCATCACTGAAAGGCCACGGCTTGTACTGTGTACTCAACCCAGGAGCGATTAAGCAAACTTTAAGGTTGCGTCTGACAAACAGCAGCATGGTCAAGCTTACACTCCCACAGCGGATGTAACCTGAGCCCCAGAGTCTCTAGCCTGCAAGACCTCTGGCTGCTGAAGGCAGCGTGTGAGATCCTCCGTCGGACAGCTCTGGCACAGCGCCTGCTGCTGATGATTGTCGAGGAATGAGCGAACATAATCGCCGTTCTTTTGAAAGAGTGTTGAGTGGTGCAGTTGTGCAGTTCTTGACGGGTGCCACTGTAATGCGATACTCTCAGATGGGGGGGGGGGGTTGCATCCCACTCCTATTTCTCTGTGTGTGAAGTCTGCATGCTTTGCTTCTTTTGTGTGGTTTCCCTCTGTGCGCTCCAAGTCCCTTCCTCAGTCCATAGGTATGTGGTTCGATGAAATGAGAGTGAATACGAAAGTTCAAACAAGGAGACCTAATGAATGCAAGCACATCCAATCACATCGGCCAAGGTTTTATATAAAGAGTAAGTCTAATCCACTTCTTTGCCATTACAGCTATTCGGTTCTCCCGCCTCCTCCCCTCCACCACCTTCGGCTCCCCATCATGGTCCGGCTTTGGCTCCTTCACCTCACGTCTGGCCGCCTAACCAGATCTTCAGAGTCGATGGAACCAACAACCAAGAGACTGGCTTCGCCAAATTTAATCAACTTGTTTAATCAAATAAACACTCGTGTCAACTATCTGTTGAGGTCTCTTTGCTTGAACAGTGTCTCCGATTTACCCATAGAATGTAGGTATGTGTCCTGCAATGGTCTAACTTCCCCCCCATCCATTGTTTTGTGTCCTGTATTTGCTGGGATAGCTGTCATTAAAATGTGCTACTTCAAGATGCAGTGGAGGGAGAGATAGGAACATTAATCCATGAGCTGCATCTAGGTGGTGAAGCTCCCCAATGCCCCTCTTCCCATCTTGCTTTTGGGGGAAGAGCAGACGGTGACAGGTACTTGACACTTGTCCGGAGGCAGTTTGCAAGCTTCGGGCTGCCTTTACCAATTAGGTTCCCAGAAAGATTTGGGTTACCGAGACACAGTGTAGTTTCACCATCTACTTACCACCAGTTAAGCTAACTATTGATGTGTTTAATATTTGAGAGTCGTAGGATATAATTATAACCATCCTGAAGCTATACTTTGTGAAATACTGCTTTCTGCTTTCACCGTGGCTTTTATGTTTGCTCCCACTGAATAACGGTGAATACAGCTCAAATTCTGTTAAAAAAGGGGGGAGGAGGTCATTGAATCATCCTCAGAATCCGGGTCAGCCACAATCTAATATCTGCAAAATACCTCCCGTTTATGTACAGAAACCAGTTTCCCCAGAGTTTCTGCAATAACATTTCTTACGTGTTTTTATTTGTTATTTTCCTACTGGTCCAGAATTTCAGAGACCAAGAAAAAAGACACGTAGAGAAATGAGGGGAGAACCCATTAATGTAGCTAGGTTGATGTTCCAAAATCTGCTCCATCTGTCATTAACAGAAATGCACAATCTTCATCAGGGCCAGCTCTTCTGATCGGCTGCCAGAAACCTCCCCTCCATCAGCCTTGTGAATCTGTGAACTGGTGACATACTGTGTAAAAAACCCTCTCGTTACTGTAAGGAAAGCAGGCTGGCACTTTTAACTCGGGGATTTTCTGCTTCGGCGGCACCCAGTCCCGAAAGCCGACACGGCAGACCTGGAGGCCCACCAGGCTCTGAATTCTAAAGAACGCTGAGTGTATTCCCAAGAACTGAACAGTGGGATGATTCAAAATATGCTCTCGGCTACAGATTAGTTCAAGTGACAACACCAAGGTGTGTGCGGTAATGCGGATTCCGTTCCTGTAGGATTTTGACAGGCTTTGACTTTGTCACCAGATATAATTGGAACGGTACCCTTGACTGTATTTTTTGTTTTAAATTAATATCACCAGTTCTTACAGATCTATCCAATTATGTTTGATGTTCTGAGAAGTGTCATTCTTGGCATGACTGCTCACAGGAGCAAACAGAAGTAAATTTATTTGCCGAAGATTCTTCAGGCATTTACCCAGGACAGCAGCATAAATATTTCCCGGGCTGCATTTTCTATATTAAATAATTCAATAGGTTGCGCATCAATAATGAAAATATCCCGGCGACTCGGTAAATAACAATGTAAATGTCATGTTCCCTGCTTGTGCAGTCGTCCATTTTTATGGCGGGGGGCACTGGGAGAGAGCGACTCTGTCTGAGAGAGGTCTGCTGAGGAGACGGGCTGGGGGGGTCAGCAGGAGGTTGGGGGGAGTAGGAGTAACGAGCAACTTGTGAAGCGACTGTCGCTGCAGCCCCAAGGAGTGAGGCAAATGACATTTATTAATCCACCCCTCTCTTGGTTGGTGTACTTCATACGTCATGAGCCCTTGTCCCCCCAGAGTGGCGTGTTTGTTCCTCGCAACACCACGGGTAGCTCCATGGAGATGTCCTGAAGCTCATATGTCCAGAATTGTGTTACAACATTTTTTTTTTTTTTTTTGGGGGGGGGGGGGGGGGGATAAACAGTGGTGCCTGCAGAAAATTTTGATTGGGCTGGCCATCGGGGGCCTGTTATATTTATGGGGGTAGCACCACTGTACTCTGTCTCTTCTATGTTCCCCGCTGTTTTTGCTCTTGTTATTTTCACATGATGTGGCCACAGGGGTATCTACATACTTGCTAGCGGCAGCCATGGCCAACTCTAGCCACCTCTTAGATCCACCCCCAGAGAAAAAGACCCATCATTCATTGCCTGAGATCTTCCCAGTGTAACCAGGGCTTACTTTCGGTTGACGTCTGTTCTGTGTTGATGGCTTTCATGGGAGGTTGTGACCAAGCCTCTTCCTGAACCTTACCTTGAGACCAGCAGTACCCTGGTAAAATCCTGGGAGACAAATGACCCTTCTGGCATGATTCATACACCTGACGGATATGTCCAAGGTTACACCTGGCCTTTTACGGAAAAGAAATCAGTCTTTCTAAAGATCTAGCTGGGGTCGCTTTCCAGGTTGACGTAACCGATAATGATGGATGATAACAGACATATTTATCCAAAGCTGACTTGCATGAGATAATGGTTTAACATTTTTCTGTGGTGATTTAAGTACCTTAATAATTTAAAAGCAACCCCCCTCCCTCCAAAACTGTGAATTTCTCAATCATGAGGGTAGCACCAGCTGCTGAGGTTAACCTATTCTGAAGCTAGAGTCAGCCCACCTTAGGTCGCTTAATGTTTCTGCAAGTCCACTTGCATATAATTACCCTCAGAAATCCTCAGCCTGAGTTTCGTCTGCAGTCTGTCTACAGTTGTAATAAGAGAACTGTGGGAACTTTGGGCAGTAACCTGCCCAACACCTGTCCAACACACGCACACACACACACACACAAAAACACACACACACATGTATTCATATCTGAAAAAATTGATAAAAAAAACAACAGGTTTGGTCCCACAATGTAATGTATACCTGGACCACACACACACACACACCCATGAACTTGCATACCTGTCTTTCCTACGATACACACATTTTCACAGATTCATATACACAGGCACAAACTGTGCCAGATTCAACCTGCTGTCACTGGGTGTTCCACTCATTGTTGCTCCCGTTTGTTGTCTCTGTGACCGATGGAAAGACAGCTTTTCATTCACCCGCTCACATGATGCCCTGACAGAAAGACAGTCACAGATTTGAAGCGGATCTGTTATAATGATGGCAGTAACAAGGGACTGAAGGCAGATCCATCTCAGCCCAGCAGCCGGTGGAGGTTATAAACCTCTGTCAGGGAATATCAGGACCTTACAGTAGATGCATTTCCATGTACCTCTGTCCTACTACATCTCAGGGTTTGTTTTCATTTGATTGATTACTTAGAAATATGTAGAATATAAGTTAAATGGATTTGTTGCACCAACTATAACTATTACCCAGTTCATTCATTCATTAATTCATTCATTCATTAATTCATTCATGCATTCACTCATCACTCAGTCGCCCATTTAGAACAACAGTGACTTCTATCCTGTACTGCCTCCATTCACTCAGTCATTCATTAAAACCTTCAATAACCTTTATCTCGTACTGTCAAAATCACTCAGTCATCCTTGCAGACATGGCTGTCAGAAATTTCACCACAGTTATCAATTTCCCAGCCGTGCAAAGTTTGATATTTCACGCACCGCTCTGCTCACAAAGATCACATTATCTGCATAACGGGGGCTGGCTGTGGGGAAGCTCTGCTTGAAACTGAAATTCTTACCAACAGATTTTTTTTTCTTCAGTTTTTGCTGACCAGCAACTGCAACTCAGCAGGCCCCGCAGAATGGGTTCTGGGCCTCCAGCATCTGCTGGAAAGGTGATGCATCGGGTTAATGATGAAGCTGGGCAAACTGGACAGGAGCCAGTAAGTTACCCTCAGATTTCCGGTTTGACCACATGAAAGCAGACAGTTTTCTGGTCTGTGTGTGTGTGTCTGTATGTGTGCATGCATTTGGGGTCCATTACGTTGTGGGGACCATTTTTCCAGTCCCCACAAGGATAACCTGAATTTTATAAAAATCAGTTACTTAAATCAAAAAAAATAAAAATGCCAAAAGACTTGTATTTTGTTTGGTTGCTTATGGTTAACGTTAGGGCTGGGTAGGGGTTAAGGTTGTCATTTTTGGATTTTGGTTTTTCCCATAGAAATGAATGGATGGTCACCACAAAGATATGAGTACAGGTCTATGCGTGTGTGTGTGTGTGTGTGTGTTTGTGAAGCAGCCATATAATCCTTTGCTGGGGCTCGAAAACAGAGTGAGACGTAACTTGTCAAAGACATGAAAGAGGATGGAGAAAATGTCGCCAGGAAATGTGGGAAATAGGCTAATGTGCCGCATAGTGTGCGAGGGGGATTTGGGAGTGCTCAGAATTTACATCTAAATCGGAAGGCCTCTGAAGAGCCTGTGCCCTGTGAAAGACCTGCGTAATTAGCAAAGGGGCCCCGCATGGCATGTGAGAGAGATCTGAGCACGCTCAGAGAAGGCTCTGCTCAGACCTGCCTGATCTGACCACCCGATCAATCATTTGGCATCCGAGAGAGCTGGAGTGATTAAATCCATCGAAACGGTGATTAAGAGACTCACTGCTTTATCTGTTTAATTCCTTTTGAGTTGCTGGCAGTCATATTTTTTTTCCAACACCCAGGTGTTGGGTATTAAATTTAGTTTACCTGTGAAATCCTGCTTCTCAGCAAGATCCTGCTTCTTGGCAAAATCACCCTGGTGACAATGCTGCGTGAACGGAGGAGGAAAGGGATTCTGGGTCTAGACACCGATCGCTCATAATGTCCCTTCGCGGTCGTGTGCCATGCTGACTCTCAGCAAAAGCCTTCCCAAAATGACACCGGCTTGCATGCGGACGTCATGAGAAAGCCAGCGATCGGCGAGATATTCCTCCACGCTGGAGGACAGGCTGATGAGCTGCTGGGATGCTGCTTCACGAGGCCCGACAGATTAGGGGGCCGGAAGCGGAGATGTCAGTTTTGGAACCGGGACGGCAGAAGGGAGAGCCTCTTTGCCTCTGCTCGGGTAGTGCCTTACTGGAACGCATTATCGTGCGATAGGACCCCACGGCTGCTCAGATGAAGATTCAGCTCAGCGGGGGGAGTGGGGTGGGAGGGGGGGATCTACCATCTGTCAGAGCGGAAGCAGAGGAGGGAGATAAGAAACCCATCATGAAGGAGAGACCAGGATGGTTTTGACAACAGCTAATGGGCCTTCTGGGTACCGGGTTTAAAAAAGGAATCCTAAAAATCACACAAACCATATTTTTATACAGTAATGATAGTGACATTTCCCAGAACCCTTTGCTGACATACCATTTTCCAGGTTAATATTTCTGGGGGGAGTTGCCTCCCACCTTCTTATAACCCCTTATAACCCATCCCTCAAGCGAGACTGCTGAAATGTATTTATGCAAATTTTGTCCCAGCCAGTTTGAAAATTGTTGAGATGCTGAAGGCATTTATTATATATATATATATATATATATATATATATATATATTAGATTTAGTTTTGTGTATATGTCACTTCTTGGGTGCCAGGCTGTTTAATGTGGCAGTTCATTATTCTAATTGACCTGCCTCTGAAGAAGAGGGACTGTTTCAAGTACCTTCACCCATTATGTTGATCAGTTTTCTGATTTTTTTGTTCTTGCTTCCCATCCAAAGTCATTTGAAGTCATTTAAAAATTTTCCTCATTTGTACAATTTGCTGTAACAATTAAAGTGTCTTTTCCATATGTGTGACATCAGAAACCCTCCTGGGGGGGGAGGGGTGGGGACCTTCTGACTAAACGAGTCTTTTTAAGGCTGGGCCCCCTCCTGCTGGGATTAAACTGTTTGAGGGTTAATTACAGCAGAGAAAACTAAGAGGCAGAAAAGCCAACGAAATGCAGATAGCATACAACTCAATAAGCCGAATAGTAGACTGGATGTTGGTGGTATATGTATGTTGATATGTGTACTATGTGCCTGCTGCTGTATTTGCTAGGATTTCCCTCTTGGATCAGTAAACCCATTCATTCACCCATTTTCCAGAACTGCTTGTCCTATTCATGGTTGTGGGGGGTCCAGGGCCTGTCTCAGAAGGTATGGGCATAAGGCAGGGATCAACCCAGGAAGGGGATGCCAACCCATTGCAGGGTACACTCACATATCATTCACTCGCATGCACACCTATCTGTAATTTGGTAATTCCAATTAACCTCAGCATGCTTTTGGATTGTGGGGGGCAAACTGGAGTACCCAGAGGGGTCCCCACGATGACACAGGTAGAACATGCCAGTTCCACATGCAGGGAGCCAAGACAGAGACTGGAATACTGACCCCAGAGGTAACAATGCTAACCACCATGGCAACCCCCGTCAGCTAATCTTAATCTCTTAATCTTTAATCTTAATCTTGATGTCCTTACATAGTGTATAAACCTTCCCAACCCCAAATAAAATCCTCAGTGACCCCCCCCCCCCTCAAACTTCTACACAACTGGATTTTTTTTTCCTTTTTGGTCATGTTTAGCTTATCAACCTCATCAACCTACCAGCCTGTGACCGACAAAGCTTAGCAGAACCTGTATGCGCTTCTATGTGTGTCCAGCCTGAACCCGGGAGAGAAACGAAACGCTACAGACGCAGCCTGTACGGCTAGCAGGGTAATGTGTTGGTGTCCTAGCGATGACTGATGGGACAATCTGAGTAATTGCAGTGGATGATTGCTCTTCTTTTAATTCTCAGCTCTTGGCTGTACTTATCAAGCCCCATCAGGAGAACAATTGAGAAGGAACGATTACCATCAAAAGGAGCAGCAAAGGCAAGGCTGCTGTAGGGAGTATTTATGTGATGATTACAGGTAGTGACGACACTATTGGTAAACCTCTGTGATGACTGCTGACAGGCTTCAAGGCTTTGACAACATCATGAGAAGTATGGCTATATTTACGTTACAAGCCTGAACTCTTTTGCTCAGATCAGATTCGCCTATCTTGATGCTTCACGTTCATAATTACAAGTGACCTGTATCCTTTGAAATGGCTCGCATGCACACAGTGATGCGTATTTGCATCATCTGCGTCACCAACAACAAAAAAGGCTCGGCAGCGTGGTGCATCAGAAAACACATGAATTCTGATCTGACCATTTGCATTCATGTCGCAATGCCATGCATCAAGTACGTATCCAATCTAGGACCACATATGAGAAGTGACTCAAATATGATTTGAAAAATGAGATCTGAGTCACATTCAGGCAAAAAAAAAATTCAGGTCTGAGTGAGCCCTTCCTTACTTCCAAGACTCCCTGGAAAGGCCGGATGAAACCACAGACCTGAAATGGCACGAGGCCCCCTTTCAGTCCTAAATATTCATGCTCACACTCTTACATTAGCAGAAGAATCCATTCTGATTCCCTATGATGAAAACAAAATCATTGATAAGAGATGGACCCAGGAACACGAGTGTGCCTTAATCCCCATAAAGTGGGGGTGGAGATAAGGGGAACCTGCTTATTTAAAACCCAAATGATCCACGCAAACTTAGCAGGGGGCTAAAAAATAGCAAGTGTGGCAGCATGAATCTGTACTGAAAGGTTAAATGCAGATTTTTCTCCCAAATTTCAGTTACTGCTGTTTATTGCAACCAAATTGCCGTCTTTTCAAACGTCGGCATTAGCACGCAACGCTCTCGCATACAGAACCGCACGATGGATGAATTTTACTTCAGCTTTCCGGAGGGGCGAGACTGGGACTGCAAATATTTACTGCACATCCTTTGATTGACAGTCAATTTACATGTTGAAGCAAAATAAAAAACATTAAAGGAATAAAATTGTTCACATCTGCGTTTTCTGCAAAATTTCAGTTCTGAGAAATAATTTGCATTTTCAAATCTTGTGCTCTGCGTCTGGTGCCCCAGATTTCCATATTTTACCAAAGACTGTGAGTGCTGAACAGCTCTTGAATTAAATGATTAGCAAGCTGCAGTAGCATTAGACTTCCATAATAACAACATAATATAACAGAATAGCCATACATGTAAAAACCTGCACTTTAAACCTCCTACTTAAACACATTCCCAGACACAACTGCACCATTTCAAACCTATATAAAGTAATTACAGTAACAGTCATACTCTGTACTGACTAACTCTGTATGACCACATGATGAAGAAATAACTGTACAATTAAACAAACCTGATTAAATATGTAACTAATAACCTATTTTACCAAAAAATGTGCTTCAAACTGAGCAAGCAAAGGAGCTGTATAATTTGTGCATGAGTGTTACTACTGTACTAATTGCCTCATTTTAGCTCCTGGTGCTGAAGGTTTTCTCCTACAGGTCATCAGCAAATACTGCAGGGCCCAGTCAACATGTTGTCGCACCTGTTTTTGACAATCTGGTTTCCCAGCATGAGAAGCGAACCAAGGCTTTCATTTTGGGAGTGAAGGCGCTCGATGTTTTCATCCCTGCAGTGCGCGGACTTGGAAAGCTAATTTTTCAAAGCACACCCATTTCTTACGGTCTATACAGAAAACTAATAACGGTACTGCTCTGACCTTTCGAAGAATTAACAGATTTCAGGAGCTCTGACATGCCTCTGTCCAGCCGCCTTGTCCTAAGACTTGCCTGACCTTTTCCGGAGGCTTCCAAGGCCTTGTTATCCATGACCAAGGCACCACACTGTGTCCCTAACCTGACCCAAGTTCAAACCTGTGACAGTAATGAGCTCACAGGCTCATTAAATGTCACTCAATAGTCCCCTGCTATGAATGACATTGACCACTATATGGATTTAATGGTAGTTATATATGAAAATATAACCAACCCATTATAACAGGGCAAACTATAACGACAAGCGACACACTGAAGCGGTCGGCGTAAAGCTTAGCTACCTAACGCATTGTTTTACTCCAGGCCCAACATTCGGATGCCAAGGCCTCCAGATGTTCTTAAACAGCACACCATCTGCTCGCTCGTAAAACACGTCCTACACTCATCCGAACTGTGCTTATCTTCACGGTGTTTAAGAGAATTCGAACAGTGTCAAAATAATAAAAACAATATATCAAAAAAATACATAATAAAGGGTATATTAATAATCATCCAGAGTCACCTGCTCTGCGCCCTATGCTTTTTAGAGTAAACAATAGACTAACCCTGACCTGCAATCTATATGAGCAGAGGAACTGTCAGCTGACACATGATACATAACAATACTACATTTATTTGGCAACCACTTCTTCCAAAGCTCCATAAGACGAGGTGAGGATCAGGGAGCAGTCAGCCAGCATTCCGGGAGCAATCGGGGTTGAGGGCCTCCCTCGGGGGCCCAACGGCGACGTGACTGCAGATCTCTAGCCCACCAGGCTGCACACACACACCTAAACCCTAAAGATCTCAATCTTCGGTTTTTTTTTATAGTAAGTTTTTTTTTCTTCTGTCTGACTTTTTGTTAACGCTTTACTTTATGGGGCACAAATAATACAGTATTATACTATTATTTATATATTACTACTTATATTTTGTATCATTAATTAATCACGATCCAACCATTATCCCAAGCAACTTCCATATTTGTTACTATATCTATTAATTCAGTAAATCTTTGTGAACTACTGAAGAAACAAGTAAAGAATAACACAAAGAAAAACACTGATCCCGTTTGCTCATCGCCGATGAACCGAGACGCATGTTTTATCTCAAGTAGCAACTAAATTTGCTCACGATTTGCTCATGATTTGTACTTCAGTAGTAACTGAGTTATTATTAAGAATTTGTGCCCCGTAAGGTAAAGTGTTTTTTTCTTTTTTAAATCTCCACCAATCCAAACTCTTTCTGTTTCCACATGCGGGGGGGGGCACCTCTGTCAAACTTCAAGGTCCCTTAAGGAGGACCTTGAGTCATGAGGACGTGGACAGGGTCGTTTAAGATGCTCTCCAGATATGCACTCTCTTCAAAACGAAATGTCAATACGCATATTATATTTAAAAAATTGATAAATATTCATGACTTGGCAAACTGTGTTGCTCTTGTGGCACATCACTTTTAAAAAATATGGTAATTAGTGAAGTTGGTCCTAAAAACTCCTGCAGAAGCAGGGTAAGTAGTCAAAATGTGTCTCTCATTAACTTATTGCTTAATCATCAGAAATTAGACGAACGTTCTAATTACAGGAACACGCAACTGAACGGTGATGATTACATCGATGATGGGCAGCTGCTCAGTCTTAAAGCTTATAAAAAGAGGATTTATAACAGTTTTCTGGATGGATATCTTACATGATGATGGGGTAAGAGGAATTTTCTAAGTGTATCTGTCATTTTTTGGCAAGCTCAGCATCTGAGTGTCATTATAATTTCGGGTGATGGATGCACTTAGGCACATTGGTAGCTCCAAATTGCCCATAGTGGGTGATTATATGAGTGTGTGCCCTGTGATAGACTGGAATCCCATCCATTGTGTCCCCAGCCTTATACCATAGGCTATCTGGGATAGACTCCAGACTACCTGCAAACCTGCATTGTATAAGCATAGAATATGGACAGATGGATGGATGAATGGATGGATGGATCCAGGGATGAAACTACAGAATTAGGGCCCCATGAAAATGTATCATTTTGGGTCCCTGTTGCTCCGGGTCCCTTGGAATCACCCCACTTTCCTTCCCTTATAGTGCACCAGGATGGATGGATGGATAGATGAAATATTTTTAGGGAATGGTTTACAACCATCCTCAATGCAGTAAAAAATTGACAAAATTTGCTTACAGTGGCGGTAGTGAAAATGACCCCCTTGGGCAAAGGACCAGATAAATTCTTTGGAAGACTGTCAAAAAATCCCCCCAATCCAGAGCTGTGAGTTTGTCCTCTTCTGGTTTTGACCTTGCCCTCCTATCAAGCTCATTAAAGCATCAGAGATCAATCATTTGTCTCTACTAGACCCTGATCTGTGGGGGGTATGCATTTGGCTGAAGATTCCTCCACCGTACTTCTGCTGTTAAATGCTTATTTCTGGTTTTTGTTCAGTGAGCACCTGACTCTAGGGGAAATCTTAGCGGAAATGATCATACTAGGTCACCACCCTTGGAGCAAAAAAGAAATGGCATTATATCAAAGGAAATTCTGAGTGTTTCTTTAAATTTTCCTCACAGCAGTAGAGGAGATAATGTGACAAACATTATACTACGATAATGTGGAGCAGCTCTCGCCTCTTCTGCTTACTCTGAAGAAAACGAAACCCAGGAGTGTATCTCAGTTATTGCTCTGGGCTCGATCCACCTGGACCCCACATGGTCTTTGGAGTTCCTCTTTCCTGCTGGCATCCTGTTGCATTTGAGAAGCATGACAGGCGATCCTTTCAGTAACAGGATAGGGCCCACGATGACGTTTGTAGCGCCCAATCCCCATATACATGTCGCTGGTCAGCTGGCACATTTATATTAAATGAATCACAGCTTTTGACCTATTTTGCTGGGCATGTGAAGCAGGTCAAGTCTCGCCCAGAGCCACTGAAGCAGGGTCTTTCTTGGGATTTGAAGCAGAAAACTTCAGGTTATGAGGCCACCGTTCCACAGGCTGGTTCTGGATAGCACTGGTAGTTTATAATGCTCCCGATACCGACCGAGCCATGGGGGTAGGCCCTGCGCCAATACTTATAATCCCCCAAGACTTGAGGAACTTTCCTTCTTTTAGAAATAAGCCAAGGGGGGCTTGTATGTTGGATTCCGGCCAGACGGACAGACCAAGGACCTCTGGAGAAGAATACCAAGATGTATCTGCTGCCGTAGGATCTGTATTTCTCATTGATACTCCATCACCACACTCCCCATTGATCAACGCTGTCTCCCGTCTGCTTGTATAGCATCCGTTTACGTCACCCCGTCATGCATCGCCGTGTCCTGCAGAAGGCCTCACTCCCCCCACACTCTACTACCTGATACCTGCCCGCATCTCTCCCTCATAAATGCCCCCCCCCAACACAGATCCATCCATCCATCCATCCATTATCGTAACCGCTTAATCCCTACTGGGGTCGCGGGGGGCCCGGAGCCTATCCCAGCAACAATGGGCGCAGGTGGGAACCAATCCCAGGCGGGCGCCAACACACCACAGAGCCAATATTTTAAGCAATCTTTTTATATTATTTTGCTATTTTAAAACTGTTATTTTTAAATTTCATTGGAAAGTGCTCCAATTACAGTTTGCTGGATACCCAAAAGCGGGGGGACGTCCTGGGACAGTCGAATTAACCCCATCGTGTCAATTTAAGCGTAACCCTAACTCTCTTATGTTTTGGTTTGTGACCTGCCCTTGAGGGATTAAAGAACACAGGTACTGTGAGTACCGCTGACTAACTAATGAATCATCACACTGCATTAGTACACTTCCCCGGTTGTATTTATAATGTTTTCCCTGCCTTCTGCCTTGCATCCAGGGATTCACGTTCCAGGCTCATCATGACCCAGTACTGGAAGGTGAATGGATACCCTGCATTTGATCTGGTTTGGTGGGTGTAAAGCCTCATGGTGGCTCAGTGCTTAGCACTATGAACTAATTCGCCCAAGGTTGAAGCCTTGGGTCCAGTCCCCAGTTGTGTGAATGTGGGGGGTGTGTATGTATAACACTGTAATGACCAAATGTCCCCACAACATGATAAAAACATGTATGTTGATGCTGTGGGGACCGCCTGTATCATGAATTGAAAAACTTGTGCATTATCATCTCTGTCATTCAATAACAAAAATATTTCGGGCGGGGGGGGGTAGGTGCAACCTTCCCAGAGAAAAGGTTGCCCTCCATGGTTTTAAGCTCTTAGTTTTTTGATACCGAGCTCTGGTTTACTTTCATTTGGGAGTCTGTGGTCCAAGACAGGTTGACATCCTCTCAATGACTGTAACCTGTGTTGTGTGTGTGTGTGTGTGTGTGTGTGTGTGTGTGTGTGTGTGTGTGTGTGTATGTGTGTGTGTGTGGATTACGTTTATATTACATCGTGGGGGACCAAATGTCCCCCACGATGCAATAAAAAGCTGTTTTTTTGACATTGAGCATTTTCCAGGTCACCATAAAGATCTGTGAAAGCAATCAAATTAAATAAAATCAAAAAACTAAAAATGCCAAAAGTCTTTATTTTGTTTGGTTACTTATGGTTAAGATTGGGGTTGGGTAGGGATTAAGGGCGTCATGTTGGGATTGCAGTTTTCCCCATAGATATGAATGGAGAGTCCCCATAAAGATATAATTACAAACCTCTATGTGTGTGTGTGTGTGTGTGTGTGTGTCCAGCCATTCAGTGCCCGACGACTCCCGGGTTGGGCTCTGTATTCATAATGACCCTGCAGTCAAGGAAGATGGATATAAGGGAAATGCGTGTAAATGTGTCGTCTTCCCATGAAAAGTGTGACACTCCTATTTTTAGCGTAGAGTCTTTCACTAAAGTGACGTGACTGAGCTGAGATCAGACTCTTCATGGACAAAGTCCCGTTTCAGACAGAGATCAAAAGATTGGGAGATCAAAGTGGGTCCTCGTGCTTCACATGCCAGTCACACGTGCACACACACACACACACACACACACACACACACCATCGTCCTGTAGCTCCTCTGTGTATTGAAGGTCTACCCTGCGGTGCCAGAAGTTTCTGTTTAAATAAAATGCATTTTAAAATATGCCCAGTGCCATTTTTGTACTCTGGGCATAGCCTTGAGAAGCTCGTATTTTGATACATTGAACATTGTGTTTTTACATTACATGAATGTAGATTCTGTTGGCAAAATCAGCTGATTTCATCAGGATTTGCTAGGAATGAGTGTAAATGTATACATTCTGCTATAAGCCAGGGAGGCTGGCTGAACTTCCTGGGATAAGGGTCCATCCCTTAATGATAAACCCATTCATTGGCTTCACCAATAATATAGATTTGGCTTCTTTCCTTTCTCTCAGGACCAGACAGCTTTGTTTTCCTTTGAGGCAAAATGGCTCTCTTTTTTTTGAGTGAATCTGTCTCCCTAGATAAAGTTCACGTTCTCTTCTCTCACCCCGGTGTCACATGGTTTTTTATGTGAGAGTCTTACACATGTATTTAATTTCAACCACGGAAATGCCTATCACCAAGGACAGGCTCGTCAATAATGGATGTGTCCATGAATTACTCATGGGGCTTCGGGGTGCTCTGCGATTCTGCTCTCCTTACGTCATTCACCCTCATGTTTCCTCACACCTTTGCCCCACTCTTTGGGAAAATGCTGCTCCATGCAATAGGAGAAAAGAAGAGAAGACAAACAGCCCCCAGTAATATAACCCAGGACTCTGCAATAGTCCTCTGCTTGATGACCGTGTCGCTCAGTGCTCCCATTTACTCGGGAAGTTCAGAGGAGCATCCGCCTGTCTTAAAGTGAACAACCACCTTCAAGAGTAAAAAACAAGCACAACTAAAATGATACCTGTTATAAAATATGCTAAGAAATTGTGACCAAAGGTTTAATTAATTGCAATACAGTAAAAAAATCTCTGACATACCTGGCACGATCAAGTAACTAGTAACTAAAATATCAGTATAAAAATTAAAAATTCATAATATTAAGTAAAGTGAATTTCCTAATAAAATTGCATGTTAAAAATGAGAAAAAAATACAAATAAAAGCATTGCACACTATATATGTCAGTTCCTTTGCATGCCTGTAGAGCGGCATGCTTTAGTAGACTTTCTGTTTATTCCACCAGTGTTTACTCTTGTGTTCCATCGAATATCTGTCTTGTAACAATAACAAACAGTACAATAACATTAATGTATGTGTATAAAAGGATTAAAGTAAGTGTAAGAAACAATGTAGCGCTTTTCAGGAGTAGCATTCAACCCTTCAGAAAAGTGTTTTCAGCAAGTTTCATGTCTGACATATTTTTCATTAACCTTTGAAGTGTAAGGTCGTCTTTATTTAGCCATTTGAGACTTGGGAGAATGCGACTGGTTTTTATTTTCTGAGTGGGGGTGTGGGGGAGGGCATACACCGAACCATTTACTGAAGCAATTACGTTTTCCTAAGTTTTAGGGATCCTGACCCCCTCAGCAAACATGACTGATTAAAATGCAGCTTGTAATTCGATGACAGAGATTAATTTTTATTGCAATTCCGTGTCCACTAATTAGTGGCTTAATAAAGGGAAGTTTCTACTCAGCATCTCATTTAAATGCCCCTGTCGGAATTTACGGTGTGATCTTCACAACTTCTTTGCTCTTTTAGGAAATGTCAAATGTATGAAAAGATGGCACTAATTAAGTAATTAAGAACTCCGACTAGGGAGGAGAAGAAAAAAATCCCACCAGCACACAGCTCACCGAATGCCGAGCCGAAACTAACAATAACCTCCAACCTCCAGTTTTGTTTGTTTATCCCCATTTCTCATTAGCGCTCACCTTTCACAGCTCCAGCTCTTTATAGTGAATTGATAAACGTTTTTTTAAGGTTTTAATCGCAGCGATTGGTATCACTGAAAATTGCCAGTAAACAAAAAACTAAATAAAACAAAATAAAGTGTAGATCAACTTGAACGTTCACTGGCACTGATGAGGACTTTTGATACTCAGGTGTGTCCTTGAGGAGTCAGTGAGCAGTAATTATTTTGTCCCCATGCCCAAATTCCAGAGGCTTCCCCACTGCGGGGGGGGGGGGGGGGGGGGGGGGGGGGGGTTAGGATGGGCGAGATATGCCTTTAACAAGTCAGCTGTCGGGGACATGCCCACCACCATCGTCAGTGTGGTCTCCATCTGACAGCTTTGTTGTTCTTTGGAGGGAAGCAGGATAGTTCTGGAAAATCATCCACTGTCACTGCTTATACAGTTAGAGCCATGGGTCAGTTTGTGGAAGACAGAACACATATTAAAGCAGTCAAGCCCAAGTCACACACAAAAATACAGCTGCTCCTGCAGCGAGAGATCAACTGTAAAAGGACACCAGGTTCCTCTGCAAAGCTAAGACTTGGATTCATACCTGAAGCCCTGGAGGTGGGGAGCCACAGTGCTTCCTAATGAAGAAGGACTCCAGAGTATTGTGATCTGAGGGCTTAGCTCATGTTCCAACAGAACATTCTAGGACAAACTAAGCTTGCCGCCACTTGTTAAGATTTGATGTGTCCACATATTGACGCTAACAGACATGTATAGAATGCTGAAGGACTTTATAAACATTTTATCTGATTTTATAAACATATTCAGGTCCACAAGAAAGTCAGAGCCAAGTTCCTTACCCTACAGGTCACCCATTTTCACATACTGCTCCTGGCTGTTCCTGGCGCGCACACACACAGTGGAGTAGAACAACATCGTAAATTGGATTTTTAGACCCACAGGAACCGAAAGTATTCACTCCATTTCTTTCATCTCTGGTGTGAAAACGTTTCTGATCATGATCACAAGATTGCTCTCTTTTTTTCCGTCTTTGACCTCAGACTTTGGCGAATTAACGGTTGGCGCGGCGACGCGTGCAGGAAGCCAAATGGTTCCAATTCTCAGCTGCGGGCTTGGGCCGCCCCCGGCGGAGAGCCAAGGTCAGAAGGAGCACGTAGTACTGTGCAGAGTACAGAGCTACACTCGTCTCCCTGTTTCAGTCAGTCTGCGCCTTGTTCCTATTTTCAGACTAACCGTAAAAGTCGGGCGACCTTTAGGAGAAAGAATCTCTAAGGGCCTTTCCACCCCCACTCCCCCACTGTTTTCCAGTCCATGATGGACCCCAATCCTCTCTTCCAAGCGTTCACCCCCTATTCCTCAGCCAACCTCTCCAGCGCCGTTAATCTCCTCCTATCTGAAAAGACAGCACTGTTGTTGTCTGGGGTTATATAAATCCCAGCAGGCCTTTCAGTTTAACCCCGCCTCCCCTCGTGTTTGCAAATCGAAGGCCCCATTGCCCCCTCAGGTGCCCGTGTGCCCAGCTGCTAAGACGTGACCTGCTCTTTGATCCCGGCGTGGCCAGAACGCTGCGGTGACGTCCCACCTGTCTGACACGCGCCGTGACTTTGAAGCTCTCTCAAGATCAATATAGATTAAAGTTAAAAAAAAAAAAACTAAATTAAAGCCCAAAGGTAAAAGAACATTATGACTTGAGAAATCTATCAGTGTCTCCAAGCTGTGGCAACTTGGCACAATGTGTTCAATGAAGAGTGAAGGCGATAAATAATGGACAACAACTTGTTTCATCGACTACTTTTGTTGTTGTTGTTTTTAACTTGGAAGAACTAAATTTAGCTTTTAGATAATTCTGGGAACAGTGGCAGCCTATTAATTTTCCCTTCAAATAAACATATATCAAACCTTTACACAATGAGGGGACATGAATAATGTAGTGTTACATGCTTGCTTAGTTAATTAATTAACCAGTAACTAAGCGTTAGTTACATACTGCTCCTAGGCTTTTTCATCCTTAATCAGTCATGACAGTTCATGTATTCTGTTCAGGCTCTATATAAGTTAACAGTTAACTAGTTAATTAGTTAATAATGATGAGGCAAAAATCTCTTAACTCATTTACTACTCAAGAACAAATCATGAACTAATATAGGTTTCCCCTATATTATAGGGAATCTATCTATTATAAATAGATGAACTGTCATGATTGATTAATGATGAATGTGCTTGGGGTTTATACGCACAAAACCATGTGACACATGGATGGTGGGAAGAAGCAGCGACTCTTTGTAGACAGGAGTGGAGACTGACTGAGCAAAAACAACAGGGAGGAATGAAAACAAAGAAGGAAATGGGGCCTGGTGCAAAGGAGTAAAATTGGGTCTTAATGTATGGGCTTACCACTGTTTTTCATAAAATGATTGAGAGTAACGTAGACCTATATGGCAGTGTTTCTAAACCTAGTCATGAAGGACCCCCAGATAGTCCACATTTTCATCCCTCCCAGCTCGCAGTACCAGGTATTCAGTGTTGAATGAATAGATATTTCATTTCTATATTGCATTTGGAAGTATCTCATTCCTTGAGATAGAGCCTTCCTTGTTTGATTGATGGTCTTTCAGGTTATCATTCAGTCGTTTCCCAGCACTCTGTCGCACCGATGACTGTATATCTTGACAAGATTAACATTATACAGCACAATGCCTATAAACTGGGTGCCATGTGGTCTGAAGTATGAGGCGAATGCATTTCAGTCACTAGTGCGGGATTTTTATAATAGATGTTATACAGCATATGAGAAACGATCTATGGTCAAGATGTAAAAAAGAATCATGGATATTTATTTGGGAACTGAAATGAGAAACAAATGTATGGAATGGAGAAGAGAAGCTTCCCCGTGATGGTTTAGGTGGAATGGGCTTGCAGGATTGTAGAAGTTCTGATGAATTCCAGGTTATTAAAGAGTGTAAATAATACAAAAAAGAAACATCATAAGGAATGAGGACACCAATCTGCTCACCAAACTGTCACCGGACTTTCCTTCCCAAGAATTACACCTTCTCATCATTTGGCCATCCATCCATACATCCATCCATCATCCATCCATCCATCCTCTATAGTACTTATGCGATACAGGGTCACAGTGTACATTTTTTGACCAATCTGAAAAATAACAAAACACAATAGGTTCTCCTTGTCAGATCTCACTCCCGGCAATAATGCATCGGCTGCCATCCCACTGCACACGGAGACACCTTAAGGAACCTTTTTTTTGAGATCCTCAAGCTAATTACTTCAGCGCTTTATTTAAAAAGCTGCAAAAATGACATCCCAATGGAAACGGGAGTATTTATGACAGAATAATTGGATTCATCCATGTATTAAATCAATTGTTAAAATTCTTGTAATAACCGCACAAACGCAAATGAGAATTTAATTTAATGTACAGGATTTACGAGACTTACAGAACTTTGTGGATTATTGTCTGTAAATTGACTTCAGTGTGTGTGAGTGTGAGCACACACAGATACACCTGGCTGGGCTCCATCCCCCCCTCCCTGGTTTTCAGACTCATACCACTGATCTTGTTGTCACCTTATGACATTTGTGCACTGTTCTCCAGCCTCAGTGAGACCCTTCAGATGGGGGCTTTGAGGTTTGGGGGGGGGGGGGGGTCTCCATCCTACCCCAGAAGTGACCTTCACTTTGTATTTATTAATATTCATAAAACATTCATAAACATCCTGTACCTTAACATCCTAACATCCCTTAACAGCTATAATATACATTAATAACAAACATCATATAATAATAACAAACATCATATTTGTATAATCATGTAATGTTTGTTATTAATGTATATTAAAGCTGTCAAGGAATGTTAAGATGAACTTGCAAGCTGCTTATGAATGTTCTATGAATGCATTATGAAGGTGCATCGAATATTCCATGAATTCGTAATGAATGCATTATGAAAGTGTACTTAATATAAAGTGTTACCGTTAATTTGTGTCAAAGACAGGCAATTAATGTGAAAAAACACATAATTATTTGGGTTCGTTTGTAACTGGTGGTTTATGCACATGATTCGTTGGTCCCCTATAATTTAAATGTAACTATCAGACTATCGAAAGCAAATCACGTGAATATACACAATTTTTATCAGCCTATACAGCATGAAGGGCCTGTGCTCTTAAGCTGCAGGAAAACTTTGCATCAGCGTTGATAAGATATGTTTGCATCCCTGTTTTCTGCCACAATCCGAGGACTGCAGCTGTTCTCAGCAGGCAAAGCTAATTAGTGGAAGCACAAAAGGTATATGGACAAGGTCTAGAGGTAAACCTTTACTGTAATATTATAGTAGACTTATATCGGCAACTCAGTTTTGCAACCAAGCCCCTGTGATTGAGTTTGTCAGAAGACCGAAGCAGAGACCTCATTAGAAAGAAATTAGAGCAACTGCAGAATTGGAAAGCATGGGAAGTGAAGACTGGACATTTATTGTTTGACTTTGACTAATGAGTTTTAAAGTGAGTTTTAAAATAATGCTGGTTATGTAACTTTTTTTATCACATTAAAATGTAATTAGCATTCTGTGATGTGCTAAATGCAGTTCTCGCGCTTGGGAAACCATTATGGAGTTCAGCAAAAAAGAAATTTAGGCAGATATCATTTCTGTGGCTAGAGAAAGCTAGTTGTAATGATGTAATGGTGTGTGTGTGTTGGGGGGGGGGGGGGGGGCGTAACTTGCAATTATCTAATAGCTGTATTTTGAAATAATTTATCTGCAGACAGTGATTGCAGTTATATAAGGACTGTAGAAATATTCCAGCCAGAACCAGATTTGCTGACTATTTGTGGCTCTTTGTGCCAGTGGGAACTCTCTGTCATTCTCTGTTCTTTTGCCTTAGGTCAAAGCAGAGCCTGAGGTCACATGATCCCCACACGTTCCACACACTGGGCACATGTAATTATTTATTTTTTTGGTTATATTAAGCATTAGCATATTCAAAGCCTGCTTCTTCCCTCTTCCCAGCATCTTGCTGCTCTTGTCGTGACTGTGATTCAGCTCTGAGGCCCATGGCATGCAGGCTTCCAGCAGGGTGACGACAGTGCTGCTGCATTTCGGCTCTCATCCCTGGCCCTTCTGCCACGCCAGAGTGCTGAAAACGTCTGTCATGCTCACGGCATTGACCCAGGAAGGGATCAAGCCAGAACATGGGAAGAATCTGTTGGGAATTCCACCTCCAACGCCTCCTTTTCTCTGCTTATACCTACTCCGCAGAGGGCAAGGGAGAGTGTGTCAGGGCAACCAGCATTCAAAACCTTGACGCAGCATGGAATTCTGGGAAACCTCTGAAGGGCCCTCATGAGTGTCATTTGGAATGAGTGCTGCCAGGAAGCTGTGGATCCAACTGATTGCAGCAGCCAAAGTGGCCAGCAGACATATTTATTGATCTTTGCCACCTTTCGCTGAAAGGTCTGACAGCTGCTGGGATCAATTTGCCATATTTTGCCAGCTTTTAAGGATTATTTCACCACAGGGATTCCAGCATCATTCAAAAGGGCCAGAATGGAATTGCACTACTTTGCCGTGCAACTCCTCAGCCGCAGTGCCCAGAATAGAGCTTTCAGCATATCGATGGTTTATCGACTATTGTTGGAGGAAAATTCTGAGAAATTTACAATGAAGGAACAACATCTGGCCTTGTTTATAGAGAGTCACAGTGTCATCTAATTTTCCATTGAAAGACGAGGTCAAAGTAGCCGTGGCAATTTCTAACTGATGCAAAGGCTGACTTAGCATGTTTTTTCCATTTTTAAAACGGAATGTTCCAAACTCATATAACATTTAGTTTGTAGATACGCAGGTAGATGGACATGGGTGAATTCAATGGAAGCACAGAAACAAGTTATTTCTCACTCTTGGAAGCAACCGTTCTCTCCACTCTCTACAATAGTCTCTACTAATCAACCCAGAGAACAATAATTTAACAGGGTATAGTAATCAAACCTCATTCTCTGTAACATGGATATGAAATTTACATTGTACAACTAATAATGAATAACAGAATGGATTATCAATTCAATTCTTTTTTTAACTAATAATGTACAAAAATGAATTATCAATTCCATCCTTACTCTAACATACTTAGCTAAAATAACTAGCACCTTGGATATGGACAGTGGTCAATATTTAACCAACATACTCTATATGGCTACTTTAACTGCCTAACAGCAAATATAACAAGAGTTATATGTTTAATATAATAAGAGTTTTGTTTTAATGCTCTAAGGATAGCTGCCGTGACTTGGAAACTCGACCTGCTAATTAGTAAACATGGCGTCTTATGATTGTGGGTAACAAACTGTGTTTCCTTTTGACTCATTAATTCATTCTTGGCCTGTTGTTTCCAGCCCATGGTTGTTAATCTCAACAGTAAGCAAACAGTTAAATGCATCTTTGCATTATGTATGAGACCATCATTTCTCAAGCAAAGGGACAGAGGCTTCAGTAAAAAACACCATTTCAGCACAGAGGCGTATCTTCAGAGCTATTCTAGAGCTATATAAATACACCAAACACAAATAGACAAGGAACAATAGGGTTTTCACGTGTTTCTGTAACATACCTGATGAATATGAAATGATGCTTCCAGCTGTCTGCCCTCGATAGGATAAACAGCCTCCTCTCTTCTGTCATATATACTATACATCCTGGTTGGATCCAATCCTGCACTTGTGGGCTTCCTGTTGACTTCTCTGCACTGACATCTGTCATTAATAAGGCATTTTCAAACACAGCATTGCAACTGACTGGTTGTCGTTTTTTTTTTATTATTATTGAATCATTCTATCATTCTCTATAAGCTCCCGAGGCTGTGAAAATCCCAGAAAGGTGACCATTTCTGAACTGCTAGGACCGCTATGTCTGACACTAATAATCACTGCACATTCAAAAGAACCAAGTTCAAGCATCTTAGCCATTCTGATGCTGAAACAAATGCTAAATGAACCTCTTACGCTTGTCTGTATTCTGTATGTATTCGATTGCCATCGCATGATTCACTGTGTGGGGAAACAGGCTGTTTGCTTTAACAAGCAGATGTGTAGCCAATGAACTGGCCACTGTGTTTATATACATGCAGACACACACACACGCACACACAAAGACACACACACACACACATATATATATATATGCACGCATGCATATCAGATCATGTTGCTTGCCAATTTGTGTCTGTGTTCCACAGGGAGAAACCTTGCTGTGGGTGGATTTTCTGTGAAAAGCCAATGAGCTTCTACCGATTGTTAAGAGTGTCTTGTCCACTCCAGACGTCCACAATCAAAGGAGAAATCAGCAAAGGGGACAGCTTGTTAGGATTTATCGCGCCCTAACCAGTTAGACCCAAAAATACACTTCTAAAAATGAATAATTCAAAGATGAATTGGTTGAGACTTCAATGAAGATCTTGCCTTCGATTAGTTGTGGAACAGTCTTTGGTTTCAGCAACTGCCAATAAAATGGACTGTCAGTGAAATTTACCAACCAAATGTAGGAAAGGTCACACGATGGTCACTCAATTCATCACAGCAGGTCTCTAGAGCTCCCGCTTGACCTGTTCTCCCCCCATGAGGAGATGAACTCTGGATCACTAGTCTGAAGCATGTACCCATGGACCCCAGAGTTCCTGGGAGCCCAGAAGGTCATAACGTGAATGGGAGGAAAGATTCCACTGCGGACATTTCCTGTCTGGAAGTGAAGAACACTTGAGGAGATGCGTATTTGAAGAAGTATGGCCCATCGAGACTCAGAAGGATGAATGTACTCCTGGAGAAGAAGGAAAGAGAAGTAGGACACCAGCGTGCTCAGGAAACATTTTTAAAAATTCTCCTGCCAGAGCTATAATGGCTCTTGCTTGACAGAGTGCTGTTGACTGTTCAGATTCTCCACGCGGGGATCGATCGTCCTCACGCTAACCTCTGGGGAAGCATCCACAGACAGCCCTTGCCAGACAGCCTCTTCCCAGGCTCGGGCGAGGATGATTGATTTCATGGGTCCACGGTGCTCTTTATTTATTTATTTATCACAAAACTTGGTTTCTCACCCATCATTAGAATCACGATTCCTGGTGATTCCCATAGCGACTGCCTGTTATCGCAGCCTCCTACTGTGAAGATGGCCATTTTAGCTTGGTTCAGGGCGAAGGTGGGCAAATGTTTCTCGGAGATTGTCACGTACATTCCCTGAATTGAGAAGAGCTCATCATTTCACTACCAGTATAAAAAAATATATGCTATAATGCTGTAACATAGCCTGAATTAGCCTAATCTTGTCAATGTCTGTCAATGGCAGTGACACTGCATCACGGTATCAGAGACTAATACTGTGACAGGAAACTATCAATCAAAAATGCAAATGAAAGTTCCAGGTGTGAAGTGCAGCTTGCAGTTGCCCAAGCAGAAAAGTAACCGGGCACATCAAGAAGTATATGCGTGCATGATGCCAGGCAAATTATCATTTTTGATTTGTTTGCCATCTGAATTAACATTCATATTTCCTCTGACCTGAGATATTTTTGCATTGACCATTAAACATAAAACAAGAATCAACATTGTGCAACCAACCCCCCGTCCCCTATAATCTCCTCTCCATTTTTGTTGCAGTGCTTATGCTGTGTTCCATTTGAACTTGTAAATTCTGAATTTCGGAACACCCTCTCAAGTTGGAATTCTGACTCGTGAACTCGGAGAAACTGACACAAGCCCGAGCTCAGAATTCAGGATGGCTGCCCTTTATCGGCAGAAGTTAAAGCTGTAGCTTTATATTGTTTACTAGTACTTACATCTTATTTGTGGCTCATTAAATCAGTCATACACACAGTAGTGTCCAACCGCTATCAGTGGGCTTGTTGCCACGGTGTTTTAATACGCAAAATACCATGTCATGTGTTGTTAGCTACTGATATTGCTAACAATAGCTAACAATTAACTAGGCTAGAACTGGGGCCCATTTCATCAAGTAGGATTTTTGTGCCTCAGCAAACAACTTGTCGGATTTTTGAAACGGGTCCCTGGTATTGTTAAATGACTTTTTGACTTGCTGTACTGGAACGCTGTTAACTTGTGTGACATCATTCCCCGTGCTGAGTTCCGACCTCTGAGGTAAAGGGATACAGCATTACTATGAAAGTGCTCAACTGTTAACAATGGAGAACTGAGACTGAAATTCACACTGATACCGGCCCAGTCCTCCAGAAACCAGGAGATCCGAAGCTGGTCGATCTGATGTCTCCCCTTACTTCTCTCTGTGCACGGAGGACGGCTGACCCTCACAACTTGCCTGGGGAAACTGTAGCTGCGAAGACACCTGACAGCGAGAAATGACAAGAAGCACTGAAGGTGTCTGCTTTTCCACTTTCTCATCACTTTCCAGTTCATACCTTTCATGGACAAATGGCTTCCTTTTCACAGCATGATTAAACATTCCTGTTTTCACCATCCAGTTTTAAGAGCAAAAAAGGAACCGGTAAGCTTTTCTAGTCCTTGACCCCCGGTACACGGTGCTGAAAATATCTCACGATTCCGCCTTCTACTGCCCACATATTTTGAAGTAGCTTAACGTAACTGCAATGAGTAACAAATATTGTTGGATTCCGAGGTGCGAAAGAGTTAATGTAGCTGAAAGGTTTAATGATGTGCTTCAGCTCATTTAGCTGTGTTTCTGTACTGCTCTCAAGAATGAAAATAATGATACAAAGTTACTTTATTCTCTGTTGTACAAGCAAAATTACATCATTTTTTTTAGTTTTCACAAATTCAATTTCACTCCCCTATGAGACAAACATACATACACAAACATGTAAGAGTAAAGTTGGGGCTCAGAATGCAGGCTCAGCCATTTTGCCGGAACCTCTGGAGTAGATTTTGGGGTTAAGGGCCTTGTTCAGGGGTCCAATAGTGATTTGATTATCCAGTCAGCCTTAGGTAACGATGACCTTCAGAACCCCTAAGCTGGTGTTTCTCAACCCGATTCTCGGGGACCCTCAGACAGTCCATGTTTTTGCTTCCTCCCAGCTCTCGGCCAGACAATCCATATTTTTGCTCCCTCCAAACTTTCAGTAGCAAAAGCTTGTCTGGGGGTCCCTGAGGACCAAGTTGAGAAACACTGCCCTTAACCTGCAGAGCTACACTTTAAAAGGATGCTGAACTACTGAACCAAGGATCTTTCTGATTTATTGTGCTGTTTCAGAAGAAATTTCACACAAAACTTTTTCACTCAGACGGCCAATCAGAATCTTCAGGATGTGATGTCACCATGCCTGCCACCCTTCAACTGGAACCTCCCCCGCAGATGTTGTCGTTGTTGGAGTGTCTTGTAGAAGCAATGCCTGACATGGAAGTCTGTCACAACACCTCAAGGGCATTTGCTTGGGTTCATGCTAATGTGTTGGTGATAATATAATTATAATTATATCAAATATATATCAAATTAAAGCATAGGAATTACATAATGCAAATTGTCTCCGGGCTCCGAGGCACACAGATAGCCGCTCCAGACAGATAGTTTCCAGGGGGAGCCGTAACGGAAGTGCCCACTGGACTCAGTGCTTTCCCAGAAAGCCTGATGGAATCACAGTGACCATGTATTCCTGTTTGTGGTTATTACGTTCAAATTCCAGCTATATGCTCCTAGAAAATGCTCCATGTATATATCGTTTAGAAGAAGGAATACATCATCTTTAATTAAATAAATTAATAAAATAAATTATTTAAATTAATCCTAATCCTCGTCCCACTCTCTCGACGCAGAAGAACTGAGCTGGGAGCTCATCTTGCTCTTCAATTATCATTGATGTTTTTTTTTTTCCAGGATTCCAGTTTCTCTGGTTTTGGACAAACCAGTAGTCCCAGTTTGGGGACCGGGCAGGGGTTATGCTGTTCTCCGCAGGGCTGCATGCCATAGGGTATTAATCTAGAATGATGCTGATGTTGTTGAACGTGTTCACTGAACACTGGCATGTCCACTCTGGAGACTGTCAGCAGCCTTCAGAAGATTACTGGGGGGGGGGGGGGGGCATCTATTCTAACACATGCTGTAACTTTCTGTGGACGTTTACACTCAGAGGAGGGTCGTTGGATCAGATTGTGTGACCTGCATCTAGTTTCGGAATATTTCAGGGAAGGGAAGCAAGTCAGTTAAGACATTATTAGGGAATGAATAGATTCTGTCTCTCTCACATGCTTGTGTGTGTGTGTGTGTGTGTGTGTGTGTGGGTTTACATAGATCACATTTGAGGATCAAGATGTCCCCAAAGTGCGGTAAAACCTGAAACTTTCTTACTGTTGGGGACACTTATTCAGGTCCCCATTTGGATAACCTCAGTTTTATAAAAATCTGTGACTGCAACCAGAAAAGTAAAAGTGCCAAAAGTCTTGTATTTCGGTTGGTTACTTATGGTTACGGTTAGGGCTGGGTTGGGGTTAAGGGTGTCGTGACTGGGGTTTTTCCCATAGAAATTAATGTAGAGTCCCCACAAAGATATAATTACAAACCTCTGGGTATATGTGTGTGTGTGTGTGTGTGTGTGTGTGTGTGTGTGCGCGCGGACACTCGTGCTTAATGCATGTTAGCATAATTCGAAAATTCCTGGAAGTCTGAGTAGAAATTTCATAAATATCTTTTTTTTTCTTTTTTAATGAGGTCGTTTCAGTGCAAAACTGCAAAGAAGTTCTCACACAATGTGCACAGACCTCACAATTGTCACTTTATTTGCGAGGTCTCTCGGCTGAATGTTTAGACAGCCTCATTTATCTGTCACGTCCAAGCCGTACGCCTCAGTTTGAAAGCCATTTCACTCAACCTTCTCTTCGCGCTTCTGTTGTTCATGTTCACAGACAGATTTGTAAAAGCTGCCGGGGTGGGGGGTGGTTACATTTTACTGCCTGGGGGGTATTGGAACACAAAATCCTGACACTGGTGCTTTCAGTGGGGGGTGAGTTAAGCAAAATGTAAATGTCATTTAGATCCTCTGTTCATTAGCACGCGATCTTTAAACATAATCGTTCAAATGGACAAATTGCCTTTTAATGAACAAGAGTCGCGGCAACACAACCTTCGCACCCGAGGCAAATAAAAAACAACATGAAAAGAAAAAGCAAAATGCACAATTCACTTTGATTTAATTTCTGTTTTTAGAATAAAGATTTTTCCTTTTCTGGAGAAATGACATACACTGAGTGGTCCGCGTCCATAATTTGTAGATGGCCACTTCAAACCCTCAGAAGAATAGTCACATGGCTGTGGGCCCTTAAATGGGGTCCATAGCCTCTTTCTGCACATTGACCGACCCTGTGCTGTGACCCCCAAGCTATGGAGAACAAGGTGAGGTAAGCACAGCATTCCAGTGTTC
This sequence comes from Brienomyrus brachyistius, assembly GCF_023856365.1. Taxonomy (NCBI): domain Eukaryota; kingdom Metazoa; phylum Chordata; class Actinopteri; order Osteoglossiformes; family Mormyridae; genus Brienomyrus; species Brienomyrus brachyistius. The sequence goes on from NC_064540.1 coordinate 20,527,712, forward strand.
GTGTGCAAGTGAAGGATTTATTCATACCCACCACAATCCTGTACAATGAAAAGCACAGGAATCCGTAAACCCACACTAATAGGTCCAGGGGATTGAAACTGGCCCCTTCCCTTTACGGACCCACACACTGGGGGATAACCTACTCCCTTGCCCTCAGAGTGCTGTTGTCCACAAGAACTGCAAGAAGGTCTGAAAGGCCTTCAGATTCTTGGCATTTCATGTATTTTCTCCTTTTTTTTCAATATCCAAAATGCTACATAATAAAATATGCCATATGTGCCACATTACATACAATCAGTTTTGGTGGTGCGTGACTCCGTGGGTTTGGATGCCGTTTGTGCGTTCAGAAGGTCGTCAGTTCAAATCCCAGGGTCTGCCGAGTCATTTCACCCTTGTTTCCTAAACAACACTCAGGTGCCCCAAGTACTGCCTTCATCGATCCTCCATGTTCGTCACAATGAGACTGCCCCCGATCCTAGGATGCACAGGGCAAGAGGAAGGGAAAACCCTGGATGGGGTCTAAGTCAGAAGAGCACATACAGTACAGGAAATTTAAGGGTTTAATTTCACCCAACGGCATGTTTTTGTACTGTGGAGGAAAACTCACACAGATACAGGGAGAGCATGCAAATTCAGACACAAACGCAGAGCTGGAATGGGAACCAAACCCGTGATCTAGCGGTTTGAAGTTACAGTGATACCCAATGAGTCACCACGGTACCCCATTGCCTTCATATCTGTTTGTATTTCTGCATTTTACTTTCGTGCTCCCAGCACAAACTGTGCACTTCTTGCCGAACTTTATTTTAACTTTATTTAAGAACATCCTTTCACTCTGTGTCACATAAGCTCTGTCACGGCTCCCAAACACCTTTGGCGGAAAGCAGAAGAAGTGCTACCGACTGTAAGCTGCATTTCCGGCCCAAACTTAAATTTGGGATCCGCTCCGCCTCCAGCATCTGCAGTTTCCGCTCCTTGGTGCCTCAGAGGTGACCTTCAGGAAGCCAACGGGTCCTCGTGGACGGAACTCACTCTCATCGCTCACAATGTTGCTGTGTCACCAGGCATTTATGAAGCGAGGGGAACGCTAGCTGTGATAATTTTCCTCTGTTTGTTTGTTTGCCTGTTTGTTTGTTTGTTTGTGGGGGCAGGCTGTGACATTTACTAACAGCTTGTAAACATTCCAGCAGACACACAAAAAAAAGGCGGATAGTGGATTGTTGGCCTCATGTCTTATCACGTCTTGTAAATCTGAAATATCTACCAAGGACACTGCGATAACACCATTTTCTGTGGTATCATCATTTCCAGTGACATTCTGTGGAAGCGAGCAAAGCAGAAACATAACATAGAAGACCTGGCACTCGGTAATTATGCTCCCAGAAGACCTTACAGTATATAGCTGACGGCAGGCAGATGTGCTTTAACACTTACATTCAACTTAATTAAACCTGTAGCACAAGCCCAGCATATAAACTTTCAAAGTTGAACAGATAGGAAGTTGTAAGTTTAAGGCTGTAATTGAAGTGTCAGGGCTTTTCCTCATTGCTCTCATTTGCGAGCAGGACAGGAGTCTTTACAGTGCACGCAGGAGGTGTGGTGCGTGTGCTCTCCCATTCCAAACCAGCAACCACAGGATGACTGGGGCCGACATTCAAGCGACACCAGTCTAAAAAATCACGCTACTTCCATAACCTTAACAGCTTCAGTTTTCATCGGCTCCTGTCTTCTGAAGATAGCTGCGAAACTCAAACGAAACTATGGAAAGCTTATAAACCACCACTCTCACAACTTACATTTTTGGTGGGGTACAGATGCTGTCCTTTCAGTCTGGAAACGTGAGTCATATGAGGATTTACATATATTCATTCGTTTACCCCCCATTCTTTCTTATCACTGTATGTGTTTATGTGTATGTCTGATGTCAGATCCAGCACATAGTTACAATCCTTCTGTTCATTTCCATTTTTTTCCATCCCTTTCCCTCGTCCTTACACCAGAGTGGCGTGTCGTTTTTCTATCTTGTTGAATCCATTTCCAGTCCCCAAATAAAAATCAGTATTCCTCCCACTTGCCTGTCCTGTTGTTCTGTTCACCGTTTTGCCTCAGATTATTAAAATAGTCATTCTGTATCCCACATAGTGTCAAGTCAAGAACATTTAACTACAAGCCGTAGATCATGTCATTGTGATAGACTTAAGTCAGCTACAAATTCTGGCATTTCATAATCAGTATTGCTTGTAAAACAGTTATATCCCTCCTCCCTATTTATGTACTTGAACTGCTATGTTGCCAGTCGTCGCATTCATTCACACATGCAAAATCTGGAGACAACGGGCCTGATTGCTGATGACACACGCTGATGAAGTAACAATCTGTTTACATTTGCACGGGAAAAGAAATTATACTCTTGCAATATGGGCACTTTCTACAATAAGGGACAGCTGTGGATAGTTAATAGTAGTGATTTGCTATTCTTTAAAAATGAATATTGTAATTAACATCTGAATGAGGTAGCAAGTGTTGTTGTCGCAAATGCATTCCAGTCTAAACCTGTGCAAAAGTGAGTTAGCTTGCCAGGCAGCCACAATATGCCATTTTTAATGTGTTTTGCCAGGATGTGCCAGTCAGACGTGAGTTTTGACTGTTTCCTTTGCTCTTAAATAATCAGCAGTCCTACAGAAACATGGCCGCCACAAAACACTCGACGCATGAAGTCACTGAACTGTTTCCACATGTTTTAAGCTGAACCAACAGCCGTTTCAGGGCTTTTTAATACTCAAGGCTCATCAGCAGTACAGCTTAACACGCGGCTTTATCCAAGCCTCACAATATTGCAAGTTTTGCCCATTTGTGAAGCAACCGTTTACTGTTAACTGTTTACTAGCTAGGACAATTAGTATGCCATTATTATTTTAATTAGGTGAAAAGTTGGGCCCTAGACAGACACAATACATCATCAGCTAGGAGGATGCTACAATAACAGTTCCCTTTGCTGAACATTGATCATATTGCTTTTTGTCAGTGTTACACTATTAATCCAATAACCTTCCTGTGGTTTTGCTCATGGCAGCTGAGCACAACTCTAATGTAGATTATACACAGTATTCAAGAAATGTAGATCATTCATGTTCCCATTAATCAATGAATGTACTGCATTTCATGTGACAATCGAAGCGAACAAATATGTTTGCCTGGAAATATGTTTGCTAAGAATCGTCATTTTGTTTTATGCCAGGTCATAACCTCTGATCGGTGGTCTAGCAATAGTAAGGGGCAGTATTACATCCTAAATTCCCCAAATCCTAAATAAACTCTCCTAACTTTAGGATTATGGTTAAGCTCTCCTGCCTTTCACTGAACCCCATATAGTGTTAGCTATATTTAAACATTTAATTCGTATGGCTGCTCTTTTATTGCTTTTACACAACCAACAAAATGTACAGAATATAAATTATATATGTTGTGGCAGTGTTTTATTTAATATGTTGTGGGAATTAACTAATTCATCATGACCATAGTTTAACCAAAACAAGGGGACTAGTTAGTAAACCATGTCCACGATATATATTATTTTTATCATTAAGTTATGAGCAGGGGCTGCAAAGTTAGGAGAGTTTAAGATTTTGGGAAGGTGGGAAGATTTGTGTGTTTTCCGATCTTAGGATAGGAATAATGACTTGGGAAATGTTCATCTATGACAGTATTTTTCATAAATCGGGTCCCAACCTTAGTTACCGTGGTTAGCAAACAAGATAGGATCTGCAAGTTAGGAGGTGTCCATAATATGGCCCTGAAACAGAACAGAAAATGCTGTTATAAATGACAATAGGTAAGATCGATCTGTTGTCACTTCAAAGTCACCAATCAGATGTTATGTTTAAAGCCCGTCCACTGAGTTTGATGGGTGACTTTGACAGATAATTTTAATGGCTGCTGGTATCATTTAAATTGTAATTCAAATGATCATTTAAAATAATCTTTTTTTCAATACAATTTAAATTATAATTTACATACTAATATAAATTACAGTTTATGAGGGCGGCATGGTGCCGCAGTGCTTAGCACTCTTGTTTCACGCCTCTGGGACCCGGGTTTGAGTTTCCACCATGGCTCCATGCGTGTGGAGTTTGCATGTTCTCATCGTGTTGTAAACATGCTGAGATTAACTGCAGTTGCCAAATTGCCTGTAGGTGTGCATGTGTGAGTGAATGGTGTGTGAGTGAATGGTGTGTGAGTGTGCCCTGTGATGGGCTGGCCCCCCATCTTGGGTTGTTCCCTACCTTCTGCCTGCAGCCACTGGGATCAGCTCTGGACCCCCGCGAACAGCATGAAGAGATACATAAAATTGATGGATGACAATTGAAATCATAATTAAAATAATTACTTAATGAGATATTTATTCATGGAATATTCTCACACAACACCCTCCAAATGTACTGCGCTATAATCTAAATTACAATACGAGTCGTTATGCAGTGATCTCAGTGACACATAAACTGCCAACATGGTGACTCCGATCCACTGGAAATTAGATGCTTCCAGATCAGCTACGTGGGTGGATAGGCTCAGATTCTTCAGGAACAGGTTGAAGTTTCTTTTAAAATCTCTCAAGCAACAGAAGTTTGCTGTAAAATTTGCCAAGTGGTAGAAAAGCACTGGTTTGGATGTCAGCAATCCATTTTGTTCAGCCCTTGCCCTAAGATGCCATGTATATTGAGCTCCAGCCTGAAATGGGCACCCGTGAACCAGAAGACTATTTTCACAGGTTTTTATTTTTACCTCATTTTGGTTGCCTGACATATTGCTTTTTTAACCAGGCAGCAATTGACCTTGAATCATCAATAATTCAAAAGGCAAACTCTTCTGCCCACTGTGCAGAGGTGAGGGATGGAGCACCAGTTTGTTCCTGTAAAATTCCAGTATTATATCCCTCCAAAGAGCATCTCCCTGTTTGAGGCACTGAAACTTAATCACCTCCTTCCCGCGTAGGTGGCGAAAACTAATACAATTCGCAGTTACTTTCTGGCTTCTTCGTACACTATTCCCCTCTTTCTGCCTTTCTCTGCTACGTGGGTGTCGAAAAACGAACCGCGCGCTTGGCCTCAGACCTCCCTCCCAAGAAGACACTTTTTAGATGTTACGGATGGTTAGCAAAGGGCCACTGGTAAATTCCTGCCAGCAGAAAATCTATCACAGAGCTGTGTAAGTGAAAACTATTGTGTTTCCTTTCTTCAGATATCGTGTCTTACATGGCTAGTCAGCACTGTAGGTTAAGGGCTGCTATCGGGTCAGTTAAAAGCCCTCCTCTTACCAACTAACTCTGAAGGTGATAAAGTTAGTGGAACGGACCGGACCTCCTCATCCTCCTCCTACCCTGTCTCCCGCTGGAACAGCATCCAACCCTCTTTTTGATTCCTGTAGAGTAGTATTTCTCAAACCGGTCCTCGGGACCCCCCAGATGGTCCACGTCTTTGCTCCTTCCCATGTCCCAATAGTGAGCCATAATGTCTACTGTCTGGCAGAGAGTTGGGAAGGAGCAAAAACGTGGACCGTCTGGGGTCCGCGAGGACTGGATTCAGAAACACTGCTGTAAAGGACTGCCTACACTTGAGATGACATGTCAGTCAAATTTCCATTCCATGCTGGGTCAGGGTTAAGCGAGTCGCTCGTCCCTCCTTGCTTTCATTAACTGAAGCTTCTCCTCGCGATGCCTTTCAGAGCGTGAATCTTTCTCAACACCAATTTTCCACCTTGTAAAGGATTTTTCTTTCATATGAACACCGCATCCAGTAGTTCAAACCACTTGATACATGTCGAGATTGGATTCTGAATTCTTTTTTGCCAGCAAGTACTATCAACATCTTTTTAAATGGCATTAAAGGATTCAGATTTTTCTATTATTTATATAGTTTCCTCTCTTATTATTTCTGTAAATCAAAGTAATGAGAAATCTAAATTTTTACAGAAAAATATATTTTCTGTCTTTACTCTGGACTTTAGCTAGACTTGAACAGACACACTGCTTAATTGAAGTCTGTTGCTAATCAGCTGGTAATTTGTAGGTAGTTTTGTCCTTTGGGGGTGTAGCCTGCTTCTGGCCAATCAGGGGGCTCATAAGAATGACCCATGCAGAGTCCTCTCCTTGTTCAACACTCAGTCATTCTGAGGACACAGGCTTGTCGCCACTCTTTGTAAAAGTGCTAGAAGGATCCAGAAGATGAAGGTGGTGACGCCGCAAAGTCAACTTGTGTTTTTTGATACCTCGGTCAATGGGATTTCAGGTTTTCTGCTCTTGACATCGTATGGGACAAACTCGCAGTACTTAATGACACGACCTGTGTCAAATTACCCTGTTCCAATGGGCTATTTGTGATATAAGGCTTATTAACCTTTTTGATATTTTTTTCTGTCAAATGTACTGATTCGCACATGGGTGTCACTAGACCCCTTTTACTGGGGCACGGGCCTCAGTATTCATGTCCCAGTAAAATCTCATGTTCAAATCATATGGGTAATAGAGGGTGGGGGGCCTGTGTCCTGGTACAGCTGTATGTCTAGCAATGCCCCTGAATTCACACCTTTACTTTTTTTGTTTCGTTTTATTTTTTCCAAGAAACGCTCTTAGCCTCATTTTCTTCAATATATAATCAATCACTATATAAAAGAAAACACTATGTTTGGTGTGAGCAGTGAATAGAAAGCAGCTTGAATTATTTATCATCATAATTACCTTAGTTTTGCTTCTCCTGACACAGGTCAGTGTGGTGGCATGCCAAACAGGTCAGGACAGAAGACAGATTCTAGCTCTTTCTGGGGGTTCTTCAGACATTCCCAAGCCAGCTGGGACCGCATCCTGGTACTTCCCTGGGCCCATTCCCAGACTCCCAAAGGAGCCAGAACAGCTCCTTTGGGAGTTATCCAGGTGGCATCCTTATGAGATGCTTGAACCACCACAGCTGACTCCTCTCTATCCAAAGGAGAAGCAGCTCTATTTTGAGGTCCCTCAGGATGTCTGAACTCCTCACTCTGTCACAGATAGTGAGCTCAGCAGCCCTCTGGAGAAGCCTCGTTTCTGCTGCTTGTATTCACAGCCTTGTTCTTTTGGTCTCATGACCGTAGGTTAGCATATGAATGTAGACTGATAAAATGTGAGGCTCCTCAATCAACTTTTAGATTCTGCTTCACAGCATGGAATTCCTCTGTGCCTGAACTAATCCACTGGTCAATGTAATGGTGCTTTTCCACTGGCATACAGGAACCGACCTGTACCCGAGCCGTACCGCAAAGAGACACTCGTTACAACGCCGTTCCAGCTCGCTTCAGGTTTTCCATTGCAGAAGGGTCGGCTCAGTAAAGGCGTTGCCGGGTTTGCAGAGTGACAGTGACGTAAAACTGAAGAGAGACTTGTTTACTGTTCACACGGTGTACATCATGATTAACTATGTACTAAATTCTGTTAGCACGTCCATGAGAATCACCATGTTATGTTAGCATCAATCGCTAATGGAATTAGCATTAGCTTGTGTAAATTTGCACTGCAAATCCATCCCGTTCAGCCGTTGTAAGTTTTCAAATTTCCAGTTATCGAGAAAGCACATCGCACGATGTGCAATGCTACTGGTCCATCTATATTGACGCAGATCACTGATTCTTTCTTGTTTCCATGCATTTCAACCAATCATATAGCAGTGAGGCACCCAGCTTGGTTTAGTCATGCTTTCAGCCCAGTTCTTGGTGGCAGTGGAAAAGCGGCCTAACATTTCCTCTTATCATCGCTCATGACCAAGACCCTGAGTTACTGCTTCCCTAAGGGTAGATACTCCCCCTTTACTGAGGAACCTATCGGCTCTCTGATGAGAGACCAGTACAGCCTTGGATTTGGAGAAGCTAATTCTCATCGCCACCACTGGCACGCGCTTGGAACCCTTCTAGTGCTGAAGGTTGCAAAAGCACATCAGCTACAAATATCGGATATGTCTTGCCCGTACTGCAAAGCCTTCCAGCCACAGTGGAGCCTTCATGTTCTTTCCGTGAATATGACATCACTGCGTTAAATAAAAGCAGTGTTTTCTGTTAAGTGGCAAGGTGCACAGATTTCCAAAGTACCTGTTTTGTTGTGTATGCCTTTTATTAAGGGACATGTCATAGACAAACAGACAAAACATAGGAATATGCTTACCTGCAAATTCCATACAGGGCAATGTAAGGGTGTGTCTTTATTCTATGATGTTGATAGTAATAATGACAAAAATAATAACAATTAGGAATGAACTGATAGCCTTCCGACCACAAGCACAGAGGCTTAGCCGACTAAGCTACGCCCTGCTGCTAGCCGGATGGCCGGGAGCCCTGGGTTTGAAAATGAGAAAAAAATGGCCCAAGGTGGTGATGTCATACGGTGAAGACTGTGATTGGTCAAAGAAGTGAAAAGCAGGCTCCTCCCTTATTGACCCAGGGACATATCAGGAATTTATATAATTTACATCATTCTTCCTGAATCCTGGGTTCTGCTGCTGAAAAGTGTGATGGCCTTATGCCCAGAGTTATTTATATATTTCATAATGACATTTTTGTTGTTTGTTTGTTTAGTATTTAGAGACCTATAGCAAAATGAAGCCCACCAGCGCACACTCTGTATTACAGCAAAGATCAGGTCAGACACCATAATGTGGGTGTTCATGGTAATAAGCTTCCAATGTCACCTTAGACAGCATGTGACCTGGTTCTGCTACATGTCTTCTGTGCATGTTGCTCAGAAGGATGGATGGCTCACCTGTGAGTTGACTATTGGGTACAGAGTGTGGCAGATTCATACCGATGGACACACGAGGTCAAAAAATGTAGGGGACGTGACAATGAACTCCCATCCATCCATCCATCCATTTTCCAAACCGCTTATCCTATTGGGTCGCGGGGGGTCTGGAGCCTATCCCGGAATCAATGGGCACGAGGCAGGGAACAACCCAGGATGGGGGGCCAGCCCATCGCAGGGCACACTCACACACCATTCACTCACACATGCACACCTACGGGCAATTCAGCAACTCCAATTAGCCTCAGCATGTTTTTGGACTGTGGGGGGAAACCGGAGTACCCGGAGGAAACCCCACGACGACACGGGGAGAACATGCAAACTCCGCACACATGTGACCCAGGCGGAGACTCGAACCCGGGTCCCAGAGGTGTGAGGCGACAGCGCTAACCACTGCACCACCATGCCGCCCCCACAATGAACTCCCGAATGGTGTTAATCAGATGAACGAATTGCGGGAGACCTCTCCAAACCTCCTGCAATGTCAGGGGTGTGGTGCCTACAGAAATTTGCCGATTCTAACTCCATGTCCTGCATCCCAGAGTGCTCTCTGTTGGGCTTACATAATCTCTGACGCAAGCAATATAGGTTTCACCATATAAATAAACGCAAGATTTAAAAATAAGTCATATTCACACTCTCAGTGTAAACATCATATGATACGATCCTACTTGACACATTGCTTTATACAACCAAAATAATTAAGTCACTGGGCCGGAACCTACACACAGACAATTCTTATGTTATTTGGATCCATATCTGAAAATATTTTCCTTCAGCTCCCTGCCTGCTGTGAGTCAGTGGGTAGCCCTGTTACCTCACACCTGCGGTGTTGGAGGTTTGAATCCTACCTCTTCTCTTTGTGCTTAGGATTTGTGCATTCTCTGCATTTTGCCGAATGCTCTTTGTTTCTTGCAAATACATGCAGTTAGGCTAATTGTCATTTCTGAAATGGCTGCTGTGTGAGTGTGGTCTAGTTCTCCATTGTTGCCTGCCTGACCTCAAACGTATATCAGCTTAGATCCCAAAAAAGCTGCACCCAAATGCCTCACTTTAACAAATATTTAGCCGCTAAATGGACACACACAAAAGATTTACTAAAGAATATAAAAATAAGGTTTAGCGTCGGCAAAGGAGCTGTCGGCAAGAATCCAGTGCTTTGCCATGTGCTCATTTCTTTCACATTTGCAGGCAATTACAAAGCAGAAGATGGATGTATATACAGGTAATACTTTATGAGCTATAGTATGCACCTAGGCACATTAGATTGCATTAAGAATGCTTCCTTAACGTGTCAAGTTTGACCTCGGCTAATAGCCGTCTTTCTGTATGTTGGAATCGTTGTGTCTGGTCAGCAGGGGGGTGCCCAGTCATGCTCGTCTCAGGAAGGGATAACATTATACATTTCATGGATGACAAAGACCAACCCTACCATGAATACATATCAGCACCTCTCCCACTAAGACAACAGTGCGGTGCCTTAAGTTAATTGTCATGCTGATTGTTTGGCAGATTGCGTGAGCAGATTCCCAAGGAGCCCAGTTCATGTTCGAGGATGCGGCTTCAGAGACGAGGAAGCACTCATCTCAAGCTTTCGCAGAGAGTGCACGGATCAAAAGCCTGGCAAATGGTCACAGCAGTGGGGTCAGGAGTGCATAGTCGCCTGTATTTCACCCAGTCTTTGTCACCTCAGGTCACTGAAGCCAATGAGAGACGAGCCAGGAATTGACCCTCCTGATTAAATACGTTCAAACGAACGCTTCAGATAAGTGAATTAAATCTTTGTGGAGTCAGAAGATCTGTGTAATTAGGTCAGAACGTCACTTCTCTCTGATCAGCCAGTCTAAGAAAAATAATTAACAGAGGATATCTGCAGGCTTTTCAAGGTCTTTTAAAAGCTTTTTCAGCAATATTCCCTCATCAGTTTCCACTAGTTATTGCCATCATTTTCTGCATGTTTGCTCACTACATTCTCTTGGTTTTCCAGTACGTTGCTTTTTACGGTTTATATTTATTCCTGTGCAAAGCAGCGGTCTGGCGTTAATTTACTCTTATTCTTCTGTGTTATTGTCTCATGGGCAGCATAATGAAGATCTGAATTACACACTTAGCAAACAATTCATGCGGAGGGGCTGCCATTTCCCCTGGAAATGCCGCCCGCTAATTGTGCCATTGGAGGCAAATAAAAACAGACGCAGAAAATGGTCGGTTGCATGTGGCTGGTTTCAGGCTTGGCGGTTAAGCAGTTGCGGAAAAGCAGTGTGGCATTCAGTCGCTCGAAGTCAGCACTTCCCTGGAGATGGGCACGTGTGACAGCTAACGACTAGTCTGGCTCTCCAGCAAGAAGAGAAATCCATGGAGCGTCTGGCAGCATTGTCACCGGAGAAAGGTATGTCCTGCGGTCACAATCTGGGTTTCATCTCTGCCCATGTTGAGGAGGCCACCGTAATTGTAAATTGGTTCATGTTGCATTGGATGGAGTAGATGTCCGAGGTCTTTGTCATCGTTCTATGATGATGCCTTCTGTCGGGCGCCTGCGCTTGAGGCCGTGGGTGGAACTCAGAGATCCTCTTAGTATGTCTTGTCACCCGAAGAAGCCTTCAGCCGGCAGAGAGAGAAGGAAGGCACAGTCGACAGTGCACTCGCTCAGACGGTCAGGCAAATTTCCACGAGTAGAAAATCTGTGACGACTGATTGCAGTAGCCGCTGGGGACCATCCTTGGCTTTTGTGCATTGACCCGTGTGGCCAGATTGCACGGGACTTCACCCCGCCTTGGAAAAGTGGGTGGGCAGCGATCGCCGCTTGGTAGCTTGTGCCATACGCCGGTGCTCTGGCCCAGTGAGATGGGCCACCAGCCTGACTGACCATTGTGCGAGACGCAGAGCTGCGAAGAAACAGATGGCTGGAGATACGTCGCAGCTCAGGGTCACCTGGACCTGGAGGTGCTCTGCAGTGTGGAACCTGTGTGATGGACCCCGAGTAACAGGTGTGCCGCATGTCAGGGGCCGAAGCAGCCATGGCGACACACAGCACAGCGCAAAGGGCAGCAGAATTAGCCCACTAAAGTGAAGACCTGAATGCCCCATCAAGCTGCCACTCAGTGGGGGATGGGCGGGCGGCGGGGAGGGGGGGAGGGGGATGAATGAATGCTGAAAATCAGAATGGCAGAGTCCTGCTAAACTGGCAGAGCCAAGCTTGTGGGGCCCCCACTGCAAAATAAATCATTTAGAGAGTAGAGTCTTATGGGCTTATGTTTATATGTCATCATTTGCCTGCTATGACTAAAAGCCTTTTCATTTGCACATAGTCAGCTGTTTAAACAAATCAGGATAAACTGATTGTTTTTTCTGTGGTCACGTTTTTGTAATTCATTTAAGGGGCTTTTCTAGAAAAAATATATATAGCAGAATATACTATATATATATATATGGGTGTGGCTGTGTATATATAGTAGAATATATAGCATGTATATAGTTTATATAATATATGATCCATATATTATATAAACTATAGTATAATATGTATAGTATAAAACTATAGTATATATTATATTATATATACTATAATATGTAGTACAGTAAGCATAGAGTAAGGAAATATATCTGTTTATATAGCCAATTTCCAATTGCTTATGGTCAGGGAATATATGTGTAATTATGTATTTCGCTGTAACCTCTCGCATTAACTATGTGTGTTTGGCCACAGAAATGCATATATTTTTATATTTTATGTTCATCACACCATTTCCTGTAAATTCTACATACCGTGGTGTGTGAAAATGCCAAGAAGTTGGCTATTTCTCTGGTGCAGGAACCACCACGTCTAGCACCAACAATCACACCACATTTCAAATCATTTAAATCAAACATGTTAGCCATTCAGCATCTTAGCACAGAAACTGAACCTCTTGACCTCGTCTGCGTGCTGCATAAATTGAGCTGCAGCCAAGCGATTCTCTGCTTGTAGCAGCAGACTGAGGCCTTGCAGTCTGTGCTATAGGTTCCATAGTTTTGTGACACAGCGACTAACGACTTCAGCATTCCATTCGCATATGAATGAGATTATAATGAAGACAGGAAAGATCCCAGCACAGAGTGCTTTCTTTACTGGCACTGAGAAACGTGACAAAATACTAACTAATTTTCCTTAAAGTTTCCGTGTCTCAACCAATTTGTTAACGTGCTGTTTAATATGATTATGTAAATGTGCTGCAACAGCTCAGATTTGTGATGCGCCATTAAAGAAAAAATGTTGAGAAATATTTGATGCCCATAATTGAGTTTCCTCTAGTGGCTGCCAGAGCACGGCTCTAGCTAACGCACCTGAAAGCTGAAGCGCCGTCTGCCTGAATTGCGAAAGTCTTGAAGTCACTACGGAAGAGGGCTGATAGCGGCTTTCACAGACTGCCGAGATAAAAACTGGGAGATGTGCTGCAGTAGATTAACTTGTCAAACCAGTCAGAGACATCGCAGAATCTCAGACTGCTGGAAAACACAGTCGGCACGGTGTGTGCAAGGGCTGCTAAACATTTACTTATGGTGAATGATTCCTCAAGATTATCCCCCTTCAAATTAACAGATCACAGGGACGACGCGACGGTATGATGCAGAGTTAATAATTTAAGGCTATGCCTGAGCTCTGCTGAAGATATCGCTGCTTAAAAAGTGAAGTCAAGGCTCACTCTTCTCATTTTCACATTGATTTTTTTAAACGTGAGGCTTTCCCAGTTATGAGGCACGGGTTGGCTCTCGTGCTTAGGGAACAGAAATTGGTTCTAGTAGAAGGTTAATATAGATTAACAGTAATCCATCCATCTTCCATAACTGCTTATCCAGTTCAGGGCTGCACTGTGCTCCCGAAGTCAGCGATCAACGCCACAGCAATGAGCAGCACTTAGAGACAAAACAACAGCATCCCTAAAACAACAGACATGGCCAGACTTTTTAATTCATCCATAATCTAACCCCTTATCCTGCTCAGAGTCTTAGCTTAAGCCTGGAGCTCTACCCAGGCAACACAGGGCACAAGACTGGAGTACAGCCTGGATGGAATAGCAGTCAATCACAGGGCACATGCAAGGACACTCTCACAATCATGCACTACATACATTTTAATATAAATTATATACTTAAATTATTCTAACTACCAAGGTTATTACAGTGTGATATAAAGGACTTATCATAATGAAAATGACAACAGAACACGCAACAGTACCATTTACGTTCATTATTATTGTTATCAAAATCCAATCTAATAATCATAATTTTTACTAAAACTAATATAGGAGAAAAGGGTTTTGAGTATGACCTGGGGGAGATTACAAGAAAAGGGTTCAATGCAATTAAAAGTTCCCTTTCTCTTAAGGCCTTATCAAAACAAAACCTTTTCATTCACATTCAAACTAATAGGAAATGGAATTTCTCACCTACTGAGCTGGAAAATGTAACGATGGTCAGTAAGATGCATAATTATGGTCGCAGGCCATTCCGTTGAGGTGGATGAACAGCCCTCTAAGTCACTGCTGCAGTGCATGCGACATCAGTAAAGAAACCAAGAATGTAATCTTACGGCTTTGCTTACTTGATTATTTATAATGCAGTGGAGTAAGACTGGGAGACTGTCTACTTTCAGTATAATTGTATAATACACAATAAGAAGGATAAAACAGTCTGCTTTCATCATAAATCGTATTGACAAGTATTTCAACAGCGTATTTATAGAATGCATATAGTAAATATGTATATGCGTATCCAGTATATAAGTATATACTGGATATATAAGACTGAAATGAAGGTGATTGTCAGCTTTGATCCACAAGGTATTAATGTGTGACGCATGACAAGACTAATTACACAGGTATTGGGCTCACTTAAGATGAAGCAGGACCATGGAAAAGATGTTTGGTATATCTGGCTTTTTTTTTAAATGTGAAATGCTTACTTAGTTCCATCCATTTTTACACAGATGGAGATAAAATGGTGAGAGACAGGTACATTAGTTACACACCGGAGATGAGCAGAGAGTGGAAATAGGCGTAAGTAGAGCAGGGTTTTTAAATCACTGGACATGACCCCCCACACCCCAAAATATCCATCCATCCATGATATTTCAGCATGGAGGCAGCCCCACCTCCCAGGGGATTGAGACTCAGAGTCAGCTTTATTGTTATAATGTAGCATGCGAGTACAATGCCAAGGAAATGCAGTGAGCATCTGACCAGAAGTGCAGGAACAACGTTACCTACAGAAAGTACCATATTAATGTACAATACAGTGCAGGAACAGCGTTACCTACGGAAAGCACCACACTAATGTACAATACAGTGCAGGAACAGCGTTACCTACCGAAAGCACCATGTTATTGTACATTACAGTGCAGGAACAGCGTTACCTACGGAAAGCACCATATTAATGTACAACACAGTACAGGAACAGCATTACTTACGGAAAGAACCATATTAATGTACAATACAGTGCAGGAACAACGTTACCTACGGAAAGCACCATGTTAATGTACAATACAGTGCAGGAACAGCGTTACCTACAGAAAGCACCATATTAATGTACAATACAGTGCAGGAACAGCGTTACCTACAGAAAACACCATATTAATGTACAATACAGTGCAGGAACAGCATTACCTACGGAAATCACCATGTTAATGTACAACACAGTGCAGGAACAGCGTTACCTACGGAAATCACCATGTTAATGTACAATACAGTGCAGGACTGTAGAGCATGTACAGAAACCATTAGGGTATACAGACGCTCCTCGGGTTACGATGCTTGGTGTTACGATACTTCGAGTTTACGATGGGTATGATTATTCAATAAAATACGTGAGATATTCAACATTTCATTATCAGATAGGGTTTGTGTTAATAATTTTGCTCAACTGTAGGCTAATGTAAGTGTTATAAGCATGTTTAAGGTAGGCTAGGCTGACTATGATGTTTGTAAGGTTAGATGTACCATATTAAAATGCATTTTCGCCTTACGATATTTTCACCTTATCGGAACGTAACCCCATCGTAAGCAGGGAGGCATCTGCATAAGGTTTGCTATATATGGAAATATAGAAATATGTACAGAGATAAAAAATATACAGCCTTATAAAAAACTGATGGGCGCTCTATGTAAGATATTAGTAAGGTTATTTGTTGTGGATAGAAAGCAACAATAAGTAAATGAATGAAGCGTGTAATCATGTGCTTGTGTTCCTCTGGTCACGAGCATATTATTTATTGCATTGTTGGCTGCTTTGATGTGTTTTAACACTGACGACTGCAGGATGCTGTGTGTATGAGAACGATGGAAACTTGATCTTTTGTGGATATAAATTCTGGACACAGAGGGTCCCCCTGGTGTCCCCCTGCTTCGTGGTCTGCAATGAACAGAGCACCCCCCAGTAACTCTAATTAACCTCAGCATGGTTTTGGCCTGTGGGGGTGAAGCCAGTGTACCCAGAGGAAACCCCACGATGACACGGAGAGAACATGCAAACTTCACTCACACGGAGCTATAATGGGAAACTCCAACCCTCGTCCAAGAGGTGCAAAGCAACAATGCTAACCTGTGCACCACCACACCACCATACACCACACCACCCTTACAAATATTTTACTATACCATTATACTACGTCTATAGAACGCAAGGTACAGATTACATAATGACCATCGCAGTCCTGGACAGGAAAGTGGAGAGCTTATGAAGTTTTTGGACACATATTTGTTCTGAAAAACTTTCGGGACCAATTGTGCATTTTCAGTAATTCATCCAGCCACCTTCTGTAAGCTTATATGCAGCACAGTGCCTCGGCGAGCTCTCACTACTGTGTTTATGCCATTATGCCGGCACCATTATCCTGAGTGACCCACAATTTTACCTGTTTATTACAGCTGATTTTTTTTCTTGAAAAACAGCTGGATAAGTCCTTAAAAGCCTGTATGTTTTATTCATGTGACATCCATCTTCCCAACCATTTTCCCGAACCTCTTATCTGACGCGGGGCTGTGGTAGCCCAGAGGCCAATCCCTGGAAGCTCAGGGCACGAGGCAGGGGACACCCTAGATGGGATGCCAGTCCATTACCAGTTGTGTTTATGCAACTTTTACTGTAAATATATGTATCTTACAGTTCGATTGGGAACAAAATGGACTGTAAGTGTGGTCCCTTGAAACGATCCACTCAACGGTACATTAAGTGAGCTCCATTTTTGGATGTTTCTGGGCTCCCATGTTCCTGTCACATGACTTGAGGAACCCTGAAGAAGTTTCACGAAGGCTTAGGAAGGCTGCTCTCTCATACAGGTTACACTTCCAGAAAACAAGAATTCAATCCTTTTTTTTTTCACACGTTACGACATAAATACCGTTGCGAGCGATTCTATTTTCAGGGCAAAAGAGAGAGCGCTCTATGTTTCCCCTCCCACTGCGACTTCATGGCTTTGGCAGTGTCACCATGAAAGATCCGGACATCTGGGCCCCTTGATAGTATATGGAATGGACTCCTCAGTGGCCCACCGCATATTATTCCGGCTAATGGAGAAATCAGTCGCTTTTAAATGATTCGCCTTCATTCATATTCACCGCAACTGGCAGTGCAATGCAAATACTGCATATAATACACATATATGTCACAGAACCTGACTTTTGACAGCTATTCTGGACGTCATCACTCTGTTTTGGTTAAAATGCACCTAATTAAACAAATTCCCCTTTTCCTCCCTCCTTCTTGCCTTCCAATGTCTTCCGGATGTCTGGGAACCAATTTCCATTCCACATATCGCATAAATTGGGAGCCTATTCTGTCTCCGTCAACCGTGTCAACACTTGAGAGACTCTCACTTTCATTGCTATAGACCTAAGAGACGGTTGTAAAGTATCTGTGACCTGGAAGGGAGGTAAATCATATACTGTAGGCCTTCTGCATGTCCCAAACAGCACCATCAGCAGCGTGCCGGGCAGATTCTCACCCTCACGTCACCATGGCAGCTACCTGTGTCAGAGTCACTCTGTAGGTGTTTCCGGGGAATCTGATATTTCCAAAATATCTGCAGAACCTTTGCTGTGTATCAGCCTGAGGGCTGGCTTTGAAATCACAGGTTTAATCTAATCATATCCCCAACATGAGTTTTTACAGCTGGCTTTGCACATATGCGACATACCATAATTTTCCATACGGAGTTGCTCTTTAACATTATTCAAAACAAGAGTAATTAATTCCCTTCGTAATTAAAAGAACAGGTAGATGTTGTAGTTCAGTGTAGCTCTCTTGCAAACAATCATGTCGATGAATAAGTGTAAGACGCAGTTCTGTTCAATGATTCTCAGACAGAAAGATTGATTAAAAGGAATAGGGAAGAAAAATGCATAATGGAATATCGGGGCAAGGAAAGAGTCACAGCAACAGCTTTGGGAAACATAATTGTGAGACAGGGGGTGGTGTGGGGGGGGGGGTATCCTGGGGTGGTGTGGGGGGGGGGTATCCCAGGGTGGTGTGGGGGGGGGGTATCCCAGGGTGGGGTCGAATCATTCAGTTATTCAAGCCCACACTCTCGGGCATTCTTGGCCATTATTATTATTATTACTATTATTATTATTCCCATAATCATAAGAATAATAAGGACAGTAAAGCAATATGTCCAAGAGCTTAGGCTAAATTCCAGGAAGCACTTAACCACAAACAGTGTCACATGACCCCATGGCAGTGTCACGCTGCCACCCGGTTACTGGTGACAGGATTTCAGGGCGTTAGCGGAGGAGTGGGAGCCAATCAGAGCGCAGCGGCCGGGGTCACAGTGTCCAGAAATGCCGGTAGGGCGAGTGGCGAGTGGCAGCCACTGCATGGATCTCTGGGTCCCAGTGACCTTCGCCTGGATAAGCCGATTTTAAAGTGAACGCTTGGGTGGACAAAGACGGAGCGTGTCGGGAAGTCAGGGTGGCGGTGTAAACATCACTTAGTCCCGACGAGGGGCTTTAATGTGGAATTATTTTTTAAGCTTTATGAAGTGTTTGTAGTGGCTGAGAGGATCGAGGTGTTTCCTGACACCTCCAGAGCTGGGTGCTCAAATCCTGGTCCTACACTGTGGGTGAGAAATGCACAAGTTCTCCAGCTGTTGTGTGGGCTGCCTCTGGATCTCCTGCAACCCAAAGACAGGCAGTCAAGTGAATCGTCGTCTCTATGTTGCCCGTCCTGTGCATATGTGCCCCCTCTATTAGACTGGCATCCTGTTGATGGTATATTCCAGCCCTGTGTTTCCAGAAATAGACTTCCTGCTCCTCTCCGATGCTGCACTATATAAGCAGCGAGGGGTGGGGGGTGGTGAAGTATTTACTTTTACCATTGACAGATAGTTCCGGATTTTTGCAGTTTCCTGAAAAAAACGACAAAAATGTGATTGCAGTGAACTCATGTAAAAGGCCGAAAGTCTTACTGAATATGTATAAAAACAGATTTGCATTACATCAAGATTC
Source organism: Brienomyrus brachyistius (assembly GCF_023856365.1). Classification (NCBI taxonomy): domain Eukaryota; kingdom Metazoa; phylum Chordata; class Actinopteri; order Osteoglossiformes; family Mormyridae; genus Brienomyrus; species Brienomyrus brachyistius. Next base: position 20,547,005 of record NC_064540.1, read on the forward strand.
ATAATTAAATTCATTTGATTTTTGACCTTTACAGATTGAGAGTGTTTCTTTTTAAAAAAATTAAGCTCAAGAACCGACGTTAAATTTTTGATTTCTAATGCAGGCTGCTGAAATTTGCATTTTACCAACAGATGATTTTATTCCAAGATTAAGGAAAAGTTTTCATTAAGGAAAAAAAAACACAAATGTGAAAACACATAAATGGCATAATCTGATTCTCGCTATTCATTTATGGACAGCAATTGATGTTTTCTTGCATTATTTGAATTGTGCGGTCAATTGTTAATATATTGTCACATTTTTTAGCATATACTTACATATATTCGTTAATCTTCTATAACCATGTAGTCAGAGACAGACGCACGTCTGTCGCGGGGAACACAGACCATGCGCAGTTTAGAGATGCCAGGCAGAGAACATGCAAACTCCAAAGGTAGAAATTACACCCACAAGCCCATGTGTGTGAGGACCCTGTGCCCCCCTGAGCCACGCCTCCCGTTCAGAGCGTTCTTCTTTTCTGAGGGCAGACCCACAAACACGGAGTGCATTTCATGCTGAAAATGGCTCCAGAACCAGCTGTAGAATGGGAGGGGATGGAGGGAGCAGTGAAAGACATGCAGGCATTACGGCGGTAATGATCCTTACAGGGGCCGCAATGCAACGCGCCCCTGCACACTCTGGGCAGGCACCACGGCATGGCGGTGCGGGGCCCTGATAGACCGCAGCAGGGCACCTGTGTCTCCAGGGGCCTCGTTTGTTGCCAGGGAGACGCTGATCTTCTCGCCTCGCCGCGCGATCCCGCGGGGACCGGATTTAATATCAACTTTGATACGCCCTGGTGGAAAATTGTCATCCATGTTTTTTTTTTTTTTTATCCATGTGTTGCTGTTCCACGCCAACCCCCCCGGTGTAACTTATAGGGATAAAGACAAAACAACAGCTGATGAAATTATGTTGCTGTAAGGTTCCAAATGTACAGCTGCATCTCAAGTCCTGGCTCGTTACCTCGTTGGCCAGGCCGTTTTTCATGAGAGAGCTATGCTCTCTCTCCCCCCCCCCCCCCCCCCCAGTAGATCATCCTATTGTACAAACACCCTCGGGTGCAGTGTGGACTTACACTGGCAGACACAGGTGATTGGGGATGCGTGTCTGAGTATCTACCAGGCATGACTAACCTTGTCTTACAACTGAATTACATTCCACTGTAACAAATATCAGCTCTGTCCAACTCCAAGCCCAGAATAATTGAATCTGTCGGTCTATTTGATTATATCTACCTTTAAAGAACTGTCTCAGAGGCAGTGATACACAGCGCTGGTATGGAGGCCAACAGACTCACATCGCCGCTTGTACCGTCTCTCATTAAAGGGGTGCTCTAGCTGTGTCTGCTTCCCCACGGCAGGTAAAAAATAAAAAGGTCAGTGAAATGCACGATGCCTTTACCTGCTGATGCCAACTCACATAATCCAACGAGTTTTAGCTCCCGCCATTACAAAACCAAAACGGGGACCCCGTTAAATACCGCGGACAGACAAGTGTTAAGGCGATCTGACGGCTTTATCGCCCGTTTGAGATTAACTGGGAAGCTTTTTTGAACAAACATTAATTTATTAGGTCTGATTTCACCAAATGATATACGATAAATAGCAAGTCGAATATAAAACGAGTAGGTTTACGCGGTGTAACAGAATACCTAATTATAGCAATATTGTATCAATAATGGAACCGATTGTTGTTATTGTTGTTGTTATTATTATTGTTATAAGAAAGAAAGAAAGAAAGAAAGAAAGAAAGAAAGAAAGAAAGAAAGAAAGAAAGAAAGAAAGAAAGAAAGAAAAAGAATTTCTAAGTGAAAATACAGGCTAAAATTAGACCTCGTTGTAAGTCCTAATTTGGGAGTCATACAAGCTTTAGTTACACTCCATGATTGTTGTTGTGCTGTCTAACGCTGAACTACACAATCTCTGCTACACGCATCCCGGTTCATTTCGAACCGAATACAAAATGAGGATACAATTAAAGTGATATAGGTGTCATTATTAAATATAACCCATAGGTGTCACTATTTTATTTCATGCCTTTTATATTTCAACCGTTCACAACTGTCACGGTAATGCAATTTGAAACTTTATAGTACATCAGAAACTCGTGGTAACAACATATTTATATAATTTCCCTTTACCTTTTGATTTTTAATATGTCTTTCATTTTATTTGCATCTCAAAACAAAACGAGGCAGCATCCATCCACCTTATAACCGACTGTCTTGGTCAGGGTTATAGGAAGGGGCATATGGGTGCACATGAGTGTGTTTTAGAGAGGTTAGTTTAATCAGAGGTTTTCGGACTGTGTGAGAAAACCGGAATACCTGGAGGAAAGCCGCTTGATACGGGAAGAAAATTCCTATACACCGAAGTAACCTACGTGGGAGTTAAACGAAGGGATTGCCTTAAAAGTGCTTCTCAGGCATGTGATTAAGTTCTCTACTGGAGCGCATTCGGCGTAATTATTATGCTAATCAATTAATAGTAGAGCGAGAACTCTTATTTCTTTCATTCCGTTGAAGTCTAATAATTTCATGCAAATCGAAAAGAATGAGCATTTATTTTAAGACCCTTGACTGGTTACATAGTCCCCGCAAAAATACACAGGAAAAGAGCGACGCCCGAAGTACCAGCGCTGCTTAAAGCTTTTAACTGATACATTTATCTGCTGCAATAAGTTGAATTATTTGTTACGTAATCCTTTTAAAGAAATATGATTACTTTGTTTAAAAGAAACAAACTTAATCATTATTATTATCATTATTATTATTATTATTATTATTATTATTATTATTATTATTTCGTGCATTTAAGACTCCAGCTGATCTGGCTGTTATAGTGCTATAATCTATGTATCTTGAACAGCGAGCGTTTCTGTGCCGCGTTTCGGAGTCTTGAAATGCAAAGACTGAAGCAGCGCCCTGGTCTTCGGCCAAAATCCTTAGTGGGCAGATGTACCGTGTTTTGCATAATCAACCTTCGCGGTATCCAGTTTTATTATAAATAATAGTACTGTTTTTAAAAGGATACCGTACATGGCCTCTAGGTCTACTGAGGTTAAGCAAAGCAGAACATATTAAAATATACGACTCGGTTACGGGGCTGCAAAAGGGGGAGTGTGGGGTTTTGGGAGGGGGGGATTAGTGTGGGGGGCGTTTTAAATGAAGCTGCGTACGAGCAGCTGATACCTTCCTGCGAGGAGCTTCGTCTAACCATGGCAGGCTCATACTGAGACGTCGGATCGGCATAATGCGACGGGGAGAGAGACGGCTGTCGGCGGCGTGTTTGCAACCAGAACCGGAGAGAATACGGAGAGCAACGCTGTAAATGACTGGGAAGGAGAAAACCCGGCCGGCTTTACGTGCGTGCGAATGAATGGAGTTCAGGGAGGTTTCTTGTTGAACGCAGGAAGGGGCGCACCTGGGCAAGGCGAGTTTACCTCTACGGATCGTTTGTGAACGTGGATGTGAATTAGTGAACTGGGAAGTGAGGAGGAGAGACAGACGGGACCTCAGAAGGTGATCAAAGGGGACAACCCTTTTAGCGGTGAGTATCCAGCTTCGGGTTTCGAAGTTCAGTCATTTTCATGTTAGCGATTGACTGTCAAGGTGGGTAAATTTGGTGGGTACGTGTCCATTAACAGGATGCCCGTTGCTGGTAGATATAATTCACTCGCGTCGTTGTCGGGGTTTATTTAAGCATTATATGGTCTGCACTATAATGCCAGGTGCATAGACATCGATCGCAGTCAGAATGATTTCCCATGCACTTCATAAATATCCTTGGGTTAAAATGATAAGTATCGTTTCCACATAACACCCCGGCTTTCGAGTAAAGTGTAGCGTACAGGGACTTGCAGATGGGAGTTGCAGGCAATGGGCAGAAATGACTGGTCTGGATTTGTAAGAGCTTTGCCTGTCCGCTGTCTTTTAAACAACGTTTCGGTGACATGCCATCCGATCCCGGAGCCGCATACGGTCCGCCTTCGCAGCGCAAACGATGAACAATGAGCACTTAGAAACCCCTATTCTTATTACCCCTAGCATATATTTGACATTTACATTTCTCGTAGACGCGATCACAATACAATTAGATTAGGTACAGTCTGTGCTTGATGTTTTGTGTGCCATTTGCCACTATCTGATCCCATTAATATTATTAAAAAGTAAACCTAGTTATTGACATCTTACTATCTATCAGTATGCAGTGAAGTGCAAGTTGTGAATAGCGCGATACACTTTATATTTGCAGAATTTAAATCAATCATAATTTTTTTTCTCAATTAAGATTTTTCCAATGAGGTGTTTCAGTGAGGTGTTCTGGCTTTAGATCATTAGCCTTTTTGCGTTTCTACGCCGAAGGCTGTGAGATCGAGTCCCACACGTGCTTCTGCTCTTACGCCTTTGCCAGCGTTACGTCACCGTCGTTAGCTCCTGAAATGCCCGCGGCGCTTAACAAAACCAAAGTGAATCTTCTTCTGCAGACACACTTGTTAACACCATCCATCCAACCGGCACGGTGCGCATATCACCGTGAGGTCCACCGTCTGCTGTGCGATGGAAAAGCTTTTCCATTTATGAGCCTGAATTTCTGTGGTACCTGACACAGGGGTGTACAGCGCGCGCACACACAGCAGACACACAATCAAACCTCCCTTCAGCTGGTCACCCCCCATTGAATTATTACACCAAGATGCAGCGGTTTGACCGTAAAGAACTTAGGATAAGGAGGGAAAGTATTGTGTTAATTAACATGCTCCACAACAGATAGTGACAGCATTAAATTATCACATCCATTAAGCCTGTTATGCTAAACAAAGTGACTGGCAGATAAAACTGTGATGAAGTGCTATACCACCAGAAAAAAAATCAAGTCAGTTACCGGGGTTTTAATAAGGCAGGGGTATGTTCTTGGTTTCTCGTTTTTCCGAGCGGGGGGACCTTGGTGACGCACGGAGCGCCGACCGGGAGTCCGCGGCTGCCAAGGGCGCAGAAAAGGGTGATTTGCGCAGATACACATAAACCGTAGGCTACACGAACGAGTGGCAAAGTTAAAAAAAAGGAAGAAGAAGAACAGTGATTAAACTTTAATCGGCTCCTCTTTTTCTTTTTCCTTTTATCATCTTTTCCCCACGACATCTCCTTTCAAGGTTATGCGTTTTCATCCGCCTTTCCTCCAGATCCTTTGGGATCCGGAAAGGCTTACCTGCGTTACATTATCGTCCTGTTTATTGGAAAAAACACTCTCTTTTTACTCTTTTTTTCCCCCGCAAGAGAAATACAAAAAATACGCATGCATTAATCCAGGCTTATTAAAGTAACAACTGTTTCACGTCTTTAATTTTAATATCGATCAGGTATATCAAATCAGATTTATCTCGTTGCCTTCGTTGAAAATCAATAGCTTTCCGCTTAATGCGTAGCCTGACTACTCTCCATCCGTGTGTAAATCACATAGCTACTAGTGATTAAATGTTAGGTAGGCCGTTGTGAAGGGGCATCTTCTCCATTGCTGCATTTTGGTGTTCAGGCTGTTTAATCAATGTGGTAGATGGAACAAAGAGGAGCTAATGGCTTCTTGAATGACAATGACCACCTATAACTCACGTGTTGTTTATAATGTGTGTGTTTGGGGGGTGCTGACGAATGCTGAATTCCTCTTTCTCAGAGTGCACCTTTTGAGAGACATTTCTTCTACCAACTTCTGTTCCTAATCTGTCGGTTTAATGCTTTTCAACTTTAGCTGCTCCCCGCAGCTCAGATTGAGAGCAGGTAAAACAATCTGTGTGCTTAAAGGCTATTTCAGCCGTGCTGTTTTAATGTGGAGGAGGATGTAAAAATCTTGGTCTTATTTCTGAAAAGCTGTCATCCTCTCCCTGGTATAGATACCAGACTGAGGGCCAGTGAAATCGGTAGGTGCTGGGATCCAGTGATGTTTCCCCGAGCTGGTTTGAGGACGCTAAACTGCGCCATGCAGAGTACGCCAGCTTAAAATGAATGTTGTCAGAGGTTGAAATCAGCGGGGAATAATGAGGGCTTTACTCCCACGGTCACAGTGGGTGGCAAAATGGTGCGGCTCCTGTGGATTTGCCCCCCCCTCTTCATGTTGCACCATCTCATCTCTCCCCCCAGTGCTCGATGTCCTCTGCCACCCCTCCCAGAGTGAATTCAGCCTGATTCCAAGAACTAATTTCCTTGCTGATTAGGGCCAGCTGATAAGGACTTAGGCTGGCAAATCGGTAGCATTGGTGGAGCGTTCTGTAAAAACTGGCCACTGACCTGGCTGCAGCGTTAACCATCACTGCCAAAGCCCCAACCGTCCCCCCCCACCCCACTGAAGTGATTGCTCCGCGTGCAATCAAAGGCCATCCAATAGGCATGCTTCGTTGATTGCTCTTTATTTAGATACACTCACTTCTTAAAGGGGCTCAGTCTTAATCCCTTCGGTTTGTTCCTATAAGTTAATACGAAACCGCGTGATTTGTTTAGACGCGTGTTTGCATGCTTTCCTGGGGGCTCGGGAGATGCTTTCAGATAACACTGAGACTTGTCTGCTCTAACATGGTTACATTCCTGAACTTCATCCTTATCTCCATGTGGTTGGGGCAGGAATGAAACTGGTTCACTGGAAAGAGATGAAATGGTGTGGGTGCCACACCCCCCCCCCCCCACATGAATGACACCTCTTGTCTTACTCTGACCTCAAACCCCGAAGCAGCCTCTGAGGTTCCAGTTGGATATCAGCACGGGCTAGGAGGTGCTCAGCTCTAACGAGCCTGCATGAAAGATTACTAACCTGCTTTTTCTAAAAGGAACAAATGCATTCAGTAGCCTTTTTCAACCAAAGACACCCACCCACGCCCCCACCCCCCCCAGGGATTCCTCCCCCTGGATATGGTTCTTCTTCCATCTTCTTCTTTAAACGCCCAGTGTCCTAGTTGCAGGTTGGAAACACCATTGTTCATTTTCTGTCCTGTACTACTCAACTTGGAGGGGGTGGCTGTCATGGGGACTGGATAACCAGGGTCGCTATTTCGGACCCTTTCTTGTGTGTGCATTCGTTCTTGGGTCTTTATTGTGTAACTTCACATCTGATTATTTGTTTGACACATTCACGTTGGGCAGCGTGTGACCTGATAACGATGTGTCATCAGAGCGACAGGCCACATCTAAATACGCAAGCTGATCAAATGTGCAGCGGTCTGGCTGCCCGACCGTTGGTGAGCTTGAGGTGATAAAGATACTTGGGGGCGATGAAGGTGTCAGCCCAAGCTGAAGCTCCTCATGTTCGGTCATGTTCTTGTCAGGGGACGATTAGCTCAGATCTCCAGTCAATGATGATGCAGAGCACGCTGGCGAGCTGAGTTACTTGATGAGCCACAGGATGACCTGAAATGCTCTTTGAAAATGTCAGACGGCACTTTAGAATTAAATTAGTTAGCAGCTCTCATTCGACTGATTAACAGCCTAAATTGAGAGTTTTAAGCCAAATCTCTAGCTTTCCCCTGTAGTTTGGGTTATTTGTCCGCGTTTATGTCCTAGAACGTATATCAGCTTTCTGTTTCCTTTCATTAATATTCCCATCTGAAACACTAACACTTTTTTCCAGCCCATGCCCTCCCTTTTTTAATAACAGCGTTTATGGTGTTTAACAATCCCGCATAGCAATGAAAATTAGCCGGAAACCCCCCGGGAATTCATACACACTGGTATTTGTCCTTGACAGGCAGCTCTCTACCGTTACCATTAAATCGATTATACTTGTTCTCAGCCAGTTCTCAAACTGAATGAGGTCATTTTTGTGCGGTACGTTAAGTGGTGAAATAGTTTCTCTTCTATTGACAGTGAAATATTCTTAGTAGTAATGTTCACTATGCAACTAGGACATTAAGCAATAAATTTAAATGATCTCCTGGGAGGGGGTCATTATTAACAGGTAGAGAGCCTTGCTTGGGCTTTGAGCCGCGCTGATCTCTGAATTTGAACCCAACCTTGAGAATCATCGTGCATTTCAGTTTTGTAATAGTTACTACTTGCTTATTAAATGTGCTGTCGGAACGTTTTATGTAGCTGGACACTTACTTTGTGTTTTGTGTGTGTAGCTCTGATTGGCATGGTGTGTGTGTGTGTGTGTCCGGTCAGGATGGCAAACAGAAGTGCCATGACATGTGGCAGGGCAGGAAACGGGCACCTTCTTCGGAAGACAGAGTAGGTGGTGACAGCAAACGACAGCTGAACGTGGAAGGAAAACTGCAGGAACTAAAACAGACAGGATGGAGACGGTAAAGCTTCTCTTTATATGGGTTGTAATGCATGGACTCATTCCAGGTTTCCGGAGGGCGGGGGGGTTGGACAAAATCATGCACCAATTTGTGCACGTTGCGGGGAATGAGGGACAGGTGGAATTAATCAGCAAATCCTGGTCACCTGCCCTTCCCTTATGACGAAGCCACACCTCCCTCTTATCCCCCGACGTTTGGTTGCTGACAGCATGATACACATAAAACCTGCGTATATATGGGGAAAAAGCTGCTAGAGAAGATTAAAATCTGGCCCCATTTAAGCAGCACAGAACATGGGAAGGTGAGAACTCAATGAACATGCGTTGAACATCACAGCATGTTGGGATTACAATAAGATATGGTCTCTTTTTTTCCCAGAATTTGCTGGGTTGGTTCTCTGGTTGATACAGAGAAGCTCTGGCATGAGGAGAAACAGCTGTCATGGAGGGGAGGGGAATGGGGTTAAAAGGTCTTGGGTTGCCTTGACAGACGTATCTGAAATGGTTGGTTTTCCGTGTTCCAGTTTAAGACCCCGCATGCTCTCTCTCTGGTCAGTAACCATGAAGCTTCCGAAGTCAAGCTGGCCTCTCTCTCCGCAGCTTTGCTGGGGAAAAGGTTTGCGGCCGAATTTGACCATCGAGACAGTCAGTCCATCCATCTGGAACAGCTTCGAAAGCAAAGCGATGGTGATACCGTGGCAACAGACACGCGGAGCCATGGGACGTCTCGAATTAGACTTTAAACCAGAACGTCGTCGTCGACGACAATTCCCACGGGATGACGTATAGTGAAAGGCAACTGGGTCGAATCTGGACCAAAACCCATGTTACTAAAGGGGATTCTCCAGGTTCTTTAAGGTTCCGCATTGATGTGATGAAACGCACGTGGAATGAGGTCATTAAGTCTTCATAGTGGGTGAAATTTGAGCAAAACATTCCATGCAGCTAATCAGGCAGCATTTGCTGAAGAAGAAGTATTTTGCTTTTCTATCTGTGTAACCGTATGTCCAGTAGGTTCGTGGTGATTTACAGCCTCTGGTCAGAATTCCTTTACTGTGATTCTATGTTCCCCCATGCTACTGGGGCCACAGGTGAAACTTGCCCCAGCTGAAAGCTGATTGGCCTCAAGAGTGCCCTCTCCCCATCACTCACAGACTCAAAACATATCATTGGCTGATGATACGTTTGGCCTCTCTGTATGGCTCATAGCCCCTCTTATTCCCCCACCTTAGAAAATCCTAGAATCAGCCCTGGTGAGAATAGATATCCACTGGTTATTCTTTGAGTTCTTCATTAAGAATGCGATGTGGCGTAAACTGCGCCATGTGAATGGAGTTTGATAGGATGCACAGGAGGAGGACTCTTAATCTTATGAATCCGCCGGCTTCCGGACTGCCTGCTTAGCTGCAATCCTCGAGATGGCTAGGCCCTTATCCGTGGAGATATCTCCCATCGCCTACGGGGGGGGCGGGGGGGGGACATCAGTCCTGACACATACAGCGTCGGTAGCTGAGAAAGCCTACAGATAAGGGTGCAGAATCATCCCAGAGAGAGGGGGAGATAACGGACTTCTTCAGACAAGCACTGAAAATTGATGCAGCCGCATAGTCCTCCAACTCCTGAACAAGCCCACATGGACACAACAGCGTACAACAAAACAGGCGGAACTGGACTGTGATTAAAAGCGAATCGCGAAATCCCGACAGAAGCAAAGGCAGGTTTGTCTCAGTGAGGATGGCATGCTGAATGGGGTAGGGGTGGGGGCGCAGGCTCAGAATGAGCGACAGGACAAGGCCCCCATCCACCTCGCCGGAGCACGTCACCCTGTAAACACCGACAGCCTTGCTGTGAGGCTGGACTGCCATCTCAGTGGAGACTTTCTTTGTTTTGTCCTGGACTTAGAGTGTCAAGCAACATTCTGAGTCTCAAAGAAGGCTGTTAAATAATAGAAAAAATGTAAACTATCCCTTGGGAGGGGGGGGGGGGGTACATTCCTGCACACTGACTCTCTTACTGCTCGGGTGCAAAATCCTTGGCCTTGCAGTTAAATATTCATGAGCGCTAGTTGCAGATTACAACTATTTTAAGTGTTGGCATGGCTGATGAATATTCAGTATGTTCCTGCTATCACCAGAGATTTGAATGGTGCGGCTCCCAAGTCTTACCAGCTGCCAGAAACAGTCAGGTGTTTGTGCTTGAGTGGGTCGCGGCGTTACCGTGGCGCCTGGCTTTGAAGTGCACATGGCCTTGTGTATATGAGGCTCGCTCCCGTCGAGGTAAACAGAACCATCTATGCTATGGTTATCAGCCACATTACCATCTGAACAGAATAACAGTACAGGCAGCTCTTAGCAGTGGAAGCCGTTGCTCGAGCCACTTATACATGTCAGTCTTTCATAAGGAAGCCCGGTGGAGATCCTCAGGCCCCCAGTGAGGGCGGCAGAATTGAAAGCCTTGTTAAAAAGGTGACTAATTGTGTTTATCTCGGCTTCACCATGATTGCTGCGTTTTACAGCCACGCTTCTGTTTCTGATGCACAGTGGCTGCCGTGTTGTGAACGGTGATGGTGTTTCCCAGTCGACTTAATGGTTTAAGGCCTTTTATGTTTCTATTTATTGATACTTAAAAAAAAAAAAAAAAAAATCCGAACTATGAAGTTTCATTATATAGTAAAGCTTTAGGTCAGGTAAAGAGGATGGAGAAGGTTTTATTATTATGTTTTATTTATTTCGGTAGATTAATGAGAGACACTTGCATAACAGAATCCGTAGCTGTGGAATTTCTCCACAGCTTCCGGATGCTTGTGATTTGACATGAAGCCGATGTGGATATAGTCATCTTCAATTATCGGGGAGCAATGAATAATCAAACGGTGATATCATTCATAATTTGGAGTCCAGCAGTATTGTGGGTCAGAACTAGCAAATTAAGTGGGGGCAGTTTTCCTGAGGACTTCACTATCGGCCTGAGATATTGATTTAAGCAATCAGAAGGAGTGCCCCCCCCCACCAAAGATTCGAGCTAGGGGCAGACATTCACGGAAACATTAATTTTATTTATCGTGAAACCCAGTTAGGTACAGTCGTGTTCGACTTGTGCCGTGTACAGAGCTGTAGTGCTGGACATTACACCTCCTGTTTGTTCAATCCCTTCAATACAGTTCCCAGTGCTCATGTGGCAATATTAGATCTGAAGGCCCCTATAATTTTCCAGTGGTCCCCTCCCGTTTCTCGTTGTCATTTTCTCTCCCCGCTTCAAACAGGGCTTCAGACGATGAAAGAAAGTCACTTGTGTTCCAGAGGGCTCAGTCCTGAAATGCTTCCGACCTGCTCAGCCACCCCCACCCCCTCCAGCCCCCCCCCCCCCCCAGCACCTTCCTCCGCCTGTGAGAGCATCCGTCCCGCACAGGGGACACGCCACTAAAAAGGTTCTTCGGTGCTGTCTGGCAGCCAGGGAGAAATGCCAGTGTTGCGTCACTGGAAATGCATCTTTAATAAAAAAATTAGGTTTTATAAACAGCGACCTTCAGCCGCGATCACTGTCGAAGCTTTTCATGGCAAGGCCAAGTCAAGGGGGCCCAAGGATCAGGTTCTAGGACTTCCTGTTAGTCAAGATTCAAGAGATTTATTTGCCATTTGTAAATGCACAGACAGCATAGATGCATGGGAATTTTCCGTACAAAGCTCTTAGCGTCAGCAGTAAAAGAGAGAAATAATTAAAAATCAAGATAAATGATAGGAATACAAAATAAATAGTTATGAGACACTGAATTGCAATAACATACCCACCAGTCACCCACCAGAGTATTGCTAAGTCTGTGCCTTTTGTCAAAAACCTGAAAAACAGATGTGACCTGAAGTCTTAGCCTTTGTACTCTTAGGAGATCATGTCAGGTTTGGAATTGCCTTTTCTCTGCTTCTGACGGGACTGTCTGGTAGAATTTGAGGGTCTTTGCGCACCCCGACCGCCAAGGCACTTCTCTGACTGAAGGTCCTTTAGCAGGCATACCTCGCTTGTCGTTCTCCTCGTTTGACTCCCCCCACCCTGAACCACTGCCGACTGGTCATAGTCACACCAGTCAGCCGGCGTTTAAGGAAACCAGCATTCGCCCGACGGGCGGTCTGCCGTGACAGGTTGCACTGTCATGCTACAGAAGATTGCGTTAGCGGTGACACAAGCTGCCGTATTCCTCACTCGTCCCTCCACCGCCCCTCCAGATGGCTCCCCGTGTCAGTTGAGGGGAAAAAAATGTGGAACCATCCACCTTTTTCCCTCCCTCTCACGTCTGCCAGTACAGACACTAATTTTAACCTCCTTTCACACTGGGAATACCTCTCACGGGTCGCCCTCTTTGAGTCAAGGTTGGGGGAGAGGACTGGCTTTGTAGCTGGCCTGGCTGCACCAGAATTGGAATCATACGGAATGACAGGAGGCAGCCATTACCCTCGGGGCCGTAAAAGGTGCAGCTGGTTGGTAGCTGCGTGGTGGCCAGTCTATGGAAGGAATTACATTACGCCATTTAGAACACTGATGCACAGTCATGCCAACCAGGGCTAATCCGATGACCCTCTGTCAAGGCTCTGCTTGTACGATGAACTGCCTATAAGGCTGAGCAGGAATCATTAACGACTTGCACAGTTCCACGTGTTCGCTACATTACGTTAGCGTGTCTTAGCATATGCTTTAGTCATTTAGATGTTAACTGCTTGCCCTCAGCCTCCTGTAATTTGACATACCTGTCATCCATTTTTATCCTAAAAATCCAGTGGAGAAAAAGTCATTTTTGCTCCTTTCCTGGTCCTGCATTATTTTTCTTTGAGCTAATTTGCAGCGACGTGGACGTCCGAAATAAGCTAATAGTCGCTGCCCGAGATCGGTAGCAGGGGAGCGCAAATGAAGGCCAGGTCTGCCATCATGAATGTCGCTGTGGGGGGGGGGGGGGGGGTCTTGGCTCCCTGGACACTGCACCCCAGGGAGACACACGTATCCTTGTTTGTTCGGTGCTAATTTGTTTTTGCTCACCTTAGATGTAGGTTTAGCCACCTCTGGAGCAATGCAGAATGTTTACAGATGGGTTTCGCCTTCATGAACCTGGGCTTAGCTAGCCCTGCACTTTGATTCCTCCTGATCTAGGGAAGTGGCTCCTCTGGGCCAGTATTTGGGCCGGTGCTCTGCGTCTCCGTTGACCAGTTCCTTGGTTCCTCTGATTCTCCTGGTACTGGTCAATGGCCAGCATTCCACTGGGCCATAGAGCCCCAGGGGTAGAATTACCATCTATCCTATACAGGCAGTGCCCAGGTTATGAACAAGATCCATTCCCTAATCTGTCTTTAAGTCATAATATTGATAACAGTAATACAGTAATATTAAAAGTAACTTCACGTGGCAATGCAACCGATGAACAGCTGAAGCTACACGTTATCACGAGTGTCACGAAGTAGTGTTTGCATTCCTTATTACTAACCATTGTATTTCATCTGATTTTTTTATATAATAGGCTGGAAGTTAAGTATGAATCGTTCATAAGTTTCTTAACCTGGCAAATGCCTTTATTATCTTCTCATTGCAAAAGAAGAAGCAGCGAGGATGAATACATGGAATTTGTTCCATATTTTAGTACATATTTTGTGCCTCATTTGCAAATGTTACTGTGCCCCCCATAACTACTTCCCTGCGTTTTACTACACCTGTACTGTGGCTCCTGCCAGACCAGTACCCACCCACTTTGCTTGGAAAAGGTAAAACCAAGTCCAATGGGCTAGAGATCCGACTGAGGAGTGGCAGCCGACTGGATCGTGTGTTGGTCCCCAAGGTCCCCATAGGCCTGTCCCAGTGCCTTGTTTCCTCTTCATGCATGAGCCTGCTTTTTCTCCATAAATTATTTTCAGATTTTTAAATTGTTTACAGGATATCTAAAAGATTTATGAATCTGGGAAATAATTTACATATGTTTCAAGATGTCCAGCCATATAAAAAAATATCAAACCGAAATTACTTTCAAAGATCACTGAATGCTAAGTTGTTTGCTGTGTGTCAGACTGAAATTTGTTATTCACTAAATAATTTATAGGCAGCTTAATCACAATTTAAACATCTTTAAATCAAAAAAAGTCAAGCAAACGGGAAAGCATTACATATTCATTAGATGGCTTATTGAAATAACATTTTGAGATCAGAATTGATTAAAAACATCCGTAAATGATTGTGTTGACACATCTTGTGGGCGGGTTTCCTAAAGCACCTTTCTGTGGGGAGGTGGGGTGGTGGTGGGGGGGGGGGGATTTCTGCACATTCTCCACCATCCCAGCACCTCAGCTCAGTTACTGCGAGCGACGCGTCTCCATGACAGTGTTCTCATCATACGGCAGAAGGAAACGTGAGTGGCTTGCCAACAGCATCGATCGATTTTTTTTTTTTTTTTGAGTCACCAGCCTCCCTTTCCTGCTCGGGGAGGAGGCGGTCATTTGCTTGCAGGCAGGAAGGCTGCTTCCAGCCCTGTTCCTGCCCTCGACTTGGCCCATCTACACGGAAAGTACCGGAAATTGTATTTGCTAATCTCATGGTCGGTCTTACTAGGGCAGAACTGAACAGGCCACTGCCATTGGTCACCTTCACATATATAAGAAGCACACTGGACTGGTCATTCCACACTGCCGGTAAGAATCGGGAGTTATGCAGGAATCCAAATATTATACACGCTAATTAAAAAATTATTTCACCCTGGAAATGGGGTGCCTAGTGTCACCCAGTGTCTAAAATCCTTTCTTTTCTCCCTCCCTTCATTTTACTTTCCAAAGCTGGGCGAATGCTTTCATTTATCTGCTGTGTTGCTGATCTCATCCAGTTTGCTGTTTTTGAAAGAGGTCTTGTAACGTTGCCACCTCTTTCCTTTGACGGACAATGATTGATCCAGGACGGTGGCTCTTGGCTGGTTGCGAAACCCTAATTCCACTACTTTTGTTGGTCACAAATAATGTAACTAATTACCTTTTTAAATGAATGTAATTAAAAGTACTGCGATTTAAATAGGCTTGTTATTTGTTGCTTTTGCCTTGTGTGAAAATATTAATGGACAAATGCAGCCCATTCTCATAATTTCCTCTTTATGACCTAACAACATCCCACCTCATGGTGGCATGATTTATGGATAATACTATAGGTACAGAGACAAATCAAATTTGACATCTGTATTGTCTTGCACTGTCACAGCAGCAACACTAAAATAACAGAACTACGCATATTCATTAATAAGAGAATGGTAGTAATGCTAAAGTTACTTTCCTCAGTAACCAATAAGTTTAAGTGAATTAACTAGTATCTGTAACGAATTACTAATTTTCAGTAGCTTGCACAATTCTGGTGGTGTAGATATTAGAAAAGTGGCTTGAAATGCTAATAAACGAATAGCAACCACTGTTAGAGGCAGCTAATCTGGCAAAAGGGCAGATAATTCTGATCAAGCATTTGTGACTGGGTGAAACTGTTGTCTGGGTAACAGGGTCAGTTGACAAGCATGGCTTTTACTGGCATGATGTTTAAAACAGTGTGACTGACTTACCAATAGATGGCACAATTGAAAATGGTGTGTTTTTCATTATTTTACAGAGTTGATGTGTCCCTGGGTCAACAAGGGAGGGGCTTGCATTTCTCTTCTTTAACCAATCACAGTCATCCCTGTCCCTCAGTCTCTCTCCCTATCTCCCTGTCTCTCTGCCTTTCCCTCTGTCTCTCTCCCTGTCCCTCTCTCACCATCCCTGTCCCCCTGTCTCTCTCCTTGTCCATCTGTCTCCATCGCTATCCCTCTGTCTCCATCCCTGTCCCTCTGTCTCCATCCCTGTCCCTTTCTCTCCGTCCCTGTCCCTCTCTCTCTATCCCTGTCCCCCTGTCTCTCTCCTTGTCCCTCTCTCTCTCCATCCCTGTCCCTTTGTCTCTCTCCTTGTCCCCCTGTCTCCATCCCTGTCCCCCTGTCTCTCTCCTTGTCCCTATCTCTCCATCCCTATCCCTCTCTCACCATCCCTGTCCCTCTCTCTCCATCCCTATCCCTCTCTCATCATCCCTATCCCTCTCTCCATCCCTATCCCTCTGTCTCTCTCCTTGTCCCCCTGTCTCTCTCCTTGTCCCTATCTCTCCATCCCTATACCTCTCTCACCATCCCTATCCCTTCCTCCATCCCTATCCCTCTGTCTCTCTCCTTGTCCCTCTCTCTCCATCCCTTTACCTCTGTCTCTCTCCTTGTCCCTCTGTCTCCATCCCTGTCCCTCTCTCCATCCCTGTCCCTCTCTCTCCATCTCTTTACCTCTGTCTCTCTCCTTGTCCCTCTCTCCATCCCTGTCCCTCTCTCTCCATCCCTATCCCTCTCTCTCCATCCCTATCCCCCTGTCTCTCTCCCTGTCCCCCTGTCTCTCTCCCTGTCCCCCTGTTTCTCCATCAGCTTATATATGTACTATTTTTAATTGTCGGTCTCTGAGGTTTTACCCATGATTCACCTCCTGCCAAAATTCCATGTCCCCATGTCCATGTCTTTAGGATAATATTCCACTAATCATATTAACTTTCTTGGAAGCTTCTGGGATTCCTCCGGTGCCCTCTCGGGGTGTGTCTCTCTCCTGTTTTTAGCCTTCCGCATGCAGCGATCCCCTGTCACTTCCTGTTTTTGAATTCCTCAAATTCAGATGGGTGGGTCAGTGTGAGGTCACCAGTAGCTGCACCAATGCGTGACCCCTTGCACAACGTTCTGTGACTGCTTTGCACGGAAATCAAAAAATACCAAATAGTCTTGTATTTTGTTTGGTTACTTATGGTTAAGGTTACGACTGGGTAGGGCTTAAGGGTGTCATAGTTGGGTTTGGGGTTTTTCCCAAAGAAATGAATGGATGGTAGATATACACACAGTGCTGTGCGAAACTCTTAGGCGTCCAAAAAAATGTTTAAAGCGGTTTATCTGGGTAGGAAGTGTATTTTGGCTTAGAACAAAAAACACAATTTAACCTTAGAACACGTGCAAATTAAGAGTGACACAATAAAAACTAGTAATAATTTCTTCTGTTTTCTAAAAAGTTACTGATATCTAGTTGGATGGCTAGATGAACACCGCTTCAGTTCCCAAACTTCTCCTCAGGGGCACCTCAGCTGTTCCATGATTTTGTTACATTTCACCGACAGCTCAATTAAATAATTAAATATATTGGTTTAAAAAGTCAGTGACAGATTGACTAGCTGTATGAGGTGTGCTAGTGGCCAAGTCAAAAAATACATGGCTGCACTGGACGGTCGCTGCAAATACTAGGATGATTTTAGCAGAGGTTCTGAAATGGCTAAGCTGACACACTTTGACAGGCATAATATCATAGTTTTACACCAATATGAGGATAATCTAAACATCATTTGCTTTGCCTGCCTAAGACTTTTGCACAGTACTGTATATAATTACAAAGCTACAAACCTGTGTGTGTGTCTGTCTGTCTGTGCAATTTTGCGATACATTGCTACGTGCAATTTGATGTGTGTGTGTGTGTGTGTGTGTGTGTGTGTGTGAGTCACTCCCCAGGAGTGAGGAGTAAAATGGTCCTCTGGGAGGGAGCTGCTGTGACGGCAGTTTGGAGCTACAGTCTTCACAACAGGAGACTCGCATTTTAGGAGACCAAGTCCCTCTTCTCATAATCCTGCTAATGTTTTTGGACAGATAATTTGGATTTGTTAAAAGAAGCTGAATTTATAAATGCATTTAATTTTATTTTCAGCTCCTTGACGCATCTAGGAGCCAGAGTGTGAGCAGATCAGGCCAGCAGGTGGATGGGATTAAATGAGGCGGCAGAGACACGGGCGAGGGGAAGGGGAGCCGCCATGTGCTCGCTGGTTGCCTGGTGACGTCCCCCTCTGCCGCTCAGAGCTGCAGGGGTTTGTCTCTTTTCAAAGAGATTTCGGGCCCGGAGGGATTCCCGCAGATAATCCCCAGGTCACAAGCAGAAGTCAGTCTCTACTCCATGGAGGAATCATTTCTTTTTGTTCCTCCATTTTTTATCTCATTCTGGACCTGCTAATCATCTCATGTTTGACTCTCCCTGGGGCTGGACAGTGAATAGAAGCCTTTGACGCTCGATGGGAGGGAACAGGGACTTAACCAAACAGTTGGGGTGAAGGAAAATATGCATTGTGACTTTGGCACAAGGGAAACAAGCAAGAAGATAACAGATGTTGGGTCTTCTGAAGGGCTCCAACTAGGATCAAGTAACAAGGTCTGGGTGTGTTGTCTAGAACCCAAAGGACATGAGGACAGTTTTTAGATCAGCGATCCAGGGCGCCCCCTGCTTAAGGCCTGCGATAGGCTCCAGGCCCCACTTTGACTATGACCAAAATAAACAGTTAGACCAGTGCTTCCCAGTCCAGTCCTCGGGCACCCACAGTCAGCCCATGTTTTTGCTCTCTCCGAGTTCCATGCCAGACAGAGATGAGAGCAAAAATGTGGACTGTCTGCGGGTCCCCAAGGACTGGATTGGGAAACACTGAGTTAGAAGACAGATAGGTGAATATTGTTCAGTAATTTACATTTATGCATTGCTGATGCGGGATGAGAACTCGTCTCCTTGTTTGGCTCGACGGCAGCTCTCTCCTTCTTCGCCATGGCAACTCAGTCCTGCATGGAGGCTCATAGGAGCAGTTTAAATGAAAATGAAACCTGCGCTCCAGAGGTTCTGGAAAAAAATTGAGCTGCGGGTGTTTTGCTGCAGCTGCAGGGTCATGCTGTGGCTGGGGTTCAGTCCCGACGAGGCCTCATGTGTTGCTGTCAGTCGTTTCTCCTTCACTCCACCTCAGTCTCAGCTTAATCGGTTGCCTCAGCTTACGCCCCCCCCCCCCCCCACCACCCCCACCCCCAGAGTGCTCCATTAATTCCCAAAAAAAGTGTGTCTCGAGAGATCCAGTCGACGTTCCAACATGGTTGACCCCTACATCTTACTGTGAAAGCCCTCCCAGTTAATCCACAATGCCACACAACACCAGGAAGACGTGGCTTCATTCTTAGCCCTGTCAGACCTTATTAACCCCAGGTTGGGAGCAAAGGCATGCAGTGCTGGACATTGTTTCTCCTGTGGTGATGCACAACTCCATATTTGAAGGGGAGAAGTACAGCCGTGTTTTTGAAGGAGTTGCTGTGACAGAATGGTAGATAGATAGATAGATATAGATAGATATAGATAGATATAGATAGATATAGATAGATATAGATAGATATAGATAGATAGATTACTTTTGGTTAAGGTTAAAGCTGGGTAGGGGTTAAGGGTGTCGTGATTGGGATTAAGGTTTTTCCCATAAAAATGAATGCGTGCTCCAAAGATATAATATATAACAAAGATATAATTACAGACCTGTGTGTGTGTGTGGGTCAGTGTGATGGACTGGCATCCTGTCCTGTCATCCTGTGTGTTCCCCCTGCCTCATGCCCATTTTCTCCTGGGACAGGTTCCATGCTTACCATAACCCCGTACTGAATCTGTTGGATGCATGGATGGATGGACAAGAGTCACCTGAAACAGTTTATCTATGCACCTCAGTAAATAAAGGGGTTTTGTCTAGATGGGCAGTTCTCATTAAAACGGGAGGTTTCACTTCGCTGAACGGTTGGGAATCACATCTGAAAATGCGGAAAAGAGCATTGCTGGGAAAACATCATGGAGGTAACAGATTGTTTGTCTGTGCTTTGGACTATTTGGTAATTAAATTTTGTAATTGATAAAACCACACCTTTAGTAAACTCCCTGGGGCTCCTGTTTTGGGGGACTGAAGTCTCTGTTAAAAACCCCCCGCCCCTTAGAAAAGCATTTGTGCCCCCCCCCCCCCCCCCTTCACAAATGGCTTCTCCGGGGACCAGTTTATACAGTAGCATATCTCCCCCTGGGCTAACAGCACAAAGGGGTCTGATAGCTTAATATAAGAGGCCATGTTTTTACCACCTTCCTGATCAATATCTCTAACCCTTGAGTTAATGAAGGCTTGCTTGCGATGAACTATCTGCTTAGGTGCTTTTGTGGTTCATCAAGAGGTAAACCTGAAAGGAGTCCCTCAGTCAGCATACCTTGTGTGCCGCTTTTCCATCCACTAAGGCAAAGCAGGGGGGCTAGGCCTCAAAATAGTGTGTCTGAGTGTCCAGACGGACAGGTGGCCCGAGGGTGTTGTAAGATGGGCAATCCCACAACGAGTGATCCTGTGATGAGCAAACTCCGCGACAGCAGATTCCGTGACAAGCGACTCTGCATGTGTTACATCACTTTCTGCTCTCGGAGCGTCCACATCCGGCTCAGAATCAGCCAAGTCATGACACAGCTAGGTGAATACAGTAAGTAAACACAATGCCTCCGGCAGGATGTAAACCAAGACGCTACTGGGAGTGAGCCCAGAGCTTTGAGCATGATGACACCTCTTACCCTCAAGGCATGAATAGACCTTCATTGTACCCCACCGACCTTAGACGCATGTTCTTCTTCCCTTAAGGGAGCATTCCCATAATCCTTCACTTTTTTTTTTGGTGTCGGGGGTTTCTTAGCATTGACTTCAAAAGGCAGCTGCATAGTTTATTTTGCTTTTGAAAAGGTGATACAGTTGATCCTATGATCTTAGCCTTTAATTAGAGTATGTCAGGGTACGACACTTAGATGCTGAAGCGGGGCCTTCAACCAGAGTTAGAGGCTCACAGGGGCACCCTCTAGCCACTCACATGGTTGTTCTGTATTGATGTCCTTCTTCTGCCACGATCCGCCCACGTACTCCTGGGTGAAACCACAGTCACATAAACTGCATGGCTCTTGTGAATGGAGCAAGTCCGCTGACCGTCTGCAAGCACGATAGTGTGGGAACAGACGGGAACAGAGTTCTGACGTGTTGCTGAGACTCAGATCTGCTTCCTAGTTGAGGGAAAGGAAAAGGAATAGCATGGTTCCTTAGTTCTAAGCCATGAGAAACTGAACCTAGTGATTTGACAGGAAATAGCATTCCATATGTGTAAAGGCTGTGGGCTGAGGGACAGAACTAAACCACGGTCATTTCTCCTTGATCTCATACATTCTTCATCCAGATTAGCTCTGCAGCGCAACAAAAATATTTCGGCGACATTTAAAAGCATCTGGTGAAATCTCAGCGAAATGGTTTGAAGGCGAGTGTGACTTTGCAAATTATTTCATGGTTGCTGGACTCTTTGAAGTGCTTCCTCTGGAAAAGACATTCTTTCGAAACTTCCTGCCATTGTCATTCATGCCAGCAGCAGCAGCCTCTCTGCCAGTATCCTATCTGGGGAAGGAACTTGAGTCAGAACAGTGAATGACACATTTCCCCCCCCCCCCCCCCCCCCCCCATGTGTTTTCATTTCATATTCACAGTTTGAGTTGAAGTGCCCCCCCCCCCCCAAACTGACATGTGACTCTGTATTTCCGTTTCTTTTCCAGAATCATGTGAGAGCTTGAGATGTGAGAACAACCTGAGGAACCACGTACAAAGCAGTCGGAATACATTAGGAACCATCTCCTTTCCTGTTTCTAATCCAAACACATTTTCTGCTGCCCGTTTTGGCCCCCGGAGGTATGGAGGGCCAGTGGGCTTGTCATCGGACACTTCGGGGAATGTGGCCCCTAGTGTGGTGGGTCTTGCTCTTGGTGTTGTTCACCCCTGGAGGCAGCGGGAGCCAGGCCTTCAACAGCTTCCACCCCGAGAGACAGGAGTGGTCCTTCAACCACCTGACAGTGCACCAGAGCACGGGGCATGTCTATGTCGGCGCTGTGAATAGGGTGTATAAGCTATCGCCAAACCTAACACTCCTGGTGTCGCACAACACGGGCCCTGAGGATGACAATAAGAACTGCTACCCGCCTCTGATCGTGCAGCCGTGCTCCGAGCCGCTGGCACCCACCAATAACGTCAACAAGCTTCTCCTGGTTGATTACTCCCAGAACCGGCTCCTCGCCTGTGGAAGCCTCTACCAGGGCGTGTGCAAGTTGCTCCGGCTGGATGACCTCTTTATCCTGGCAGAGCCTTCTCACAAGAAGGAACACTACCTCTCCAGTGTCAACCGGACGGGGGCCACATTTGGAGTGATCGTGCCCTCCCAGAGTGGGGCCGGAACGCTCTTCATTGGCACTGCAGTGGGTGGCAAACAGGACTACTTCCCGACGGTCTCCAGCCGCAAGCTACCTCGCGACCCCGAGTCCTCAGCCATGCTGGACTACGAGCTCCACACCGATTTTGTGTCATCACTCATCAAGATCCCCTCAGACACGCTGGCGCTCGTGCCGCACTTTGACATCTACTACATCTACGGATTCTCTAGCGGCCCCTTCGTTTACTTCCTCACCGTTCAGCCTGAGATCCCTGAGGGTGGAGCTGCCGCGGCTGCAGGCTCTGCCGGTGACCTTTTCTACACCTCCCGCGTTGTGCGCCTCTGCAAGGGCGACCACAAATTCCACTCGTATGTCTCCCTTCCGCTGGGCTGCTTGAGCCACGGCATTGAGTACCGTCTCCTGCAGGCTGCCTACCTGGCCAAGGCGGGACGCAGACTTGGTGCCACACTTGGAGTGAGCCCTGAGGATGACGTTCTGTTTGCCGTGTTCTCCAAGGGTCAGAAGCAGTATCACCGGCCGCCTGATGACTCGGCCCTTTGCGTCTTCGCCATCCGGGACATCAACGCCCACATCCAGGAACGCCTCCAGTCCTGTTATCAGGGCGAGGGCAACCTGGAGTTGCACTGGCTGCTGGGCAAGGACGTGCAGTGTACCAAGGCGGTAAGGGCCTGCCTCCCATTTGCTCTCTCGATGATTCTGTGTTGCGTTCTGCCTGGTATAGTGCCCCTATTTTGCTTTGCCTTTGACAATTGTTGATGTACAGAAATATACTGAACAAAAATATAAACGCAACACTCTTGTTTCTGCTCCCATTTTTCATGAGATGGACTTAAAGATCTACAATTCATTCCAGATACACAATATTACCATTTCTCTCAAACATTTCTCACAAATCAGTCTAAATGTGTGATAGTGAGCACTTCTGCTTTGCTGAGATAATCCATCCCACCTCACAGGTGTGCCACATCAAGATGCTGATCTGACATCATGGGTAGTGCACAGGTGTACCTTATACTGCCCACAATAAAAGGCCACCCTGGAATGTGCAGTTTTTTGCTTTATTGGGGGTCTGGGGACTCAGAACCGGTCAGTATCTGGTGTGACCACCATTTGCCTCATGCAATGCAACACATCTTCTTCGCATAGAGTTTATCAGATTGTCAATTGTGGCCTGTGGAATGTTGGTCCACTCCTCTTCAATGGCTGTGCGAAGTTGTTGGATATTAGTGGGAACTGGTACACGCTGTCGTATACGCCGGTCAAGCACATCCCAAACATGCTCAACGGGTGACATGTCCGGTGAGTATGCTGGCCATGCAAGAACTGGGACATTTTCAGCTTCCAAGAACTGTGTACAGATCCTTGCAACATGGGGCCGTGCATTATCTGTCTGAGTGGCTGGTCTCAGACGATCTTGGAGGTGAACCTGCTGGATGTGGAGGTCCTGGGCTGGTGTGGTTACACGTGGTCTGCGGTTGTGAGGCCGGTTGGATGTACTGCCATATTCTCTGAAACGCCTTTGGAGACGGCTTATGGTTGAGAAATGAACATTCAATGCACGAGCAACAGATCTGGTTGACATTCCTGCTGTCCGCATGCCAATTGCACGCTCCCTCAATGCTTGTGGCATCTGTGGCATTTTGCTGTGAGACAAAACTGCACATTCCAGGGTGGCCTTTTATTGTGGGCAGTATAAGGTACACCTGTGCACTACCCATGATGTCAGATCAGCATCTTGATGTGGCACACCTGTGAGGTGGGATGGATTATCTCAGCAAAGCAGAAGTGCTCACTATCACACATTTAGACTGATTTGTGAGAAATGTTTGAGAGAAATGGTAATATTGTGTATCTGGAATGAATTGTAGATCTTTAAGTCCATCTCATAAAAAATGGGAGCAAAAACAAAAGTGTTGCGTTTATATTTTTGTTCAGTGTATGTCAAGAGTTCAGGTCAGTTTGCTGTGGTTTTCAAGTAGGGTGACATGCCACACATACGTAGGCACATAGATGCAGTGCTAAGCATGTGTGTGCAAGAATTTGCCCTGAGGGAGAACGTGTGCATGCCAGTCTGGACAAACACCGCCAAGAACCACCGCAATCCCACTAATGTGCTCAACCAGAGCTGCAAATCACAAAAAACACAATCCAGAGAGTCAAGAATAATTTCTTGGCTTTTTCCGGAACAACTGCAGCTTTGATCCAGCTTCTCGGGGGGTCCCAAAGTCGTGCTCAGTCCCTACGCATCAAAAAAAAAAACAAGTTTAACATGTGTTAATTGCTCACGGGTTATGTTCATCTGCCTTTGCATGTCTAACCAGATCAAGCTAGTAAACTCTGTAAGCCTCACCCGCTGAGAGGAATAGGACTGGGCCAATTTGTAATGACACACGTTATTGTGGTATCTATTGTGGGCCTTATTATCTGACGGTTCTGATGAACTATTCTTCGCATAATTGCCAATAACGGCTTAGCAGTTGCACTGGTGCAAGGCACACATTAAGTCTATAATGACTGAAAAAACATTTGCAAATTAGAGAGGGGATTTGCGTTTCTTGGCAAATATCAAAGAGATGCAGTCACTTCGCAATGCAATCGAATAAATATGGCACTGAGAGAGAGAAGAGGGTGATAGAGAGAGGCAGAAAAGGCGGGTGCGAGAAGCAGAGAGGGGAAGAGAGGTGGTGACAGGGAGACAAGGAGACTAAGATGGTAAAGGAGAGGTAGAAGGAGGCAGAGATAGAAAGGCAGGGAGACCGAGGGAGAGAGATGGAGGCAGCAAGAGTGAAAGATGGCCTGAGCAAGGGGGAGAGGAGACAGACGAGAGAGGGAGAAAAGTCGACAGAAGGGATGAGGGGAGGCAGAGACTAAGGGAGAGAAGGATACTGAAGGAGAGAGGTGAAAATAGAGAATAAGAAAGTGGGAAATGAGGAGTGTGAGAGACAGGGGGAGAGAGAATAAAAGAGAGGAGGGAGAAAGGAGACAGAGAGGAAGACAAAGGGAGACGGAATGACAGAGAGACAGGCTAACAGAAAGAGACAGAAAGAGATGGAGGGGAAGAGGAATATGAAATGATTTTACGTGGGTGTTCTCCTCATAATCTGCCTCTCTGCAGTATGGGACATGCGTCTGTGACATCTTGTTGGCATCGTTATTTCTGAGATGTGTCCCAAGGGGTTACTAACCTTTTGTGTTGCAGTTCTTTTAATTGTTGAAATGGATTAAAAGACAATTACAAACACTAATTGGCCCATAAACTGTATATGTGTGTCTGTTTGTGTGTGTGTGTGTGTGTGTTTCTGCAGGATCTTCTCCTTAATAATGTTTCCTCTTGGATGAGAAGCTCCATTTTGCCTTTGTGTTAAACCGAACCCCCTGGGATCTTTCTTGACTGTGTTTTTTAGCCTCCCTGAACACTTGATTAGCAACGTGCCAGGGATGGATCCCAGTCAGATGGGGGTGCTGTTCTCAGCCTGTACCATCTGCATCTCCTCCTTCCATTTTAAGAGGGAGAGGCCAGAATTCAGGTCAAACATCACCTCAAGAGAACTTAATCCCCACAGGTTTATAAATGCTCGTCCTGTCAGTGTTACCACAATGAAAGAAATCTTCTCAAACAGCCACATAGGATTATCGAAGATTATGGGGTAGGGCAGTCAGTGAATTGCCCCTTTTTCAAAGCCGAAACCTCAGGGATTTGTGATTTTGGACATGCATACATACATGCACTGACCCCTGAATCATGCACCCTCCCAACATATGCTGTTTTCGCTACAGTATTTGCAGACTAACCCAAAACTGGAATGTAGAGAATATGAATGATGTGTTTTATGAAATCTTGCGAATTCTTATTCATTACATTGTTTGGCTCATGAGATAAATTAGACATCTTCTTTAGTTCATGTTAAAATATCTGTGTGCAAATTAAAATGCAAAAGATATTTTCAATATTTTAATAGAAGTGATAAAATCGGTAATGTACTGCGTGATATTTCCTGAAATGAGGCAACATTTGTGCCTTTTGCTTAAAACTAAACCCCTGCTATTGTTTATCTTGTGTTCCTGGGGGCAAATCAGTATACACCACCGTCAGGTACCCAGTTTACCCTCTCAGTTAAACAGGGGGCTGAGGTTCAGAGATCATGGCCAAGGGGAGGGTCATCGACTAAAAATATTCACTGTCATAAAACTGTGTCTGTATACTGTATCTTTATATAGAAAGGATTATCCAGGCAGATAGATGTGTAAGACCCCAGATTCGCACATCATTTTGACAGGATGTTAATTATGACGTCCTGCTAATGTAATGTCCTGCTAGTTTTAATCACAGAACCCAGACGTTTCCGGTCAAATGGCAATGTTTTTATGAGAATGACCTTTTTAAAAACTGATGTCTTGATTTTGATGTGGCCCTGATTGGGCAACGCAGAGAATTATGGGTCCCATCTCCCATTCTTACCGAAGCTTGACTCTTCCATGACAGCTTGTTGCGCTGTAATGATCCGAGTGAATGAATCCGCCTTTGGATGCGGCAGATATGAAATGCTTTTCACATGTGTGCTGAGGGTTAGCCCACTGGCTATTACCAAGGGCTGCTTAATCTCAAAAAAAAAAAATCCTTTTCTATACCAACAGGCATGCGAGCAAGTATCTGCTAACTGCTATTCAGGGCAAGATTTATATTCTGCTGGTCCAGTTACACTCCTGCTGCTCGCAGTACCTGTGCTGTAAGACTTCACACAGATGCACACATTGTCACTTATATTCTGTGACGCTGCTTCAGGGTTTGAGCGTAAGACCTTTGACCTTTGACCTTTCCCGCATGTCAGTGGTAACTGCCGATCCGTACTACATATGCAGGCTTTAAGCTTTTCCAGCATGTGACACTGGTCCGTATGTCTGCAGGCATTTCACCATTCCCCGATAGTGCCGCACTTGCCAGACGTTATCTAAGGATGGCCTTGCAAATTAGTTTGCATTTCATGTACACACGGCCTTTGAAAATGGACTTTGAAGTCACCATGCATTCTGTGGAGGAAAAAATCCAAGAGCTTTAATAGGAAATCAATTGAATAGTTGTTAAATGTGTCTAGAGCACACTCTTGTATTTGTATCAATGGTGCTCTTGGTTAAGATATTAATAATAGTAAAAAAATCTGTGTATTTTACAGCAGAGAGACATTCTCCTAATGTCTACCAGCACATCAGAAATTCTAAAAATATCATTGTACAGAATAACAGAAATATCCCAAATGCACAGTCCACTTCTTTTTTATGATAATCCCAAAGGGATTCGCTGGATCCTTCTAGTGTCTTATGATGTACTGCAAAGAAACGGAAATACACCTCATTATCGTTATAATTATCGTAATAATAAAAAGCAGCCAGGGAAACAGACATACAGAATGAACACTGAAAACAGTGTTTGTGTCTGTGTGTCATATATGTGTGGAAATGTTTATATGTGACACCTACTCTATTCTTGTTCTGCATTTACATATGCATAACTGTTGTGCTCAGAATCACTGAAAAATTAACATCACAATAGCATCTAATGTTAATTAGCTCTCTTGCCAAAAAAATAAACCAAACACGTTGAATTGCTAAGTGGCATAAACAATATACATGATAATAAACACAAGGTCATTGATTTTTTTGGAAGGTCTCGCTTTCCCTCGCACCTGAGAAATAAATTTAATTTCCCTTCCTTTCCCCCACACTCTCGCTCATTCTGGTTCCTTCAGTTAATTTCATTTCATTGTGCTTTATCAATGCAAAATATGTAAATTATATGCCAGAGATTATTGTTGTTGAGTACACTTGTGACTTTAACTGCTTTGACTGCTGAGTGGAAATTAAGTTTGATAATGGTTTTATTAATGTTCTGTCTTTCTTTCACTCTTTCTCACAGCCTGTGCCTATTGACGACTCTTTCTGCGGGCTGGACATTAACCAGCCCCTGGGAGGCTCAGAGCTGGTGTCCGGCCTGGTGGTGTACACCGAGAGCCACGAGCGCCTCACCGCCGTAGCAGCCTATGACTACGATGGCTACAGTGTGGCTTTCCTGGGCACCAGAAAGGGCCGGCTGAAGAAGGTGAGTGCCTGCAAGGAGAAAGAGGCTGCTGCACTGCATGTGTCCTTTAGTTGTATTGGACCAATCAGAACAAGCCTGGAAGAGGCACTGAAATCGAAAGGGATAGGATGTTGTTGGAATGAGAGCATTGATTGGAGGATTTGTGCAGGTTTAAGGGAGCTGTTGATTGGGTCTAGAGGGAAGGTCTGCTGCCCTGTTTATTCATGAACACTTTCTCATCACTTCTAGATGCACTATTATTATATTGCATTTCTGCTGAGTGATTGGTCACAACCTCAATGCAGTTTGTTGCCCAAAGATGCTGGGCTTGAGATGCGCATTTCAGAAGCAGGCTTCTCTCCCTCTGGTCAGCTGGTGTTGTCGTTGTTGCCTCCATGGTGATGCTGAGTTCTGATGCATCTCAGTCAAGTCATTGATAGAACATGTAAAGATCCAGGTCCACGCTATTCTTAACATGGTGTGCTTAAAAGGTGTGGTTAAAAGGGTTGATGTAGTTACAATTAAGAACGGTGATGTCACTATGAAGTGTGCACTCCAGGCACAAAGGACGAACGAGCGAGGGGACCAGACATTGGGGGGGGGGGGGGGGGGGATGCACAGGGCTGGGGACAGAAAGGACACTGGGCTGAACAGAGCATTGCAGGATCCACAGGGTACAGATAGACCCCAGGAGCAGAACCACTGGACAGGGCAGGACGTGCAGCCTAACCATGGACACTGAACAAGCAGGGACCAGACCAGGGACTAAGACAAGAGCAGGAGAGAACATTGAACAGAATCACATTGACAAAACAGGCCAAACGTGGCACCAAGCACCAAGAACACATCAGGAACTGGAAGGACGTACATTAAACATCAGTGGAGACTGGCAATATAAGACAGACAGATACAGACAAAACACGCCACACTGGAACAGGGCAGACAAGCAGAGGGGGTAATAAGTGACACAGGTCAAGTCATAACAGGGTCAGGACCCAGTATCAGGACAGTGACCCAGTCATGACTGGAGGGAACAGGGAAAGTCCGGGGAGTCTCCGAGATCCTGGAGAACTGGGCGTCAGACATCAGACACGAGTCCTTCTGGGCCTGCTTCTTGGTGAGATGGGGCTCGTCCAGACCGCAAGGCCCAAGGGCCTCAGAGGACCAGCGGAACTAGAGGGCACTGAAGGGACTGCAGGGCTGGAGAAAACTGCAGATCTTACCCTCATGGCCGCAGGACGAGAGGTATCCAGGCCTACAGTGTCAAACAGATGAGAGTCTGGGGGCCCCAGCCGACAATGCTGACCGCACCGAGACTTAGGACTGGGTCGGCGTGGACTTCAGGCTGAGGAGGAGAACCACAGAGCAGGACTTAGAGCAAGGCCCAGCGGGATCATTCCAATCCAGTGAGTGACCAGGGAGTTGGGTAGAGATGAGCAGGTCATAATTGGGACACCTGGAGGCCTGCGGGGCGAAGCTGGGACACCTGGAGGCCTGCGGGGCGAAGCCGGGATATGCAGGACTGGCAGCGGCCCCTTCTGGGCCAGGATCTGGGGACTCAGGACAGGCGGCAGCATCCCCCGGGCAGGGATCTGGGGGCACTGAGTCAGGCGAGGAGGCAGCCAAGGGCACAGCCAGCTTCCTGCATTTCTTCCTCCTGTGGCTGGAGATGGCAGGCAGAGCTGCAGTGAGCTGCAGGGAGCCAGTGGGCAGAGCTGCGAGAAGCTGGTGGGCGAATCCGTGGTGGGCCAGCGGGGGGAGTAGCAGAGTATGGCGGGACCGCAGCAGGCTGAGAGGCTTCACGCTGCAGAGGCAGCAGGCCGAGTGGCTTCACATTCAATAAGCTGCTGCATCTCCCCCATGCAACGCCAAACCTCCTCTGTCGGATCCGGGGAACGAGGAATCCAGTCTGCGGGATGCAGGAAGGTCTGAATCCAGGGACTGAGGTAACAGGGGAGTCCGATCATTCTGTCATGACTTGAAGAATGAAGGACTTGAGGGCAGGCGTTGTAGCAACACAAAAGGGGGTTTAATGAACTCAAAGGACAGAGAAATAAAAGAAGATTGCAAGGGATCACAAACCGGGAGGAGAGGAGCAAGGAAGGGCACAGGCAACAAGAGAGTTTGACGTAAATGCCCAGACTGGGACCGACGAGACAAACAGGTACTTAAATACAAAGACTAACGAGGGGTAACAAGCACCAGGGGTGGCTCATCAGGGCCACTTTAGGGAGGCGTGCTGGATGTGACAGGTGGCTTAGGCATGCTTGTTGTGGAAAATAAAGGCACAAGTTTGCTGGCTCTGGTGGCCATTTCTGTGGTAAAAACGCATGTTTTGTGAGTGTGAGAGAGGGATGGCATTGCGAGGGGAGGCGGGCTGTGCTCTGCTTTGGATGGAAAAGTGATGGATGTGTGACTGAGTCAATGACTGACCCTGAAGAGAGCTGGAGAGGAGATAATGGGAGAGAGAATGGGAGCAAACACAGCTCAGTCAATGTTACCCAGCTTACCCAGCGGCCTGTAATTGGATTGGCATCGTTCCCAGTGACCCCCCCCCCCCCCCCGCCCCCACCCATGCCCCTTCACCCTCCCTTCCACACTCACACGTGCCTCTTTCCAATCCCCTCTTTCTCCTTGAAGAGCAACCCCTGCGGTTTTGGGAGCACACAAAGGTCTCAGTTGGGCTCCGTGCTCTTCCAAGCAGGGGAAAGCAGGCCAGGCCACCCCACCAGAATAATAAAAAGCTACCGCCTCACAGGGAGCCATGGAGATTGGCTCGTTGACAGCGAAGGGGAGCTGGTGTCATTGCAGGCATTATGTAGGGAAGGTTCCTCCATGCCTCCACCCCCTGACGTACACAGCAGAACGTGAAATTAGCTCACGCCGATGACATTGACCGCCGCGAATCTGCCACTTGGACGCTGCTCTGCTGATTTGTAAGGTGTGCGAAATGAGATTCGGTAGCTGCAGATCTGACCCCACTAGCTGCCCATTAGGCCTCCTGTTCAACATAGTTCTGTATTACAATAGAATTACATCAGCTTTATCAAGTTAACAATAAATAATTTGGTTCTGAGTAAGTTCTTAGGTGATTTTGGGAAGTTAGGAAAAAAATTATCTGAGTTTCATACATGTGTCGACATCCTTGCCTGTAATACCATGGCTTACGGATTGGATGATGCACTTGATTGACAGCTAAATGGTGCAATTGTGTAAGTACCTGTGGCTCATGCTGCTTGGGTATCATTGGTGGGTTTCTGTCAAACTGCAGCTCAATATCACCACAACCACCATATGCAAATGATCTTCAGTCCCTTTACATGGATAGCACATTGGAAGCCTCATCTTACCTAGGGCTTGTGATCCAAAGCAACGGAGTGTGACCCACTTTGTGTCCTTCACCACTATACCTCCTACTTCCCTGATTGGTTGAACAGGGGCCGCTGTGGGCATCTCTGAGGCGTTATTTACCAGACGATGCTTCTCTGGGAAGCAGGCTTAGCGGGAACCTCTCACCCCGCTGGTGCCAACCAGCCATGCTGGCATTTAGCCTGGTCCGTTAGCAGAGTGCGGTGCCAAGGCAAACCCGGCGCCGTTAGAGGTCACGTGTGGAAGCCTGGGGGGGTGAGGGGGGGGGGGGGTTTCTGGTCACATGCCTGACCTTTACAATGGCTCGTTTTTCAGAGTCCTATCAGATGCAGCTGATAACTGTTGTGCTGTTGGCATAAAGGATGCAGGCTTTCTGTGAGAAAGAGAGTGAGGCAGGAGTGGTGCATTGTGGGTAATGTTAGGCTTGTAATCGAAACATTGCTGGTTCAAGTCCCAGCCTTGCAAGAATTGTCACATCTCTGTTGGGCCCTTGAGCAGGGTATTGTTTTTCTTATCTATTTTCAGATGTTACAGTAACTCACATTTGTTCTGGGTGGTGTCCTCGAACAGAATCAGATATTAATTACTCTGCATCAATTGCAATGTGAGATAAAAACAGAGGAACTGATTTCATTCTGCTGGTCTTAGGACCATAAAGGAGAGGTTGACTGACTAAGGCCCCCCTGCAGCCTGAACGCTGAGCAAGGCCCTTAACATGCCACAATGCTCCGGGGACGCTGGATAAATGGTCTGACCCTACGCTCAGACCCCAAGCTTCACTCACAAAGAAGAGGGTGATGGGATATGAGAAAAAGAGCATTCCAATGTACCTGTACTTGTGCGAGTCGCAAATAAAGCTTCAAGTCACTTCAGAAAGCCGAAGCCAAGCCCTGCCTCTTTGGCGAGCACCCTGGCTCACTAGACTCCCTGTTTGAAGTGTTGAGCTGGCTCACACGAGTGCCTGCGGAGTGGTGCACACATGGCTACGCTTTATGATATGCAGCTTGACGCCCCCTTCTTACTCTCCATAAACCTACATATTCCATTATGAGTGTGGGCAGGATGCCTGAGAGTCATATTTCATTTAAGATAGGGGCAGCAGCTTTTTATAGCTCTGTACACGCCTGAGAAACACCACCCAGACGGGGAGCGTCACACCCCAGCAGATATTCCCAACCGGAGTTAATGTTCAGGCTGCATGTGGTCCTTCCTCCCAACAGTCAACCTCTCCCTTATGTCCTGAAGACCAGCAGAATGAAATCAGTTCTCTGAATTCCCCCCCCCCCCCACATTCCAATCGATTCAGTATAATGGTTGATTCTGACCCACGGCACCACCCGGTTCAGACGTGAGTCACTATAACGTCTGGAAATAGAAAACGGGTTTCGTTATTTCCTTTGTGAGTGGAGCCGTGATATTTTGCCGTGCTGGTCCCTCCTAGACATCAGCTTTTTCTTCTTTTTATCTACAGTGTCTTTTCTTGTGAGACAAACCCCTTTAAAGCATGAACTTCAATAGTTGAATATGGGCTGAGTGCAATGTTGGTTTTGCACTTAGTTTTACAGTTGGCGTAATAAACGAAAGCGTTGAGCTGGGTGGTGTGAATTTCGTGTCCGATGGATGATCATGCCTATAAACTGAGTTAAAGTCAGACCTTGCTGGATTGCTGTATAAATCTTCGGCCTGTTGGACCGCCTTGTCCAAATAAAACGAGACGAAAACCTGTCGCGTAGAAGGCTGGACATAGCAGAAATGTCTTCCCCATACAGAATAAATGATTTCCTGCCCCGAATTCACCTGATTAGCTGCAGTGGATCGCAACTGCCCCCGTCCTCATCCCCCCTCCCGTGTCAGTGACAGGGCGTATCAGATCCGGCTCCCGACCTTCTGTGCATAGCTGCCGTTTTAACACCAAAGCGGCTCTCCCACCGTGTCCTTATTAGCGCTTTTTATACACTGAGCTGCTCTGTGTCCGTCTTTGTACCTCCCTGGGTCTCTGCAGGGTCTTCTAAGCAGGATGGGTCCTATTCACTGCATGTCCTTCTGTCGCTTTCTGTCTCCATATAACTTAAAGCTTCTTCCCTCACAGATGCTCTGATATAAGTTACAGCTATTCAAATGAAAAGATGGTCCGTTCTGTAAATGGCACAGTTGAAACAAATATTTTTTTGGTAGAAAGTTGAACTTTTGACTGGGCAGCAATACTTTGGTTAACTCAAAATCAGGTTTTAAAAGTAGTTAATTACATCATTACTTATCCATCCATGTTCCACAACCTTTATCCAATATAAGGTCGCAGTGTGATTAATTAAATCTAGGTCTAAACAATCACATTTTTAAAATGATCAAGGTTTTGTCTAATTTATGGTGATTTTTTTTTCTATTGCAACCCCTGAATGGCACAAACTAAGGAGCTTTTATGTAACTTTCATGTTTCATAAAGAGGTTAGTCATGATTCTATGGAGAAAAAACACTGTCATAATTAGAGATAAATAGCCTATGGTGTATCTAAAAGGGGATTAGAGTCGCTGTATGGAATTTTCTATTTTTGAAAATTGAGGAGTTATTTGTTGTAGAATTACGGCTGATAATTGGGCCCTGCTGTCATTTTGGCCTAATGGGCGACTTGCAGGATAATTGTACGTTTTGTGAAGCTAATGGCTTCTGCTATCAGCTTTTTTTTTTTTTTTTTTCCAGGATGTTGATTGTAGGGTTTGGATGGTCCCTCTATCAGACACGACCCCCTTTCCCCCCCTCGATCAGTCTCATAGGTAGCTTGAGGATGAAGGGCTTGGATTAAATCTCCTGGGTTCTTACCATGTGCACATGTTCAAGGTTTAATGCAGATACTTGCTGAGTCAAAGGTGGCCAGGAACAATGAAATGGGGCGTGCATGACATCGACCGATGACGACGAACAGGAAATGCTCGTAGCTACATTGTTCTTACTCCCACACTGTCAGTCACCAAGCGGGCCAGTACCCACCGGAAAGTGAGATCTGTGACTCGGAAAACGCTCGCTTAAACCCACATCCAGTTTTCACTCTCCCTCTGGGCCAAACTCTAACAGCACCAGCTCGGAGAAGCCAAGGTTTGGCCTCCTGCCAAACGAAAAAACTGGGTTTCCTTCACAAAGCACCTGATTGGGGAAGATAACAGCGATTAGCCGATTCATTACTGGAATGTTCTGTGGGGCGTGGCGAGAAGCTGAACTGGGAATGGTGGTTTCCACGTCTGGTTCCTGTATGTTTGATTGAGAAGTGTTCTGAGAATCACCCTGCAGCTTAGATATACTGTAAAGTCGACTTAAATCTTAGTTGTCGTTTCTGTCTTGTGGGTCTCCTTAGCCATTCCGTTATCTGACCAGGGTTTTGTTCCATTCCTCCTCAGGCCGTTGTTCTTTTGTTTAATTCAGATTGAATTAAACTATTTCAGAAATCTTTTAGAAAGTTCCATTCTTGGCTTGCACCTGGTTGGCTAGCAAAGGGATACAGAGGAATCTGTCTCTCTGAGGACACCGGGCCCCAATGTCTGCTCATTTTTCTTGTTTTGTTTCCTTCTTGCATCTTCTGCAGGAGAACTTAAGTGGTCTGACTGAAATATGTTATCTACTGTCAATTATTAATTTCCTGTTTTAATTCAAGTCTTCACCTTATATCCTTTTCTTAATTGAATTTTGGATTATAAGGCTGGTGTTTTAATATTTCGTTTTCGAGCTTTATAGCTGTAAGGAAGACTCAACAAAAGATTTAATAAATTTATCTGATGGGAGATTAGAAGCAAAATGCGAGTCTTTTGATGGCATGTATTTAAATAGAATAACTTGGGACGTTCTAAACTGCTCTAAAAACTCACTGCCACAATTAGATATTCTTCTAAACAGATGGCAGCTATATTTAGGAATAGAGTCAGATTGTTAGGAATTTTTTTTATTTAGCCCATGTGTGCGTTTTATGCTGTTGGTTTTTTGCGATTAAAAAGCCCCAACAGGAATCGCAAAAGTGAAAATTAAGTGAAATGTGTCTGAATAGAACCTAAATTAAGGGTAGCCTTTGTGTAGAGATGGACCCTGAATTGATTAGAGGCGGGGCTTCTCCCTGATGAAAATGGGTTTTAAATGGAGTAGAAGCAGAGCTTGTCTCCAATTCAGATGGTGTTTCAGAGGACAAGAGGCGGGGCCTGTCTGGGCCAGAGATGTATTTGAATGGATTAGAAGCAGGGCCGGGCTCCTGAGACAGAGTTTGAATATATTGGAGACGGCTCAGAATCGATTGGCTGCAGGTCTCATGGGCCTTCAGACCAGGATTATGAGTCAAAGTCTTTCCAAGGGAGAGGAAAGGTCATCAGGTGACCTGAATACAACCATATTCAAATAATACCCCCCATCCAAAACCATCTATATGGCCTCCTGTCACTGTCTCAGCAGACTGTATCATGAAATTACGGTCAATTAGCTGCAGGGTTGCCAACTTTGGTCATCTGACTGGCGTGAGATTTTCAATTTGAGACAAGTCTGCACACGCATATACTTGCATGTGACAGTTTTATTATCTTGTAAACATTCTGTACAGTTTGCACACTACCCCAACACGTTAAACGTAGCTAGTTTTTGGTTTATAATGGAATAATATAGATTTGCCGTAAGAGTTCTTGCGTGATCGTGAGAGTCTGAAAGCGTGAGGGCCAACGCCAGATGCGTGAGAGCTGGCAACCCTGTTCCTCAGACGTAGGTGTTTCACAGCAGACACCCTCCGGACCGTCAGGCAGTGCTGCTGTGGAGGGAGTCGTATGTTCTGCCCATGTGGTTCTAGGCAAATGAGCATGGATTCTAAGAAAGTGGCTTCAGAACTGCACAGAAACACTAGCACCCCAGCAGCACCTGTACCGGAGGTTATCATTATGGGCTGCTAATTTCCCGTTATTTACTTGAATATAAAAAAGCATCGCTCTTAAAATCATCCATCATTTTAACCTTGTAAGGGGGCACGGCAGAGATGTTTCAGGTCAGGGCAAAGTCAGCGGAAAGGCCCCTATATTTACCTGTATGAATCCCCCAAATTCGAACCCGTGTCCTATCTGTCCCTTAACCCCAACCCCAACAGAACTTCCCCACGCTCTGTTTGTCTGCCTGTGTCTGTCCCTCCTCTGGAGTTGATCCTCGTTCCCCCTTCAGCCCTACCTTTCTGTCAAACGCATTCCTCTTCCCGACTCCCCCACGCTCTTGTCTGGGTTGAACACTGCAAGAAATGAAAATCTAAGCAAGTATAATTTCCTTATATTTAGACAGAATTGTAATTTCTTTAATAACCTGACTAACAATGCATGTTATAAATCAGATAAATTTGCTTGCATTTAGGTATATTGTCTTATTTTAGGAAATCTTACCGAGTACAATTTCCTTACTGCGCTGCCAGATAATTTTGCTAGTGTTAGGCCATCTCGCCTCAAAACAGACACAGTTTATCTTAAATGTGAAAGGCCATTTTTTGCGGTGAGGTGAGTCTACAGTCCCAGTCCTCCCTAAAATAAGTGCCGTGCGTAAATAACACCGTTTGTGTCGACACAAAGTGACCCTGCCTCATGCATTTCGGTGACGCCACCACTGAAATTTTCTTCACCTTTGTCAACAGCAGCTTATGCGGCAAGCAGGACAGTCACGCATGTGCACCTGTTTGCGTCTGACACCTGAGTCATGCCGCTATTGGAAATAATCATTTTGTTTGTCCCGTCATTATCATTATTTTGAGAAATGGTCACGGCTGTTTGATCACCAAGGGAATATCGTGACTGTTCCATCCCGACCGGAAGGGCTGACACAAAGGTCACCGTTGCAACATCTACAATTGGCATCTTAGAAAGTCATAAAACTGTTTTTTTTGTCCCTATTAGTCACTGACATTGGTAAAAAAAAAAAAAAAAAAAAAAAAAAAAGTCATACATTGTCTGGAATTTATTATGTGCTAAAATAATCTGTATCCACTAGTTGGGGGGGCAAATATTAATCATACGGTATAATGTTTCCTATCACCTAGGCTTCACAAAGCATTATGAATTTGTCCTGGCATTTATAAATGGGACAAACAGCCCCTTACATCAGGTTAAATACCTTAAACCTTAGAGTATATTAAATGATGTAAGCAATGAAAATCGATAACTCATCTCTGTATTATTTATTGTGTCAAAGACTCCAGTCCATATGTAGCTTTCTATATTTATTTATTTTTTTAGGGAGTATGGAGCTGTCCTTCCCTCAGATAACACGCCCTCCTCACTGGGGAAACAGACGCACACTTAGAAGCCACTTGTCTATGGGTCGCGGTGGTTCCAGGGTCTTAGAGTGCAGCTCCTGGTACGTGTTGTGGGAGTCGGGTGGCACGAGTATGGAAGGATGGAACGGGGGCCTTATTGAGGTTTAATGACCATGGGGGGAACACAAAGCATTGCTGTTTCAAAGCTAGCAATGGGGGCCAACTGGCTGGGAATGTAAGACACTGGCTCATCAAACCAGGACACTGGGATCTGGTATGTGGGCCAGACTGTCTGTGAACTGCGGAGCAAACTGAAGAGTGTTTCATATGCGTAGAGATACAGGTTAATTGTGGGACACATCACCTATCTGAGGGACGTCCACACCACCACCCTGACACACCCGTCTGAAATACCTGCATGATGGATTCTCCTGCTGCCAGCGGCTTTTGTTAATACAGTCATAGCAGTCGCTGCATTGTGAACGAGCTTTTAATGATCTCATTTCATTACTTGACTTCATCTTGCTGGCACTGTGGTGACCCAAAAGAAAAATGTTTTGCTTCTTTACCAGGAAGAAAAGTTAACTTTTTGTTTAGAGCCTGCATGGCCACCCGCATGTGGCAGGACGAGTTATCTACCCAGCACTCTGAGCCTCCATACGACGTTCAGGGGTGTCGGGTGACACAACGAGTACGGAGGTAAATGGGGTCCGGATGGATTACGGCACCTCAACAGGTGAGGGATTACAGGCTGTTACATGAGGCTTAGAGCTGCGGAGGATGTGGGCCCCGTGCCTCAGACGACCGCTGAGTGAGAAGTGAGCCTGGGGTTCGGCGAGTGTAAACACCACGGGCCAAAACTCCGACAGTGTTTTAATACCCAGCCGGCTCTCAGGCCAGCTACAGTTAGCTGCCTGCAGAGGGCGCTGGTAGTGAGGGGGGGTAGCTTGGTACCTCTCTCCTCTTCCCTCCCTCCAAAGAACGATGATGTTACAGCAGGACCGCAGTAGAGTCACAGATTCTCTGGTAGATTCAATATATAAAATATGTAAAAAAAAATAATGGGGGGGCAGGGGTGCTCAGATTTTTTAGTACACCCTTACTTTATGGTTTAGCATTTTCCCCATTCAGTGTCGTTACATGGGCTCAGGATTCCAGCAGAAGAATGAACTGG
Organism: Brienomyrus brachyistius; assembly: GCF_023856365.1. Classification (NCBI taxonomy): domain Eukaryota; kingdom Metazoa; phylum Chordata; class Actinopteri; order Osteoglossiformes; family Mormyridae; genus Brienomyrus; species Brienomyrus brachyistius. The sequence continues at coordinate 20,586,298 of NC_064540.1, forward strand.
GTTGAGCTCTGATGCATGGCTTCGGAATGACGGGGAGATCGATGGCAGCCGAACCGAATAGCATCCCTTCCGTTTCCTTCACGCCTCGCTGAGAGACGGCGGCTCAGAGGACCTGACACCACATGGCAGTTCCATCCTGGAAGAAAAAAAAAAAACATTTAAATAGCAAGCTGAATCCTCTGGGTGTCCCTGTATTTACAATTAGGGCGTATCTAAGGGCGGCCATTTTGAAGGAATTTGCATTCATGGAAGTCTGGCGTCATGCTCGGCTGTTTGAGGCTTGTTAAGCCCCCGTTACAGGTGTATTCCTGTTCACTTCTGTTTGTGTTTATCACCAGCGATAAGAGGGTATCCCCTGGGGGAGTCTGGGCCCCGTGAGGCGGTGGAGGGGGACTATAAATCTATGCATGCTGCTACCACATTCATCTCACGAACAAAGTTCCTCTGCCTGCACAGGGCTCCGATTTCTGCTGCTGCAAGTAAAAACTAAAGGTTTTTTTTTTTTTTTGCTTTGTTTGTATTTTTTACCCCCAAAAAAGTTTGGTGTCAATGAGACCGTCTACTTTGTTCATGCTTCTGGTGCCCTGGGGGACCATTTCTGTTCTATTACCCAACGCGGCTCCCTGCGCTGTGTGTGGGTTTGTATGTGTGTGTGTGTGTGTGTGTGCGCGCGCCTCGGGGGTATACAATCCTCACTGACATTAGACTTGTAGAACCGCTGTTTATTTCTTAGTTTATTGTTCTGGTTTTTACCTTGCGAACAAGCACTTCAGACAGTGACGGCTCTGGGTTGAAGCGCACAGCACACACACAGGAGTGCCACGCGTGAGGCAGGCATCTTGAAGGGCAGGCAGGAGGGCCGCCCTCGCCGCCTGTGAAGTGACCAGTCTCACTGCTGGCAGCCCTGCCTCAGACTTCTCATGGAGGCCGAGCCCCGCACCGGGGGGGGGGGGGGGGGAGACAGCAAGCCCCTGCATCTCTCCGCTCTATCATGACGTGATGCTTTCACCCGGCCTCCCCCGTCATTACTGCGGGCCAGCCAATCAGAGAGCCGGAAGCAGTGCTTTGGACGGGGGGCCTGGAACTGCAGCCCAGCTGGGAGAGAGGAAGCGGGCCGGAGGGTTTTATTATTTATTTGTCGGTTATCCCGTTAAAAAGAAAAAACACATGGCGTGTGGGTGGCGCGGGGGGAGCAATCCAGCCCCCTTAGAACGGAATACCCACCTGCATATTTAAGCCGTTTTTACAGCGAACAGCATTCCTTTCATAAATGCATTGCAATATTTCAATAGTCTCATTTTACCTCACATTATTATAGCTTGTTTTTTTTTCTGGCAACATACCCAGACTGTGTAATGACAAGAGCTGTGCTGCTGTATAAATATGGTTTAGACATGCAGGGCTCAGCCAGCGGGGGCCCCGGCTGCGTGCAGATGGGTGGTGGTGGTGGTGGGGGGGGGCGTTATGTAACGGCGATTGTCTAAGTTCGCTCCGGCCAAGGCGCTGACTGAACTATGCTGACATCTGCCAGATGAGAAACTCAGCCTGGCTCACGATGTGAAACCAGGTCGAGTGACTGAAGATGCTGGAGTGTGTTTTCCTCTAAGCCAAGGACCTGGTCTCTCTGCAGTTGCTCTGTGGTTTGCTCACTGCGGTCTGTTATCCATGACCTGGTCTTTCTGTGGTCGCTCTGTGCTTTGCTCTCCTACTGCGGTCTGTTATCCATGACCTGGTCTCTCTGTGGTCACCCTGTGGTTTGCTCACTGTGGTTCGTTATTCATGACTGGGTCTCTCTGTGGTCGCTCTGTGGTTTGCTCTCTTACTGCCATCTGTTATCTATGACCTGGTCTCTCTGTGGGTCATTGCTCACTTGTTCCCTCTGTGCCCTAGTCTCGGTCTCTGCTCTGTTATCTCCTTCTAGTCTATTTTTCATAACCTGGACCTTCTGTGGTCCATTACCAGTGACCTGGTTTTTCTGTGGTCTGTTGTGAGCGATCTGGTCTCTCTCTCTCTCTCTCTCTCTCTCTCTCTCTCTCATCGCTATGTCTAACTCAGTGTTTCCCAATCCGGTCCTCAGGGACCCACAGTTTGTCCATGTTATTGCTCCCTCCGAACTCCCTGAAGGACAATTCACATTTTTGCTCCATACCAAGAACTGGGAGGGAGCAAAAATACAGACAGTCTGTGGGTCCCTGAGGACTGAATTGGGAAACACTGGTCTAATTAATGTGGTCTGTCTGTGCTTGTTTGACTGTTGTCCTGTTCCCGCTGATGTTCTTTACAGAACCACTCTGACTGCCTGCCCGCACTGTCCTTATATGGTAAGCAAGCACCCAGCCGTTGGATGGCCCTGGCTTTGGTGTCAGTACAGGCTGGCAGAGTACACAGATTAACATAAGAGATGGACGGCAAGAGGCTGGATCCAGCTGAAATCCCAAATGGACAGATGCTGTGTCTGTTTTTAGGCTCCAACATCCATTATATTGATTGGTGCTTTTTTTCTGTCTCCACTGAGTTCAGCCCACTGTGAGGTCTGAGGAGAGCTGAGGGTGGTCTTCTCTACACAGGCGTGCATGTGTGTGTGTGTGTGTGTGTGCGTGTGTGCGCGTGCGTGTGTGTGAGTGCGTGTGTGTGTGTGTGAGTGCGCGCGTGTGTGTGCGTGTGTGTGAGTGTGTGTGTGCATGCGTGTGTGTGTGTGTGTGTGTGTGTGTGCGTCCGTGCGTGTGTGTGTGTGCGTGTGTGTGTGTGTGTGTGTGTGTGCGTCCGTGCGTGTGTGTGTGTGCGTGTGTGTGTGTGTGTGCACGTTGCTCTCGCTGAGTTTACGGGTGCAAATTTCGAGACATTTTCCCCACACAGAGTCACTCCCTGCGGTGGTTATTTTTTAAACAAGTTAATCCGCTGTAATAAAAAAAAAAAATGAAAGCAAAAACGTTTTTTGCTTATTATCTGTTTTCATCTGTTTTTGAGTTTTGTTACAAAGGGATTAGAGATTTATTACAGCGAAGTGGCTGTCAATGGGAAAACCTCACAAAGATGGAGATGCAAATTAATGTGTGTGTGTGTGTGTGTGTGTGTGTTCCCTCACTCATTCCCACTTTAAATTAGGCAAGCAGAGCACAGACCCCTTCTGGGTGGATGGGTGAAGCCCGTTAGCTTTCCTTCCTCTGAAGGGGGTGACATCATGGAACCTCCCCCCCCCCCCCCCAAACCCCATCGTTTTTGTGTCTGCTGTACTATGAACTTTCAAAGTCGTCAATGAACCCAGACAAACAAAATGCTCTTTTCTATTTTTCCAGTATGAAGTACTTTGAAGTACATACCTAAAACAATTTTAAAAAGGCATTTAATGGTGACTTTGAAGTAAATTAATACAGGTGCAATAAACAATGAAATGAAAGAGATAACGTGTCTCACACACACTCTCCCTTTGAGACACATACTTTTGGCCGACCCCCCCCCCCCCCCCCCACAGAACGCACTCTGTGGGTCTGTCGGATGTCCATGCGGCCAGAGGGTCAAAGGTGTGCAGCTGTCGTCTCGCTGCCCGCTTTGATGAAGCACATCACCAGCCCTCCAAACTCAGGAAGTGCTCCAGTCTCCAGCTCACCCCCCCCCCCCCCCCCCAAACACACAGGAAGCGGTTGGATGATAGATGGGTGCTAGCCGTTAGATCAACATGCACTCCTAATCCCAAGCGGATCACCATGTACAGCTTCATTCTTAGTCACAGGTCCGGCAGCTCAGTCCTAGACAAACCTTCACCTGCTTTGTCGTTTTCAGACTGTGTGTGTGTGTGATGTTTGTGACAGAGGCGGAGTTTGGTGTGTCAGGTCATCAGCTCACTTCGGACATCGCTTCTGTTCCCATATCTGATAAATAAGATAAATGTCCAGGCAGCTTCTGCACTTGGGTTAGGCCTCCACCTGGCATGGGGGGCAATATTACTATGGAAACCCCCATACCAGCTACACATGCTGTGGACGGGGACGGCCATGGGCTTGAGGGGTTTGGTGCGTGTGCGTGGGGGTGTCGGGAGCCTAAGCTGGGGTTCGTTGCCCTGCTCGACTCACCCCCGCAACAAGATGCTAAAAACAGGACAGCACTTGTATTTTATATCCTATGAAATTTTAAAAAGACTTTGTAAGTGAATAAGGCGTAGAGAGAATGGCGACTCCTCTTGTCCCCTCTCTGTCTGTCCGTGTGGCACTGTGTGGGCTGTTGATAGGTCCAGCTCATCCCTTAGCTTTCCCAGCATGCAACGTAAGCCCGCCTCTTCACTTGCAGGGACGTGCAATCCTTCAGCTCCCAGTCTCCAGTTCCGTCAAAGTTTGGCGTTGCCTTGCTGCCGTTGAAAAACAGGAATTTGAATAAGGATTATATATGCATAGATATCTCTGCAATTTTTGAGTCTTTTTAAAACAGGTCTGCTGTTTGATGTCTAATTTTTACATAAGTAGAGTAATAAGTTCTTTTGAAGTTATTGTGTGGGGTGGCCTTTCACGCATTGAATAAACATCCCCCCCAATGCAAAATAAGAGCTTTGAGCATGAATGGATTTGTCAGACTCTTAACATAGCAGGAATCATCCTTATTTTTTACATACTTGATTATTTTGAGCACTCTTTGTTGCAATGCATCTGTGTCCCAGTCTGGTGTTGATTTAAGCATATACTGGTGAGCACCACAAGGCTGCCCATCAACCTGGAGTGACTGGTGTCATCTGGGGACCGTGAGATAATGATTCATTTTCCATGTGCCCTGGTGATAATTACCATGTCTCTTACCACGCTGCACCATGTACAATCTGTAGAAGTCTGGAACTGTATCCAAACACGTTCTGTGGTACTATGAGATCGGTGGGTTTGAAAATTCAGCATTCAGACTGGAAGGTCATGGGTTTCAATCCTATAGCTGGTGGAATAATCATATTGGCTTTGGGTCTTTAAGCCTGTCTTCCTGTGGGCTGCTGGATGTTGGCTGACCCTACACTCTGACCTCAGGTTTTCACACTTATCAGTTACTTTGGACGGAAGCATCTGCTATATTAATGTAAAGTGTTATTGGCTCTGGTGGAGCAGTTCTGTCAGTCTTTTGATCTTGGCAGATCAGGCATAGGTGCCTGAATGGGTGCCTTGCTACACCTGGCCCTTTTTGGGCCAAGATGTACGCCAGGTGGCAGTCCACTTGGCAACTGTTTGGGGTGATCTCGGCTCCGAAAGATGATTGAATAAGGTTCTTGTGGACCTAGACGATGGAGCTCTGGTCTGCATTAAAAACAGACTCTTAAAAAGGTCTTTGAAAGCCTTCGCTTTTCTGCTTGCACCAGGCAATTAAGGTTATTTAATTTAACCACCAGTCTTAAACCAGGATCTGGTTTCCATGGAGGGAAAACAGGAGATCAGACTTTGTGTGGACTTTCACCCTGGGAACCTCTGAAGGACACAGAGGAGGAGGTTCACATGGTTCCTCTCTGGCAGAGGTCAGAGGACTGTGGAAGATCTTCTCACTATTAGCATTCATCCTGGCACAAGTACGTGAGCGATAGTGGTAAACAGTGGATTCCTCAAGAAGATTTCCTCACCCTGTGATTGACTTGTGGCCAAGTATTCGTCACAACTTTCATCATTTTTCTCCAGGTCAGCGTTTAGATCCCAGGGGTGAGAGGGGCTCAAAGGAAAATGCCCGACACAGCAGAGGTGTGGGCAGCGAAAGCAGCTTTTGGCAGTCGACACGACGGTCGCTGTGCTTATTTGCGGTTTACGCTTCGCTTCCTGGTTTCCTTCTTGTGGTCCACAACTCCCGATGTCAGCAAAGCTTTATGCACAAGGTCCTAAATGCTGACACATGACTAGGGTAGGAGAAAGTTTTACAACCACATTGTTGGAGATTTAAATCCCTTTCCCTCATCACACTCTGGGAAAAGCAACATAATTATCTTAACAGCCGAAAAAATTTTATTTAATTGAGTTTAATCGTTCTCATGTTTTGCAATGTGGAATGTAATTATCATGTAACTGTAAACACCCAAAACTAGTTTTTATTAGCTGTTTATATATCCGATGTGTCATCGAGACGAAGTCATCACAACATCACAACACCCCTGCACACTTACTTGCCTGCTGTATCTCATTTTCCACCCTTAAAGCTACCATTTGTTTGCACCAAAAACGTCAATAAGGACCCAGTGGCCCTTCGCTGATTTAATGCCTCTGTTCTCCCGCTGAGAGGCTCCACACAGCTAGCAGGTCTGCTGGTTGGAGCCACATCCTGCACCAGAGGGTCAGAAAGGAAAGGTAACTAAGCCTTTCTCCAGTTTGGCCCCTCTTGTACTTGAGGTCTAGAGAGGGAAAGTTCAGGCCCAAACCAAGATTTTGTTTCACCCAAGCGGTTGGATACTCTGTGACTCTATATGCTCAATGGGTTGGTTGAAACAAAATCTTGGTCTGGATTTGTGCTTTCTGGACCTGGATTTTGCACCTGTGCAGAGGACTGGCTCCAAAAAAAAGGGCCCCAGGAGTCTCCGACAGCCTTTGCTGCCGAGCAAGGAGGGGCAGGTCAGATGAGGGGATGAGATAAGACGTCTCAGAAAAAGAGCATTCGATTCCGAGCTCCTGGTGGCAGAGGAGCCGCAGAGCCTTGGTGCTGTCAGCAGGGAGGAGCTCTGCTGCAGGGGCAGCCACTCTAACTGCAGAATGGAGGCCCATCACTGGAACCCACAGCACCTTTATCTGTAAGGGTGCATCTGCTTAAGAGTGCTGGGCCGCCACTTATTCTCTGACGGCTCCAGCTCTACTTGGGACGTGACTTCCAGCCGGCTGGGCCTGCTCCAACACCTAGGAATGCATATTGTGGCCCGGGCACTTTGCGTTTCACAATATCTCCCCCTCTGTGCCTCTGCGATGCCATGGAACAAAAGGAAGTGGAGGAAATCCAGCTCCATACCTATTCAGAGCACCGTGAAATGCAACGTGACGGCCCGCTGTAAGGGGATCGATTGCGGGTCTATCCCCTCCGTCCGGTTTTCCGGGTCCTGGTTTGTGTGGGACAGGGAGTCTCCGCGTTGGGCCGTTGGCCCTGGGTCACAGGAGAGGCTGTGGACAAAAGAGTCCGATTCTGTGAGACCTAATCCACCCGACGGACGAGGCAGATAAAGGAGCCCAACAGGGAGGGTCTCAGCAGGACAAGAAGGGCTGCTGAGAAGGATTAACTCAGATCTGTGATAGCCTGCCCAGCTTAGCCTAATCGGTCAATCTCCGCTGTTTGTGCTCAAAAGCCTGGCGCATGTACACGTGGCTGCCATTTTTATTTTTTTAGTTCTCCGGCCTCCCCAGGCTATCGCGGCGGTGGATAAACGAGGGCCGGCTTATTTCAGGCCAGGTTGCACGAGGCCCCGCTGCTGGAGGGGCTCGTCCGGCCGTGTGAAGCATGCGGCACAAACTCCAGGTGTCGGATCACACGCACGCCGAGTCGCAGACCGGGAGCCATTGTGCTGTCGGGCTACAGCTTCAATGGAGAGCAGGCAGAGATAACCGTGAGCTTATATACTTTGAAGCTTATATTCTCTGAAGGCAGGCGCTGGGAGAGCATCTACTGACTCCTTTGTAAGGCTACAGATGTCTTCATAATCAGACCTGGCTATCCCCTACCGTACTACTAGAGATATCTTCATAAACAGACTATGCTATTCCTGCCTCTAAGGACTACACACATCTTTATAACCATCCTCAGCTATTCCCTACAGTATAACTATAGACGTCTTCATACCCATCAAAAGACTATAGAGACAGTCCAACTCAGCTAGCTCCCACTGTAAAACTACATGTGCATAATGACCACAGTTATCATGTACGCTACGATTGCAGACATTTCATAAACGGATTCATCTCTCAGTTACTGTAAGACTACAGAAGCATTGTAACCAGACTTGGCTACTATGTCGCAGTGCAAGACCACTGGCATTTTTTAACCAGACTCTACTCTCTGTAGTCTTACAGGTGAGGATCGCAGTGCAGCTATGAATATGACTAGATATCTTCAACCCGAGACTGTACTATCCTATTCTGTAAGTCTGGACAGATTAACAGAGAGATGCGTTCGCTGTTTCATCTTGTAAGACTCCCATTCCTAGCTGTACGCCTACCGGTAACCTCATAACACAGACTATACAACTCGGGTGTCATTGTGGCTTGCAGTGGGTTTTTCAGGGTATTGTGGGTATTCCTGCTCTTGTTCCTCTTTACTGGGAGTTCTGCTGAGTGCAGCATGTTCCCTTCTTATGAGCTTGGGGGGGATTCGTCATGCTCCACAGAATCTCAATAATGGTACAGAGAGCCTCTCTGAATAACAGGCCTTTATTAAGAACATACATGGCACAAACAGGGCCTACTGTAGCAAGGCTCCCACAACTTACAGCTTACTCACTCTGCTACGTTTAAACCTCATCCTGCTCTATATATTTAGTAAAAATCTGACTCAGTGGTTATGTAGTTTAATGGATGGCAGGACAGATTTTTGGAGTTTGGATGAAGGAAATGGGTTTTAATATACTGACCTTGTGTTTGGTTGGTCATCTGACGCTGCTAACATCACTATGTGGGGGAGAAAATACATGTATTTTCTACTTTGATTTTATGTCCACTGCTCTGTGTATGATTCTGGCTGACGCAATCGCAGTTCCATAATTTCCTTCAAAGCTACCAATCTTTTTCAGCATTTTTTGGCAAATATTTAAGAGACATACTGCAGATGTCACATGCTTACTGAAGGGCTAAAATTGCAAAGGGCTGACTTTTTGGCATTCTTTTGTCGGTGTTGTAAATTGTTCTTCAAGCAGTATGGACTGGAGGATCCCGCTGCCGCTCCCAGTTATGGCCTCATATCAGCCATTTAGTCATTATGCCGACCCATTGTGGCTCTGACCGTAACTCTGCTTTAGCGCTGGTGGCTGTTTGCCTCAAGCCGTCAGCCTTAGCTGAGTGACTCCAGGACTCACAGTGGGAGGATAATGAAATCCATGGCGACTGAGGGTGGGAGACAGGAAGGGGGACCTTATTAGGGTTGGGGGAGGGAGCTTGATAAAATGGGGATTGGGCGAATTGCAATAGATGGTTTGGCTTTGCCTGGTGTCGTCACCATGGTAGGGCATTGGGAGAGGCAGGGCTAGCCCTCCTAAGTAGACACCTGCCCCCACATTAAACAACAATACAATAAATCACTGAAGGATACACAAAAAGAAGACATGACAGACAAGCACAGGTGGAGTGTCTTTTGCTTCCTGTGGTCTGCTGTTGCTCTACAACTTTTATCCCTCGCTTCCCCACCGCCTGCCCCCACCGCTGATGGAATCCTGGTAGCATTACTGATCCCCACCTGAACCTTCGCATTTGTTATTAAACTGACACTTGCTTAGACGAAGAGAAAACGAGGCGTGTATCTGGTCTGGTCTGCATGGCTGGGAGTCTGATTTATATTAGCAGAGGTGACAGAAGGTGCCTCGTCACCTGACTTCACCCCATTGCGGGATGTGGAGTCAGCGCTGCCCAAGGCTGAAAGTGACTCTTCAGGAATGGACTGGCTAACGTTCGCCTCGAACCTTGTAGCCCGCCATACTCTTTATATTCCTGTGGCAAACGTATGAATATATTTAATCGAATTGCATAACAAAGCATTGTGTAGTATTGTAGTAAAGAATCTGCGCTTTCAACTATTTGGAATGCAGTTTATCTCTTTTTCCTGTCGGCTTGTGCAGTTCAGTTCTCTGAACTCTTCTATGAAATCTCAGAAGGCTTTTTGGTACATTATGTGTGTGTGTGTGTGTATATATATATATATAATGAACCAAGCTTCATCTCTGTATAGTCTGCCCAAACAGGATCTGGAAAGAGAAAAAAATGTTTTTTTGAGCGTCCCTCAAAAGCATCACGGACAAAATTAGTTCTTGGCTGGATTTCACGCCTTTCAGCATTTCTGCCTCTGTCTCTTGGCCAGGCCAAGAGGTTGGGGTGATGTGCAGTATCCCCTACAGAAGGGTTTAGGTAATCCGCTGAGAGATGCGAGATCCCATTCCCAGATCCAAAGGATCCGTCGACAGTCAGATGACTTCTTCCATCTTTTCTGTGCCGCTGGCCCCTTTCCCACCTGGATCATCCTGCTGAGACCCTCATGCCCTGCAGCCAGAGACGGGATAAAGTTTGGCCCCCGGACTTCCTGCTGTGGTATCTTCCATTTCCTTGTCATGTGCAAATCACATAATGCGGCGTAGATTAACCCGATCCTCGCGTGTTTGCCTCTCCTCGGGTTTGGAAGTTTAAAAGCTTTTTGCCAGAGAGGCCTCTGCCACTTTGTTGTTTTCTGCTTCCTCAAAGGGCTTCGCCAAGAAGTTTTTTATAGCAAGAGCACCTGGATTTGACATGGCCTGGGATTTAAGATTTACCTTCTGCTCAGTCAATTTTGCAAGAAGTGCTAAAGCATCTGATATAAACGCTTCTAACCATCATAGTAGTTAATTCTACAGCTGTGCCCAGATCAAATTTTATCTTAAGCTATTAATTCAGCAGCAATTCTTCAAAACAATTGATGAAAATAAATTGTTTGCAGGAGATTTATGATAAACTTCGTGACTATGTTCCTGAGTGATGCAAATGATTGTTCCACTGCAGAACCTTATTGTCAAAATATCTCTGCTGTTATAAATTATTAATCAGAATACATTAGAACAGAGAGAAGAAAATAGTCAGGTAAGGATTTGCTTTAAAATATTGATGTTCTAGTGAGTGAATGGAATTGGTGAAAATGAACCACCGTGCAGAGTCACACCTGGGTAGTCTAGGGTTATGGGGCTGTGACGCCTGCCCCATGTGGGACCATGTGACGGGGGAGGAATAGAGGCTTTATTTGGCCTGTGAGAGCGGAGACAGATTTAATATGAGGGGAGGGGAAGTTCAACTAAAGAGAACATTTATGGCTACACAGGGCCATGAACCGTGCACCGGGTCTTGGGAAAAGGGTTACAGTGCAATGCAGCTCCAGGCCCCAGTATCTGGGTGTGGCTTTTCAGGACTGAGAGGCCAGTTCATATGTCTGATGTGGGGGTGGGATGCCTGAGCACCTGCCTGAATGAATGAAAGTGCCCCCCCTACCCCATTGGTGTTCCAAGTGTCCCCCTGTTCGAGCACCTGCCCACCGAACAGAGTCTGCGCACGTCACTGTGATCTATAATAAAACGGCACAGGTGACGTCAACGAAAGGGCGAACCAGCTGACTTACCCCCCACCCCTGTGACCCGCGCCCTTCTAGGGCCTCATTTAAATGCAGGGCAGCGACATCAACACACCTGTGTCAGAGACTTTTGAAATAATTGAGCAGGACTGAGTACAGGCTTGGCACGACTTCTTGAGGCTGAGATGTACTTAACGCTTGACAGAAATCAATGGTGCTTGGATGACGCGCTTTATGCCAGGGTATGTGCACTCTGTACTCGGAGCCCGAGTGCGCGTGCTTCTCGATGCGACGCTTAGTTTTCAGAGACACCTGACACACTTTAGGCCCATTTCAGTAATGGTTGATGTACAGTTTTTCATCAGTGGCACATTCAACCATCCTATAACTCACTGCCTCACCATGCCCCTTGCTCAGTGGATTGAAGCTGAAACTCCTTAAATCTGTCTGAAGTTCCAGGGCATTGAAAGTTTAAAGGGATTTTTGGTTCTTTTGGTATTGTGAACCTGGATTGGGCTTGAGGTTGCGGTTTTACCCTTAACCGGAGATGTATCTGTCTGTGTTCGCCTTGTCTATCTTTAGTCTGTCTATTCCATCATATCATGGATTGCAAGAACACGGAAGCCCCTTTCATGAAAACCCAAGGTGCATTGATTCTTTTAATTTCCCTCAAGATTCCAAGGCAGGGAAATGGGCTGACTCATATCACCCGATTGACGCCTTATTTCCTTGTGCCGTTTATTTGACCCCTGAAAGAAACAGGTAACCTCACGGCCAGTGTAATCTGGCTTTCAATTGCTGGGTCTGACGACGAGCAAACGATCGTTAGCAGATGTGTCATAACAAATGCATGGGGGGGGGGGCAGCAATTTCGGGGCAGAGCTCCTTGGATTTGGAGGGAAGACATCTTTGCTCTGCAGGCTAAGGGATGTGTCATTGTCGTTTCTTTTCGCAGATCAGAGTAGACGGGCCTCCCCATGGAGGAGTCCAGTACGAGACCATGACCATCATCAAGGGGGCTGAGCCGGTCCTGAGCGACATGGCCTTCTCTCTGGACCACAAGTTCCTCTACGTCACATCCGAGAGACAGGTGAGCGTTTACCGACGCATGCATGCACATCAAACGTGAGTGTTAAGGGTAACTGGGTTTGTGACAAACAGAGCCTGAGAAACAGCGGGCAGCAGAGCTGAAGGTGAGAGGGAAGCTTGGTCAGTGTGTTTTGGTCATCATCTCATGTCTAGTTGGGGCACCAGCCCAACATGGTGCAACAGCTGAAACTGAGCTCAAAGATAAATAGCAATTAAGTGATGGATATGACTAACTTAATTTTAAAAAGACAAAGATCATAGCTTGTGTTTCCATGTAAAACGACTTAAGGGAAACTGATCCGGGCAGGTTAGAAACAGGATGTTGCTTGTTGCACGTAGGGTGACTAGAACCTGTCAGTTACCTTCCCTCTAAGACGTTCAGCAGAACGTATTCAGTCAGCTCATCGTCTCACACACTTTCCAGGAAACTCGCGTCTCAATTAGAAATATGTATTTTTAAAAAAGGGGTGGAGGGACATTTGTGAACTCTTCGTTCAGTTGCACGAAGCGAGGCATGATGGGGAGCATAGATGCCACATTTAGCCATGACGAGACAGAATGTGGGCGGAATGAAAACCTCGTCTGAGTAAACAGAGCAGTTTGGCCCTGGTTCGCATGCTGTATTGCAGTAAGCAGAAGGGGCCAGCAGGCCTGCTCAACTGCACAGGGTCCACAGGTTCAGGAAAGGCGCCAAGAATCTGGGTAAATGTGTTCTTTTAAAGTTAACTATGACCGACACACCGCAGTTAACTTGTTTTCTTGTTACTGGTGATGAAATAAAGTAGAATAGGGGGTGTCACAGCTTAAGGAGAGAATGGCATGTTGGTGAGGTTGGTGTTACAGCGACGAGGGTGGGGCATTGGCAGAGCATGGACTGGGTGTGGGTGGGGCATAGATGGGGCATGGGCGGTGCATGGGGGGGCATAGACAGGGCATGGACTGGGTGTGGGTGGGGCATAGATGGGGCATGGGCGGTGCAGGGGTGGGGCATAGACAGGGCATGGACTGGGTGTAGGTGAGGCATAGATGGGGCATGGGCGGTGCAGGGGTGGGGTATGGGTAGGGTCTGGGTGGGGCATGGGTGGGGCATATTGTAGGTGGACATGGAGGGGAAACTCAGTTCTATAAAAATCTGTAACTGCAATCAAAAAACTGAAAATGTCAAAAGCCGTGTATTTTGTTTGGTTAGTCATGGTTAAGATTAGGGTTGGGTTAAGGGCGTCATAATTGGGATTAGGTTAGAAATAAATGGATGGTCTCCACAAAGATATAAATACAAATGTGTGTGCGTGTGTGTGTGTCAGTGCGTACAGGATTTGCTATGTTATTAGGAATTCCTGAGGAAATTTAGGCTTATCATCCAGCACAAGAAAAATTCTTATAAATACTTAATCAGCTATATTAAGTTTTGGAGTATTTTTCTGTATGTTTACATTTGTAAGCCTTTAATTTTATTGCTTTATAAAGTATGGTTAGAGTAGGGAGGCAGGCCTCGTCTTCTCTGGGATGTTCATATTAACGCCCGTATCTTTGTTGAGACTCTTACAACAGTTTTTGTTACAAAAAGTATCAAGCGAATCATACTAGTTCAATAGTTCAGTATCTGCTTTTTAAACACAGGTTCCTGTCTTTCTTGCATCTTTGTACTCAGCCCTGTGTAGCTGTCCCCTCCAACATCACAGAATCTGTGTCTATCACTGACGCCCTCGAGAAACGCCTGAAGGCGCCTCTGCCTGCGGTTTATCGAGACATGGGGTGCAAAGAGGGGTCTCTGTCTTATTCAGAGTTACATGCTTTTTCGAGTGAGAGCAAACAGCAAGAAAAAAAACCACACACACATACACACAGATCATCGGCCTCCCACTATTCTGATCTGCCACTGCCCTGTGGCCACGTAGCTGTATACCCATTTGTGCCAGGAATCGCATAAAATCCGCCAAACTATTCGTCCTTGTCCATTATTCTACATTGAAAACAAAGCGCTTCGATGGATAAAACATGCTCAACACCACATATATTTTTACACGCCAGTGGCAGGGGAGGCTGTGAGATTCTTTATGTCTTTGTACGTCTCGACAGGCTTCCTCGACTGCCTCAGTCTGCTTAGGCCAACCTCCACGTCCTGGCTGCCCTACCTGCATGCTTCTGCTTTTTCCGAATGAAACTGCCGTTCGCTATGAACAAAAAAGGGGTTTAAGGGTCAATGGGGGCGAGTGCTTTTTTAAATATGTGTTCTTGATAATGTACGAGGCTACGGAGTACTCACTGTGGGAAATGTATCATTTAACCTATAATTCAGCCCCGCTGTGTATCATTAAAGATCATTCTGTGGATTCTTGGCTCTCAGACTAAGCAGTTCACCCTGTGGGTGAAGGCTACTGAGGATGTGATGGGCAGCCAGGTCTCCACTGTTCTACAGCACAGGGTCTGTGGTTGGGGTTAACTTTTGACCTTTTAACCTTTATCTCAGCAGGAAAGGAGCAGCTCAGTGTTAAAAATGGTTTTCTCTCCTGTTATAAAAACAGCTCCTGTTATAAAAAGTACCTGTATCTAACTCACTTTCTTCAACTCGAATATTCCTGGCCTGAATTCTTATTGGTTAATATAGCAGGCATGCCAGGTGGATTTAAAAAATGTCCAATCAAAATTTGCTGTATGATATATGATTGTTTCTGATTGGCCAGATGCTGCTTACACGTAACTCATACGGATATAGACTCCAGTAAAAAGAAATGTCTCCGTTTTTTGAAACAACGTGACATATCGAATATATTTTTTTTAACAGTACCCGAGAACGTTTGCAAATTGCGGGGAAAGCTGTCAAAGGTTTAGTGCCAGTCGCTCACACAGACAAGCGATGTCATTCTCGCAGCAGCGGGTCTCCCGGGAAACCATGGCCCCTAACGAAGCAGATTTTCAGTTTTTTTTTTTTCTTTTTGACGCCTCTCCCCGGAAACAGATGTAGAATCGGTGGCCCGTAAAGGGAGCAGAGGCAGCTCTGACGTGCAGAAGCAGAGACCTGCTCATTTTAAGGTGGCCCCCTTGCACACCCAAGCCATACAAGAAAGGACTTTTTCATCAACTTTCGCAGCGGAAGCGCCGCGTGACACACACTCAGGGAAAGAAGTTGCCATTCTTCGCTTTAATTGGTTTTGTTATGTGGAGATTTTTTCTTCTTCGTCCAGACAGAATAGCACGCTGAATTTTAACAGGTCCTCCAGATGTTCAGCGGATGACACCCGATAGGGCTCCCTTCGCCCACTTCGTCTTGGCCTTCCTGCCTCCCCCATACTTTGCCGACTCTTGGCCCCGCTTCAGAAGCACCCGGAGATTCGCTTCCACGGTCGCCTATAGGAGGCGGCCAGGCCCGTTCGAGCTCCACTGCTCGCCACTGACGTGCTGCCAATGGGCAGTGAATCCAGACCTCAGAGGCAGCAGCACATTGGAGTCACCCACAGGAAGCGACTCAGCAACTGCCTCCATCTGGTCACTTTAACTCAGTGCCTCTCAAAAAAGTCCTGAACACGGTGATCAAGAGCTTTATTATTAGCTGACTAATAAAATCAGGTGTGTAAGTGGTGCCGTACAGACAGTCTCCGGACATGGTCGTCAGTCAGCGCTGTGGTTTGAGCAGTGTCCCATCTCACTGGCTGATCGCCACTGCCCCCTGCTGGGGGGGGGGACTGCTTCAAGTCACTGCAATATCCAAAAGACCTAAAAGAGGAGGCGCGTCTATGTTCACATGCAAGTATAGCTGAGTTTTGCCCAGTAATGGATTAAAAGGCCATTGATCCTGACCAGGACAGGCATTTGGGAAATGCAGGGATGAATGGATGCGTGCTTGGATGAAGTAATATGTACTCACCTGCAAGGTCTCTTCTGTGTCTACAGGCACACCCACCCTTAAAAGGAAACGGCCTGCTCAGTTGTGAGAAAAGACAAGATGCTAATTGTTAACATCGTCGGTGATCTGACACTGTGCCCTCGTTAGCTGCTTAATGGAAGGGTATTAGCCAAAGGCTAGTCATGCATTTTACGTTGATTTGTTTGTTAGCTTATGGATTATTTGGAATTCTGTGATCAGGCCTGACGTCACGGAGGTCGTTTTCCCGGTGCTGGCCTCATGCATCAATAGAACTAGCCCAGTAACTCCTTGTCAAGTTAATTAGCTAACGTGAGGCTGTTTTCCCAAATCACCTTCTTTATTTGGTTGTTTTTGCGCACTCATTTGGTATATTCATTCATCCATCCATCCATCTATTAATTTATCTATTCTCTATAACTAGATATCCAGTCTAGAATTGCAGGGGGCTTAGAGCTTAATCTCGGAAGCATACAGCACAAGGCAGGGGGCACCTTGGACAGGTTGCCTGTTGATTGGGTTTTAAGTCAGACTTATTTTTAAAGTTTAATGAGCCAATACTTTGAGTAGCCATAATGAGCTCATCTTGTCTCTCTTCAGCCTATGTAAGATATTAAAACAACAGATCAGTTTTTCTGTGTCTGTCCGCTGGTCCTTTTTACTGCTGTTGTATTTCATACACATTTGTGAACATCTGTTTTTTGCTTTCTTCTCATGCACTTCACCAGTCTCTTATGCATCTTTTTTTTTTGCACAGACTAATTAGCTTGCCTACTGATGTTCACACTTACTTTGGGGGCTCACTAAAACTGAAATCAGTCTCTCAGAGATCAGGCAGCTGGGTCTCACAGACAGCACTAGTTTTCTGTCATCTCGTAAGTGAGATGGAAAGAATCAGTACAGCTCCTTCTTAAAACAACAGTTTTAAGAACTACAGCGAATGTGATTTTTTTTGCACCCCTTTTCTGTGGCCAGAGGGTGTTAATATTCAGCAAATTCACTACAGTCTGATCATTGTGAAGAGGCAGCATTAGTTCCAACAGGGTTTACAGAAGCAGAAGTAATAACCACGGTAGTTACAGAGGCAGAAGTAA
The DNA here is from genome assembly GCF_023856365.1 of Brienomyrus brachyistius. Lineage (NCBI taxonomy): Eukaryota > Metazoa > Chordata > Actinopteri > Osteoglossiformes > Mormyridae > Brienomyrus > Brienomyrus brachyistius. Next base: position 20,603,560 of record NC_064540.1, read on the forward strand.
TAACCACGGTGGTTACAGAGGCAGAAGTAATAACCACGGTAGTTACAGAGGCAGAAGTAATAACCACGGTGGTTACAGAGGCAGAAGTAATAACCACGGTGGTTACAGAGGCAGAAGTAATAACTACGGTAGTTACAGAGGCAGAAGTAATAACCACGGTGGTTACAGAGGCAGAAGTAATAACCACGGTAGTTACAGAACCAGAAGTAATAACCACGGTGGTTACAGAGGCAGAAGTAATAACCACGGTGGTTACAGAGGCAGAAGTAATAACCACGGTGGTTACAGAACCAGAAGTAATAACCACGGTGGTTACAGAGGCAGAAGTAATAACCACGGTGGTTACAGAGGCAGAAGTAATAACCACGGTGGTTACAGAGGCAGAAGTAATAACCACGGTGGTTACAGAGGCAGAAGTAATAACCACGGTGGTTACAGAGGCAGAAGTAATAACCACGGTGTTTACAGAAGCAGAAGTAATAACCACGGTGTTTACAGAGGCCGAAGTAATAACCACGGTGGTTACAGAGGCCGAAGTAATAACCACGGTGGTTACAGAGGCAGAAGTAATAACCACGGTGTTTACAGAACCAGAAGTAATAACCACGGTGTTTACAGAACCAGAAGTAACAACCAAGGTGGTTACAGAGGCAGAAGTAATAACCACGGTGTTTACAGAACCAGAAGTAATAACCACGGTAGCTACAGAGGCAGAAGTAATAACCACGGTGTTTATAGAGGCAGAAGTAATAACCATGGTGTTTACAGAAGCAGAAGTAATAATCACGGTGTTTACAGAGGCAGAAGTAATAATCACAGTATTTAAGGAGGCAGAAGTAATAATCACAGTGTTTAAAAAGTTAAAAATAATAATTGCATTGTTTCTAGAAGCAACAGTAATACCCACAGTCTTTACAGAGACAGATGTAATAATCACAGTGTTTACTGAAGTAATAGTAATACCCACAGTATTTACAGAGACAGAAGTATTAATCACATTGTTTACAGTAGCAGAAGTAATGCAATAGTAATAACCATGGCATTTACAGAGGCAGAAATAATAACAGAATTTACAGAAGCACAGTAATTGCAATCTGTGAATACATCCATTCCCTTTGGGGAAAAGGCATCCTGCTGCATCTTATGCTAAAATGGCCATTGTAGCCCTAAGCTGGTGGTTCCCAGCTCTGGTTTGCTCATGGACTTGCCCCTCCTTGTCCATCATATGTGACACTGGCAGTGAGGTATCTGAGTGCATATCTCCCATCTCCAGTTTGGCGCCTTTTTTGAACATGTTCACTGGAGATTCCCCCCAGCCCTGGTTCAGTGATCTGAGCCAGTATCTCCTGAGGGATCTCTGGAAGCGGCTCTCTGACAATTTGATGTTGGGTCAGGGGGACAGAGAGCTAACGGGATGTAGGGAGTTGGTCAGCCAGGGGTGAGTCAAGGTGTCCGCTGTCTCCTACTGCTCACTCCGTGCCTGTGTGCCTGATGTCAGAAGGCTTGTTTACCTATTGTCAGTCCTGATCTTCCTTCATACAGACTTTAGCAACAAGTTCCTACAGAACTCATTACTCTAGGCAAATGTTTCTCAACCTGGTCCTTGGAGAGCCCCAGAGAGTCCACATTTTTGCTCCCCACCCAGCTTCCGGTAGCTCCCTGACAGGAAGCAAAAATGTGGATTGTGTGAGAGCGAGTGGGGAGAGAGTAAAAACGTGGACCATCTGACAGGGGGCTGGGAGGGAGCAAAAATGGGGAATGTTTAGGGGTCCCCAAGAACTGAGTTGAGAAACACTGCTCTAGGCGAGTGGTCACCAACTGGTCGATTGTGATCGCTTGGTAGCTCCCAAGATTGTTTTCTTTATAAAAATTGTTCACACTGTAAGCGGCTTAGAAACCACTCCTCTAAACCAGTCCGTGATTTTGCTCCCTCCCAGCTCCCGATAAAAATGTGGACAGTCTGGCAGGGAGCAAAAATGTGCACTGGCTGTGGGTCCCTGAGGACCGGATTGGGAAACATTGCTCTTAGTAGCTGACTGAGGTGAAAGTACTCCTCCCTTTTCATTCCCAGCTGTCGAGGATGTGGAAACACAAGAACCACACAAGTGAAGGACTGCGATACTTGCAGTTGAAAAGGGCTGAGAAATGTATCCAGGTTTAATCAAAACAATGCTCAAGCGGACACACAAAATTGAGAAAAAAACAGACTAATGTGGTGAATTTTTGCTTTGAGACACTTTAATCTCGTGTGTGTTTCTGCTCGCGCCATACTTCTTTGAAGATTGATTATTTCGCCGTGGTAACTTTAGTAACTTTAAGTCGCGCTGGGCCAGCATGTGACAGCAGCTCTGTAGCAGAGCGGGATTCATGTAGAGCCCTTGATCCATTTAAAAAGTGGAGGGGAAAAGCAGCACATGGAAGGAAAGAAAATCGCTGGAAAGACCTCTGGGAGACTGGGAGAAAGTGATCTCTTCCGGCCCGTCTGTCCATCCGCCCGTTTCTTGAGCACCACCCATTCAGCTGGGGCTGCGTCTGAATCACTGAAACTTGAGCAACTTTCCCTGTCGTGCAGACAGTCTCCAGGCAAAGCAGTGCAGCCGAGGGATGGTGTGCGCAGCCACCACAGCCACTCGCTCCTTTCATCCTGCGGAGAGGAGAGAGGGAGAGCTACGCAGATTAGTCTCACTGCTCCTGGGGTTTTTTTCCCCCCTATTTTTCCCAGATATGTTCTGTAGTGATATTCTGTTCCACAGAACTGTTATATTACCCACGGTCCATTTTCTGTCAGGCGCCCAAGCATAACTGACCGTGCTGCTCCTTTCGGCTCTTTCTTTAGCTCTTCTGAGTCCAAAGGTGTACATGCGGGGTGGAGGCCATATTGCCCCCCATTCCACCCCCATAAAAAAAAATACTGATCCTGTGTGACACCAGCAACTACAAACATGGAGACCACGCCCACATTCCTAACAGACTCCTGGAATATGGAGGTAGGCGGCGTGTTCCCTGTGCCTACCCACCATCCCCCCACAAAAAGAAAATCAATTTGCAAATGGCTTAATGCATTTACATGCAACTGACATTCTCCGCACCGCCCCTTCCTCGGAGAGGACGCTAATCCGGTTTGCAGTCATGATCCTAAAGAAGCTTAATTCGCAGTGGAAAAGAATCATTCCTGCGTCCTCCATTCCTCCCATGCTACTTCTTATTTCAGAAACACTATAGCTGTAAACTCAATGGGATGAAGTATGAAGAGGCATCGGTCACCTTGAGTGGATACTCTGTACGCAAACAGGGAAGCTTTTGGGAAAAGCGAGAAGCACAGGGACGAGAATAACCAGTGATCATGGTTAACCACGCAGATGCCACGGCGTCTGTGTTAAAAAGGCCCTTCCCAGAATCCTTCAGCCTTTTCTGGGAAGGGTTGGCAGAATTCCTTGTCTTCCGCAGGGGTCCTTGAGGGGTCACGAACTTGGGTCAAGCGTGCAGTGATGCTGTGCTTGACTGGATCCCCATAGGTGAGACTGGGTAGCCGTGGGTCAGGGTTACCCAGCGCCTCGTTCTGCTTGGGTGCTGATGCGTGCATGAGCATTGCTGGCTACCGAGTGCTGCTGAGGGTTCTGTTACAGCTGTTTTAATGCCTGGGGGGGCACAGCAGGTGTAGGCCACCGTGATGGGGCTTATTTTGCCTCTGAGCTTGATATTTAGAGTCTCATACTCATTGTATTTATTTTTTAACAAGGGCCCCCCTCCCTTCTATACATCTGAGTATCAAGCCAGAAGAAAAAGTGCATTCATTCACACCCCTCTGCCGTCGTCACACTGCACCAGGGTCTGATGAACGCCACTAATCTGAGCCCCCCCCTCCCCTCCCAAGTACGCCACAGCTGGTCTCTTCTCACAGTTCCCTGCTGTTCTACACCTACTGTGTGAATAGTCAGGCGAGCATGTCGGTTTGGACACTTCCAGCTGCCTGCTGATGTATGTCATCAGCGGAGGAGTTCTCATAGATCAGAAATACTCCCGCCTAGGTGGTCCACATACCCTAGACAGAGGCATTTACACATCTATAGGCTTAGCCATGCCTGTCTCAATAAGCACCAATTAAAGGGCAAATACCCTTGTTAAAGGCGCTGTGCAGGTTATTGGCGGTAATAATACAGAAATACGGTAACATATGGAAAATGGAGAAATGTTTCAGATCTTGAAACATCAGTGATTAGAGGAGAATGAAAATCTGTTGGAGTCCAAAGATAATTGACTGCCCAACACTCCTTCCCCCAACCCTGGAATACAATAACATGGTATAAGTCAGAGAACGGTTAAAGTGTGATGAGTACTGAAAGTTAAAAGTGGTCTATTTCAGTGTTTCCCAATCCAGTCCTCAGAGACCTGCAGACAGTTCACGTTTTTGCTCCTTCCCAGCTCCCAGTCACACAGTCCACATTTTAGCTCCTTACTGGAAGCTGGACGTGGACCATCTGCGGGGCGAAACTCTGGTCTACTTTCATCTCTCCTTGTGAAAAGCCTTCCGCTTCAGACTTTAGTCAAGATGTTTTTTCATAATTTTTATATGTTATTGAATGTTTATCATTTAGCCCTTAGTGGTTACAAATAGCAAAATCATAATTGTGTTTTAAAATGTTGCTTCTGAAAACAATACCTGCATTGATCCTAGTTCATTAAATCCTCTGAATCCCATTAAACTGAACCACAAAAGCATGGATTAGGTAATAGATCCAATGTGTGTGTGTGTGTGTGTGTGTGTGTGTGTGTGTGTGTGTGTGTGTGTGTGTGTGTGTGACACTGACTCAGCTCTGGGTGTGTGCCGGTGCAATGAAAACCCATCTCTAAAGATAGAATAGTACACCATGAGCTGGACGGTGACGGAACAAGCCAGACCTGGTGATTAATGACGAGCAGCTGGTTTCAATTGGCTGATTGGCTTGTGAGCTAAAGCTGGCCAGTTGGGCTGATCATAGGTAGAAAATGAGAAGTGTAGGGAATTTTTTTTACAATTCAGTATTTTGGGGCAAAAATATGATTGGTTCCTATGCTTTTTCATGACATCATGTTTGTGTGCAGATGCCGAGCTGATGATGTCGCTGCCTTGCAGGTGTCACAGGTGCCCATCGAGTGGTGTGCACAGTACGGGACGTGTGGTGAGTGCCTCAGCTCAGGGGACCCCCACTGCGGCTGGTGCGTCCTGCACAACATGTGAGTCTCCCATCTCGCTTTGGCTTACCGTGGTTACAGCCCATCAATCACCGTTTTTTCAGTCACTGTGTGCACTGATAGAGCTGAAAGTTCTATTCTATGAGATTTAGATTACCCAGGCTGAAATGGATGGTTTAATGATCCGAAAGACAGATATTTGCTCACATACTTTTGAGCCGTTTCAGAAGTCCTAAAAACCCCCATTTGTAAGACAGAAGGGTCCACAAAAAAACAACCTTAGAGATTGGTTCTGTTGAACATTACACATCAGTCCTATTAAGGCCCTTAAGTAAATTTAAGGGTCCTGACAGTCTCTGGCCCCCTGGTGGTGGGCCTTGCCTATTGCAGCTGAACATGAGGGACCACTAATCCCTATCGGTCTTCTGATACGTGTGTCGAATCGGGGTTTTAGAAGCATTAGCAAGGAAAGGGGGGAAATGCCTTAGAAATGAGAACACGTCTCGTCCGGCATCTGTCCTCGTTGATTTAATGGGAATTAATGGCAAGAACAGGATGGGGAGTTGGGGGGGGTGGGGGATAGTGGCCAATACTCACAGAAGCCGGGAGAGTGTATGTAATACAGTCTGGTCTAACAGTGGGTCTCCAATCTGATCCCAGCAACCTGAAATGTGTGCAGGTCTCAACAGAAGGTGTAACTGAGTCTATTACAATAATAATAATGGTGTTGAATTTTCCTTTGTTCTCGTTGGTTCCCTGTGCTTCCACCCATCATGCATTACTACACTTTATGAAACTATATTTTGTTTTTCTTTCCTCCGCATCTCCTGCCCCATACCAAACGTCCAGAGCCCTTCCACGCCTGTCAGGTGGCATCCTTCATAGTCTTCTGCCTGATGGATGTTTTATACCATCCAGGCAACTGGCTTGCATGCTGAAATTACAAGCTCATCCCAATAAAAGGCAGCAGCTGGTTCGATATTGAGTTGGTTGACAGTCTTGCTTTCAAATGAACTATCAAATAAATTGTAGACAGGATCGGATTAAAACTACCTCCTTGCCTTACCAGTCCTGTAGTGGTCCTGTAGCAATCACAGGCAGATATTGACCAAATTATATCTCTATTCCCTTTGACAAAGTAGGTGCAATGATCTCCTCCCTGCAGAAGGTGAGATGTGAGCATCACACAAAGGATAACGAAGGTTGCTACCAAAACCTAATATAAACGGTAACCAAACATTACTGACTCACCTGTGGACCAAGTCACAGCAATAATTAAACATTCATTAGAGGCGAATCATGTGTTTGCATCTCATCAGTCACTTGGCTGTGAGGGGACCAGCAGGTTCTCAAGTAGTCTGGACCATAGACCATCTCACAAGCAAACACAGTGCTGTTCTTTTGCCAGCTGGGCCATTTTACGGCTCCTGTGTTGTCATGGGAATTAGCTGAAGCACAATCAGCCAATTCTCTTTCTGCAGTCATAGTTTCAGAAGCTTGTTAAAATGGGGCCTGACCCTGATGGGTGACGGCAGTTTGGATTCAGTAATAGCAAAGGGCAACTACAGTGAATTTTAAACCACAATTCTGTCTATAGTGCATTATAAATGAGAGCTTCGTAAAGCATTCATAATGCAAAATACATATGGCTATAATATGTTCTGCCTTTATAAATATTTATAGCCATGTTTATAATGTTTTATGAATGCATTATAATGCATCATGAATATGTTTATAAATTACTAAAACATGACCCTAAGTAATATGGTACCCATAATTCTAATGGTTAGACCAATTTCCATTGACTGGATAAATGGATACCTGGCTGTCCGATAAAATGATAAAATGATTTGGCAGTTCTAGTATGTAGTGTCACTGTAATTGTGTTCTCAGCCCATGTAAATATATAGATTTTATGTACCTGGTATATTCACTGTGTGGTTTTGAGGAAAGTGTCTAATGGTATCACATCAGAGTTTTTATATGCAGTGCAGAATAACCTAGATCTGAAATCCAGGTCACTTAATGCCAAGATGTTCCAGGTATCCATCATTCCCATCTCATTCTGCCATTTCGAGTGAGATCCTGACCTTGATCAGGCGTGAAGGTTTCTCATGATAAAGATCCTGGTCAGATTCTGAGTGGTTCAGTGCACCTACATCTTTGTGTTCAGTCAACAGCTACTATGTTTCCTGGCTCATCATTCAGTAGTTGATTTATCAGGCCATGGTGACATGTCCACCCTCACTAGTATTCATTAAGCATGTCCCTGCACTTGGAGAAGGTTGAGGCAGAGGACGGGTAAGAAACGAAGAGCAGGCATTGGTTGGGAATGGAGCAAAAAACAACGAAGAGCAGGCATTGGTTGGGAATGGAGCAGCACGCCACGAAGAGCAGGCATTGGTTGGGAATGGAGCAGCACACCACGAAGAGCAGGCATTGGTTGGGAATGGAGCAGCATACCACGAAGAGCAGACATTGGTTGGGAATGGAGCAAAAAACAACGAAGAGCAGGCATTGGTTGGGAATGGAGCAGCACACCACGAAGAGCAGGCATTGGTTGGGAATGGAGCAGCACACCACGAAGAGCAGGCATTGGTTGGGAATGGAGCAGCACACCACGAAGAGCAGGCATTGGTTGGGAATGGAGCAGCACACCACGAAGAGCAGGCATTGGTTGGGTATGGAGCAGCACACCACGAAGAGCAGGCATTGGTTGGGAATGGAGCAGCACACCACGAAGAGCAGGCATTGGTTGAGAATGGAGCAGCACACCACGAAGAGCAGACATTGGTTGGGAATGAAGCAAAAAACAATGAAGAGCAGGCATTGGTTGGGAATGGAGCAGCACACCACGAAGAGCAGGCATTGGTTGGGAATGGAGCAGCACACCACGAAGAGCAGGCATTGGTTGGGAATGGAGCAGCACACCACGAAGAGCAGGCATTGGTTGGGAATGGAGCAGCACATGGGTTTGGAAAAGAGTGAGTTTCAGATAACGGCAGCTTAAGAGGAAAACAGGAAAGAAAAACAATCAGGCTGAGATAATGGCCGTCTGGAGGAACCATGGCAACAATATAAAGTTTCGAGTGCTTATATAATTGGTCCCCCCCCCCCCCCCCCGACCCATTTGTTTCCCAAGGGTTTTCTTTCTAATTACAGGTGTCTTAGTGTCGTGACTTTTCTAAAAGAAGTTCCTGCTTGATACTATCCAAGAGCCATCTTCACAACTCAGCGCTTTGTCACAGATGAAATTGCATCCCCCCCAAACCATCACATGCTTAACGATGTGATTGCCAGAGTCTTAGATTCAGAAGCAAACGCATTCCTATGGGGAGTGATTGGGAGTGTGTTGGCGAGGTTCTATTAAACAGGCATCTGGAGGGACAGCCTCGGGTCCTTCCCATCCCGTCTCCAGGCTGGTGGTCATCAGAACAGCACATGGCATCACAACCCAACAGTTTTATCCAAACCCCGGATTAGGTCACACTGAAAATGCTGCATTTACGGGACCGGAACATAGCAGTGCATCCATCCATCCATTCCCCAAACCGCTTATCCTATTGGGTCGCGGGGGGTCCGGAGCCTATCCCGGAAGCAAAGGGCACGAGGCAGGGAACAACCCAGGATGGGGGGCCAGCCCATCGCAGGGCACACTCACACACCATCCACTCACACATGCACACCTATGAGCAATTTAGCAACTCCAAATAGCCTCAGCATGTCTTTGGACTGTGGGGGAAAACCGGAGTACCCGGAGGAAACCCCACGACGACATGGGGAGAACATGCAAACTCCGCACACATGTGACCCAGGCGGAGACTTGAACCCGGGTCCCAGAGGTGTGAGGCGACAGTGCTAACCACTGCACCACCATGCCGCCCCTCATAGCAGTGCAACAGTTCTTAAATATTCTAGGGGAATATTTAAAATATGCAAATTGTATGTGTCACCCAAGACCCATCGATTTCCTGTGAGCATATCTGGACAGCTGTGTATCTCCCCCCCCCACGTCCCACACAACAGGTGCTCAAGGAAGGAGGCGTGCCCACGAGTGGAGGAGCCCCGCCGCTTCGCCTCCACCCTCGGCCAGTGCGTGACAGCGAGCGTCCGTCCTGACAGCATCGCTGTATCCGAGCCCAGCATCCCGGTGAGTCCCAGTCAGTTAGCCGGAGTCGGCAAACTGCGCCAGCCTCTTATTATTAATGTTTATTATTATTTGTTTGTTTGTTATTATCATGGTTGTTGTTGTTATCTCTTATTATTTTTATAATTAATAATAATACTAATAATAACATCTTAACCAGTGTGGACATGTATATTAAGTTGGTGTTTTTAATACAATTTTTTAAGTCCAGTAGTAATTAGCAATGATGAGAAAAATTCCGACATTGAAATCCACCTTCTGACTGGGCTTTGACCAGGCTCTGTAGCTCCGCCCCTTTCCATAGGTCTGACCCGGCCATTGGGAATACCAGGAGATTTCCCAGTGGCCTGGCTTGCCATTCAGAGCAGACCTGTAAATAATCGGACAAGGAAACAAACTAGATGTTGTAGAGCCAAACATGTATGTGGAATGGTATGACGTGCCCGTCAGGATCCCACAGCACTGTGAGACCCACGCATCCATATCGTGCTGACATCATGTCAGTACCATGACATTAACAACAATGAAGAAACACTTTCAGTACCTGGTCCGGTATCAGTTTTAGCGGCCAAATAGTACTTGGTGACACACCTGTCAAACAAATGAAGCTGCGAAACATTATCTATCTATCTATCTATCTATCTATCTATCTATCTATCTATCTATCTATCTATCTATCTATCTATCTATCTATCTATCTATCTAATCTGTTTGCTTGTTTATTTTTCATTTTGGGTGATATATTACAGGATTGTTCAACACTGAAAAATTAAAAACAAAAAGCTATGTCTTTTTTTCAATCAACATTATTTAATACCCCCCCCACCACATCACATCATAACCCACTCCCCCCCCCCCCCCCCCCACCTCGATGACAATGTTAAAATTATTGCCCCTTATTTTTATTGACGTGTTAGATTGTGTTAGATAGTGTTTGTGGGTTTGTGCCGCATGTTTCCTAGCCTCCTCAAGCCTCCCAGTCTGGCCTTGCATCTCGTGCTGGGAATGCTGGTGGCTACAGAGTGCCAGAACCTCACCTGAAATGCATGCTATGGCACACTGTGATAAAAATCACCAGCCAAATTGAAGCCAGTTTCACGAACACAAGTGACCTCCTTGTGGTGATGACCGCTGTCTTTACACAGTTGTTGTTTCAAACCACAGTCTGATGGCCTTCCTGAGACCAGATCCTGCTACATATTACATACATCCAGTGAGGGGCGGTTGTGATGATTTCAGATGTGCAATTACATTAAATTCGGGCCAGTTCACTGGTAATGAGTCAAATTAATGACAGGATCCAGGATAATGGACAATTCCCCTGTTGTCAAAGTGATGGGTGACCACTGAATAATATCAGATCCTGCTGTCACTCTCTGTACCTCCACCCTCCCCTGTCGTCACCCACACCCTCCTCTGTCACCCTCCCCTGTCCTCACCCACACCCTCCCCAGTTCTCACCCTCCCCTGTCCTCACCCACACCCTCCCCAGTTCTCACTCTCCCCTGTCCTCACCCACACCCTCCCCAGTTCTCACCCTCCCCTGTCCTCACCCACACCCTCCCCTGTCCTCACCCACACCCTCCCCAGTTCTCACCCTCCCCTGTCCTCACCTACACCCTCCCCTGTCCTCACCTACACCCTCCCCAATTCTCACCCTCCCCTGTCCTCACCCACACCCTCCCCTGTCCTCACCCTCCCCAGTTCTCACCCTCCCCAGTCCTCACCCTCCCCTGTCCTCACCCTCCCCAGTCCTCACCTACACCCTCCCCTGTCCTCACCCTCCCCTGTCCTCACCTACACCCTCCCCTGTCCTCACCTACACCCTCCCCAGTTCTCACCCTCCCCCGTCCTCACCCACACCCTCCCCTGTCCTCACCTACACCCTCCCCAGTTCTCACCCTCCCCCGTCCTCACCTACACCCTCCCCAGTTCTCACCCTCCCCCGTCCTCACCCACACCCTCCCCTGTCCTCACCTACACCCTCCCCAGTTCTCACCCTCCCCCGTCCTCACCTACACCATCCCCAGTTCTCACCCTCCCCCGTCCTCACCTACACCCTCCCCTGTCCTCACCCTCCCCCATCCTCATCCACACCCTCCCCTGTCCTCACCCTGCCCTGTCCTCACCCACACCCTCCCCTGTCCTCACCCTCCCCTGTCCTCACCTACACCCTCCCCAATTCTCACCCTCCCCTGTCCTCACCCACACCCTCCCCTGTCCTCACCCTCCCCAGTTCTCACCCTCCCCAGTCCTCACCCTCCCCTGTCCTCACCCTCCCCAGTCCTCACCTACACCCTCCCCTGTCCTCACCCTCCCCAGTCCTCACCTACACCCTCCCCAGTTCTCACCCTCCCCAGTTCTCACCTACACCCTCCCCAGTTCTCACCCTCCCCTGTCCTCACCCACACCCTCCCCTGTCCTCACCCACACCCTCCCCTGTCCTCACCTACACCCTCCCCAGTCCTCACCTACACCCTCCCCAGTTCTCACCCTCCCCTGTCCTCACCCACACCCTCCCCAGTTCTCACCCTCCCCTGTCCTCACCCACACCCTCCCCTGTCCTCACCTACACCCTCCCCTGTCCTCACCTACACCCTCCCCTGTCCTCACCCTCCCCAGTTCTCACCCTCCCCAGTCCTCACCCTCCCCTGTCCTCACCCTCCCCAGTCCTCACCTATACCCTCCCCTGTCCTCACCCTCCCCTGTCCTCACCTACACCCTCCCCTGTCCTCACCTACACCCTCCCCTGTCCTCACCCTCCCCCGTCCTCACCCACACCCTCCCCTGTCCTCACCCTCCCCTGTCCTCACCCACACCCTCCCCTGTCCTCACCTACACCCTCCCCAGTTCTCACCCTCCCCCGTCCTCACCCACACCCTCCCCTGTCCTCACCTACACCCTCCCCAGTTCTCACCCTCCCCCGTCCTCACCTACACCCTCCCCTGTCCTCACCCTCCCCCGTCCTCATCCACACCCTCCCCTGTCCTCACCCTGCCCTGTCCTCACCCACACCCTCCCCTGTCCTCACCCTCCCCTGTCCTCACCTACACCCTCCCCAATTCTCACCCTCCCCTGTCCTCACCCACACCCTCCCCTGTCCTCACCCTCCCCAGTTCTCACCCTCCCCAGTCCTCACCCTCCCCTGTCCTCACCCTCCCCAGTCCTCACCTACACCCTCCCCTTTCCTCACCCTCCCCTGTCCTCACCTACACCCTCCCCTGTCCTCACCTACACCCACGCCCTCCCCTAACCGTCTCCCCACTATTACCCACACCCATCCTTAACCTTAGTTCTGCCCCAAATTTTCCTTCAGTGGTCTAACAGCTGCGCCCCCCCCATACCCGTGTCCTTACCCCTCTCATGGAACTTAGGCAAGCAGTCCATGGCTCACGGTGCTGGGCCCATTATTAGCTGAAATGTCCTTGTCAAACAGGTGCACTACCCGTGTGTCACTTTTGCCATGAAGTCGATGAGCTCCCCTCCCTTGTCCACCAAGGGCTCGTCTCCACGCCCCGATACCGCCACTTGTTCTGCTGGTCCCTGTTCACTCTCAAAATGTCAGGAAGTGATCTGCGTGCCTCCTTCAAACGACCCTCTCGGTCTGTCACGCTCCTACCTTAATGAGCTGCGACACAGGGCAGCTCCTGAGAGGACCACCTGTGCCCAATCCGGGTTTCCTTCCCCAGTTTGGCCTCGTTTGTCATTGATGCTTCTTTGTATGTGGGCCGCGGTTCTGATGCTCCTGGGGGGAGGGGGTGGAGGGTCCAGCACATTTTGATGGTCTGGGGGGAGTAGCTACTGTTGAACTCCTTCTTATCCAACACAGAAATCAACTACCCTCATCTATACTTGCCAGCATTCCTCGGGGCAAGACTATTATATGCAGCACATTCTACCCAGCATGCTCCTTTTTCCTTGCTGCCTTCAAACAACAATTGTTCTTATGTGTGTGCGATGAAGTGTCACTGTAAATTATTTGTGCTGTTGACTGGCAGTTCTTTTGGGCGTTGTTGTGTATGGGTGTATTTGCAGGTGGTGTGCGGTTCTGTGGATTTGGGATCTGTGCCCATGTTCGGAAGGTTGTGGTTTTAAATCCTGTTTCCAGAAGTCATAACATCATTGGTATCCTAAGCAAGGGCTCATAACTTCTCCAAGGGCACTGATCTTTTTCTCTGATTCCAAATTTCCATTACTTGTTGTTGCTTTGGACAAAAGCATCCATTGAGAATGTGAAATTTAAATGTAATGCTATAGGTGCTTTCACACTGCCAGAACTTCATTCCGGAACGAGAACTTTTTTCTGCAATCATGTGCCTTTTTGTGTTCACACCGCAGGAACTCGGCCCGATTGTAGTTCCTTGGAGGCAGTTCCAGAACCTTTTTTGGTACCTACTCCAGATTAGGTACTTTTTGAACACAAACTACTGGAGAAGCGCTTACAGCAATAGCTTACTGATTGGTTGACCAGAAGCACCAGCAACATGGAAGTTACGCGGAAGTGCAGAAAAAGGGAATGTAGCAAATCAAAAATTAAGCAGATGTAATCATTTTTGTACCTTAATTACATTTAATGTATCAATTAATACATTTTAATATTTCTGCATCGGAAAATGTAATCGCTAACCAATATGCTTTTGTTTAATATTTGCAGGGGCCAACGGTGTAACCTGCCAGCGTTGATTGATGAAAGATCGATCTACTGGCCAGATTTAATTTGAATCATAACAATAATAATAATAATAATAATAATAATAATTAATAGTTGATATAGTCATATGTCATATAAATAAAATATAAATAAAAGGCAGCATCCCATTTCGATCAGTCGATCCCCCCAATAACTAACAAATATCTAACAAACAACTTATTTATCCATTAATTGTTTTAGCATAGTGGTGTAGTTTTCTGTGAAATTATGTATGAAGTTTAACCTACGAATTTTTTGCATCTGCCGTGCTTCGTTAGCATAGCAAGTTCCAGGGTGAGACAGCCCAAGGACTTGTAAAGCGAGACCAGGCTCCTGAATTCTGGTGTGAAAGTGCCTTATGTGTGTAGTTTTACAGCAGTGTGTACTAGTTGGCTGGTTTGTGCCATGTACCGGCGAATAGGCCCCATGGTCACCTGGACTCCTTCACAGACTACTTGTCGTAAAATTAATCAGCAGATTGGCCAATCAGCAGATGCATCTGTGTGTGCAACTTGTGATCACTGGACTTGGGCTGATTTTCTGGTACTAGAACCAGTGAGCTGAAGTGAACTGAGGTGTTTGCGTGAAAACGCATTGTGGGTCTAGACATACCTCCTCCTTCCATAAAACGGACAAACCTGGTACCACAAGGGGGTCACACTGCAAATGCCGCATCTCACTGGATGGGGATCACCATGACAACAGAGCCCTGCTAAGAGGAAATAGGCGGCGGAGAGCACAGATTTAATTAAGCGACCTTTGTCGGAGTGTCGAGAGTAGCATCGCGGAATGCATGGATTCGTTACGGAAAACCAGTGTCCCACTGGAGGCGGAGCCTAAAATGGAATCCTCCGGTTCTCTGACAAGGTGGCACGATATATTAGCAGAAAGTGTGCTAGCACCTCTCACAGGTGCAGTGCTGGTGTGTGCGTGCACGCACATATGTATGTCCGCTCGCTTGCCTCTGAACGGCGTCAACACGCAGCCGCTGTGAATATTTAATGACCCTCGTTCGGTGCACCAGCCACACTCCTCCTAATGCTGTCACAGTGGCAGCTGAGATCTCGCTCCCTAAATGTGGCACCAGGCACGTGCACCGAGGCAGCCGGAGAATTAAATGGTATCAGTCTTGCTCGGGCAGCTAACAAAAGATCGGATCCGTGAGGTTGCAGTGTGAAGTTTATATTTTATAATGGGGATTCTAATGAAAGCACCAGCAAAGATTAGCATTTCTGGAATGGAACATAGTTTTCTAGGAAGGTGCTCCACTGGCGCTCAATTTTGCCTCAATGAATGCATCTCATTCCTGCTCCACATAAATGATAAATGGTGAACAGCATTGTCTAATATGACGTATGTGTAGCAATAAGACTGGCTGTGATGAAGACCTTCCTTCGATGGGGTTACTCTGTGCGTGGAAGGAGAATACTGACCAGAGCCATCTCTCCCACAGCTCCTGGTGAAAGTTAGTGGAGTCCCGGACCTCTCCGCAGGGGTTACTTGCTCTTTCGGGAACCTGACAGAGGCCCGAGGCCAGATGAGTGGGGATCTGATCACCTGCATGTCCCCAGGAGCTCAGGATATTCCGATCATTCCCAAAGACCAAGGTGAGCCCAGGGATCAAATCCTACAAGGTCATTATAATATTTTCTCGCTTTTTGTATGTGTGTGTTCGGGGCTGGGGGGTGTTGGTGTGTGAGGTGGAGGCAGAATAATTACATAATCTCTCTTCAGGAACCAGATAAACTGATGTCTACATGCAGGAAATGTATCTGTGACCCGTTTTTCAAACAGCAGAAAGTGCTGTTATTATTAACGCATCATTTATCTGATTAAGGGACGGTGCCCCTTTAAAACCTGCCGAATTATTCGTTTATGAGCATTTTGTATGATTGATGACACGCGGCTCAGATGCAAGTTTACCGCTTGCCGCCATCTCTGTCAGAAAGTGGGCCGTTTGAATATGCATGAACGGGGTCTAATTGTGGATTACAAAACATCATTTACCGCCAGCTTGACTTTCATAAGAGCGTAGTTGTTTGTTCCATTTTGGGTAGCGACCCCCCCCCACCCCCAAGATTATTAATAGCCTCCAGAATCCACACGCTGTTCATGCTGACCTGCCATTCTCACTGGGCTAAAGTGTTAATTTTGTTTTGCGAAACCTCTACCCTTCGCCTCGAAAGCGCTAACGATTCTGAAAACTGTTGGCTTGTTGCGCAGAGTTCCTGACCCAATCTGTAGTGTTCTAACACCCACTACATACACATTTGTGATTGGCCAAAGGCCACTTAAACATCCGAAAGGCCTGGAACATCTCTTAAGGTGTCTCACACCAAGTTGTATAGGTGTATCGGTCCACCAGGCCTGAAATTTAAACCGCCAAACATTTTTTGAGAATTCGCAGCGTTTATATCTTTCTTTGAAAGCAGCAAAGTGACAAGTGTGAGAGGCAGGGAAACACAGTCACGGTTATTTTAGTGATATAAAGATCAAATTTTTCACCATAGCTCCCGACCCACCCAATACCAGAAGCGGATGATTCTGAAGCTGCCGTTTCATGCGGGTCTCGGGACCCCCTACCTGCCAATCTCATAGTTGCACTCCGCTTTCCAGATGATACAAACAAACTCTTGGCAGAGAAAATCTGGCAACAGATGCTGTTTAATGTTTTATTGCAGCGATAACACTGTAGATATTTTTCCTCAATAACTCAAGGTGGGCGTCCCATTTTCCCACACAACGTGGGAGTTTGCTGGAAAATTTCTTTAATAAATGCAGTTTCTGGCATTTTTTTTTCTCATTTTGTGCCTACATGCTATCACAGGCTGGGATACTTCCAGACATCTTTTGCAAGCTGAGGGTTATCAGAGTTTTTCAGTGGCACGTTAGCATTGCGGTGTCACTCGAAGGGAGGGTTTCCTCCCTCATCTGGCCTGGTTGCCGGTGTGGACCAGCCTGGTTGCCGGTGTGGACCGGCCTGGTTGCCGGGTGACAGATTCAGGAGCCTGCTCTATAGGGACTTCAGAAATTTTCTAACAACCGCTCTCAGCTGATCTAATTAAGCTCCCATTTCAATCGGGTCATTTTAATAGTTAAAAAAAAACATTAAATAAAACATTGCTGTGGCCTGCTAATTCTTGAATCTAGGCTGTGAAACGAGAGGGACGGCTGACCCCGACCCTGGGTTCTCTGCTGCTTGGTCAGTATATTACCATAGGCTCTAATCGGTTTATTTCACTTGCTTAGCAGTACAAAAGCAGTACTTGTCCAAGGGTCACCTTTCGTATCCTTAATATTGAGGCCACCTGCCATATTGAAGCGTCTCCCACTGAAAACAGGCTGCTTGTCCTTGTCACAGGTGGGCTCACTCGCTCACACCTGGCTTCCCTTCAGTCCACGTGAAAAGAAGCATTAATCAGTGCAGAGACATGAGGCAAACCATCCCCCCCCTCCCCAGTGAATGGAAAAATGTCATCCTTTTCAAAAGTCTCACTGCCTTCCCAGCTCCTACCTCCCTGTCTGTGTCTCTGCACTCAAGGAAAAAAAAAATGACTCCGTCTCTGAATGCAATCAGGCAGCAGTGAGATGAATTTTGAGGCCACAAAGAGCCCATAGCCTAGAGACGAGTGAAACAGTGAAAAACGGTGAAACAGAAGACTCCCCAAGCCCATAAAACGGGGCTCAGTGCCTTATGTCTTGTATAAGAGTAACAGGAGCTTTAGAGTCATTTACCATGGGGCCCTCACAGAGATTTTGGGGCCCTATGAAAGTGTATCATTTTGGGTGCTCAACCCAGATAAATCCAATTATTTTTGAAAATTTGTAGGAGTCCTATCAGTCAGGGGCCCTTGAAATCGCTCTAACGGTATGCCCCCTCCCGCCCCCCCTTTACGGCGACCCAGCCTCAATGCCTTTGACATTAACTTAGTGTCACATGATGGTCATCATCCAATCAGAATTGAGCAGATATCTCCAGAAGATCTTCTCCCAAACAGTAGCAGCTCCTAGTACAAAAAAAAAACTGTACATTTAGGACTGCCTATCTATTGTGATATTTTTTATGCAGAGAATGGTGCATCTTCTGTGCTTTCTGCTACCTTTGTCGTTGTGTCAAGCTTCTCCTAGGCGCCTAGGCTGACTCTTCATGCAGATGATCGGTGGCACACATAGATTCACGCACAGCCACTCTGAGTGCTGTGGGTGGGCAACAGTTCTGAGGACCCCACAGGGGGGGAAATACAGCAAGCTGTATGGACATTGGTGTCAGGTGTCCTGTTCCCCACTCTCCCTCTCTGCCCCAGACTGGTTCAGCGTGGAACTGCGGCTGACCTCCATGGAAACAGGACAGATGTTGACGAGCACCGAGATCAAGTTCTACAACTGCAGCGTGCACCAGCTGTGAGTGACCCCTTCGCCCCAGGCAATCCGCAGACCACAGAAGGCCAAGAGACACGGATCCGACCACTCTAGCAGATCTTCAGCTCAGACAGAACCCACGGATCTCAGACTAGACCGTCTAAATAAACTTACATAGATCAGATCAGACTAGCAGACCTTGCTAGCCTAGTATATGACACTGGATAAGCCAAAATAACAGGATACAGATATCTGGGTCCTTTGATTTGTAGATTACAGAAAAAAACATGACACTTGAGTTAGTTAACAAGACACAATCATATAGTGATGATGTCAGCCCACACCAAAGCACAGCCACTGTACAGTGAGAATGCCTGGCTTCTCTGTGGACCCTACAAACAGTGCAGCATTGATTACAGCCAGCTGATGCAACAAAACCTAAGACCAATATAAACCTGTAATTAGACTATTTTTGTTTACCCCTTTTGACCGAGTTCCAGCCCCCTTAATTATGATACAGGACATGTGGAGGCCAGCAAAAGAAATTGCTAAGTAACAGCGGTAGCTACGAGTCTATGAGAGCAGAAAGCAATGGAATGGCCACAGCAAACATCACATTAAAAGGACAGGAGTGAGCAGGGGCACGTGGGTTTCAGGGTTGTGTATTTAATATACTGCAAGATTCTGCTGTTTGTTTCCCATAGTGACGTTCATGTCCAGCTCCTAATGCAGTGAGGGTAAGGAATGAAGGAATGACTGTGGGTATCTGCGTCTTCTGTCTTGTTCTTCATGGTTCCGTAAGGCCTCCCTCCATGCACAGTGACCGTGCAGCTTAGACTGTAACACCCCCGGCCGACCCTAACAAGCCAGATTTTTGGACTGGAATTGTCAAAGAGTTTATGAGCGATTGGACATCCTAGTGATGAGCAACATAAGGAGCCGAGCATCTTAAGCTCATTGCCTCTATCGGAGGAGGCATCGCCATAGCTACCTGCCATTTTAGGCATTCCTGTCACCTTCTGTTTGTAGCGATTCGCGATTCGATTCAGACAGCCGGCTGCTCCCCGCATTTCCAAACACACCTCTCCTTCTGTTTTCTTTAACATCCCTCTCCAGTTTCCCAGTGCGATGAAGGGCTTCGATCCGCGAGCGGCTCCGCCGTTGAGTCATTGTGCTCTCGCCGAATGCGGGGCCCAACTTTGGAGAGTTGGAAGGCACTTTTTAACTCGCACGCTGTGTTCTTTCATGTCCGCATCCTCTTCTGTTTCCCCTCATTCGCGGCTCTCGAGCTGGTTGACCTCTCCCTCGCACTCGCCCACCCACACATAAACACAACTGCGCGTAAATCCGCGGTCATTCTCCTCAGCAGATACAGACACACATGCGCGAGCTGTTTCCCTATTGCGGCAGGCTTGCGACACCCAGAGACAGATGGTGGGGGGCAAGGGGGGAGGGTGGTTCGGACAGCCACCTGCATCAATTACATGCAACAGCACTCGGCAGAAATCCAGCCCAGCCACATGCAATGGCTCACCCTTTACAGCACATCTCCAGGCAAAGTTTCGCACCACACTGATGACGACTCCATCTTTCTGTGTCCAATCTTCCAGGTGTATCTCCTGCGTAAGCAGCGCTTTCCGCTGCCATTGGTGCAAGTACCGCAACCTCTGTACCCATGACCCTAGCAGCTGCTCTTTCCAGGAGGGACGTGTCAACTCCTCTAAGGTAGCGTGGGCTATCCTATGCTAATATACACTACTCTGATATATGCTATGCTAACCTGTGTTCTGCTACACCAGGCTAAACTGCACCAAGTTATGCTACATCAAGCCATCATGTCGTTAGCCTTCCGGCATTAGCAAGGTAATACAGCTAAATGTGTATCTAAGGATCATACACTCAAATAGTGAGTGGTTTGTGTTTGCAGCTCTTTACTCACTGAACCAAAAAATAAATTACATTTGCAGTTTTCAGTCATAATTATCAGTAAAGAAAATTTACCAACTAGCATTGTAGTGGTTACCACTGCCGGGGGGCAAAATCCAGAAAGCAGACTACACGTACTTAGCATTTAATGCTACAGACTATGGTACTGAATATAAGGAGTTCCTAGTTATGCAGGTAATATACAGACCCCTCCTTCTGTATCCTAAAGTCTGAGACTTGCCTTGACCTTCAGTTTTCTTTGTTTGGCTTTTTTTGTAAGCATGTGCAGGCTAGATTTCTTTGATGGCTGAGACTGCTAATTTATTGGCTGTGAATCAGACATTGAAGGGCAGCATACAGTAGATTTGCTGAACTGTGGATCAGGCTTTGGGGACCGGATCATGTGCCGGCAAAGTTTCCTGACTGGCTGTAACTTAAACTATAGAAGTTTCTGGAAAGTTCATAAGATCACTTGGTTTCATACTCGGCGGATAAGTATAACAGTCCTTCCTGGATGACGGTTTTTAGTGTGTGCTGTGCGTGTTCCCATGCTGACCATTACCGCTCCTTGTGCCCCCCCCCCCCAGGCGTGCCCTCAGGTGGTGCGGTCCGGAGAGTTGCTGATTCCAGCCGGCGAGGTGCGGCCCATCACGCTGCGGGCTCAGAACCTGCCGCAGCCCCAGTCGGGCCAGCGCGGGTATGAGTGCGTTCTCCAAATCCAGGGGGTGGCTCATCGCGTGCCCGCCCTGCGCTTCAACAGCTCTAGTGTGCAGTGCCAGAACAGCTCGGTAAGGACTCTGCTCCCCTGCTAACAGCCTCACTTGCATGCCCTTACTATTCTTCTTTAGTTTCAGCTGTCAGTCAATAATTCAGCATGAGGGTCCTTTCATGTGGATCTGATTACACCATTTAGCCCACCTTAGTCCCTCCTGCCTACCCTCCTAAGCCAATCAGAGTTTAGGATTGTTCTTCATTTCCCTCCAAAAGCGGCAGATTCAGTGCCCTCCCCCCGCTACTGGTTTGCCCTCCTTTGATCGCAAACTGGATAAATCTAGTCCCTCCTTTCTCCCGAGGTTGCCCAAGAGAGACTCGCTGTGATGGCAGCGCTGGGTCATTATTCATTATTCAGTAGGTCACCCCTCCCCACCCTTCTCCCCCCACTTCATCCAGATTCAGGGAGTTTAATTACCATAGGTTACCCTTTTCGAAGTGCTGGTAAGATTACTCGCGATTGACATTAAACCTGCATCAATACACCCCTCTGGCATGACTGCGCATTGGCACGGCAGTCACCACCCGCGGTGATCCCCGATAATATCCAATTGCACACCTGGCACCGGGCACTGGCACAGACGGGCACACGGGGCTCCCAGATAGCAGCCCAACCCACAAAGCCCCCACCCTTCTCTTCCTCCCCTCAGTACACCTACGAGGGCATGAAAATCGGCGACCTGCTGGTGGATTTCTCCGTGGTGTGGAACGGCAACTTCATAATCGACAACCCCGAGAACATCAGAGGTACGCCCTAGTCCACCTGTGTTCACAGCACCTCTCCCTCAGAATCACATGTTTGATAAACACTGCATTCAGGAGGCAAAACGCTGGAAATGGAGGCCAGGTATTATAGGGGAGAATGGTTTTGAATTTATTTGGCGAGAAAGTGGTCACAGGAACGCAGTCGTCCTTGTGAAGCGTGGATTCTGGAAGCCGACTGGAGAAGGTGCCAGTGTCCTTCATACAGTTGACTCCAGTAACCCATAAAAGAACCCTGGAGAACCTGAATCTGTGACGGTAGCATTTTGTCTTTAAGATCTTCACTGAATTTAATGTTTTGAAAGTCAATCCAGCTGTTGCTCAGGTGCTGATTGAAATATTTTCTAAAACTTTACACTCTGATGGACAAGGACTGTGCTTTGCAGGTCTACAGCATAGCACTGGAATGGTGTTGGATTGTGGGAAAACATTTCCTCACAGTAATTAAATTACACTGCATCATGGTAACTTCAAGGTCAAGACTGGAAGAAACGAGTTTGTAATTATCTTTGAAGTCACGTCTGAAGTCGTTGGAAGAGTGTTTTGTCCTCCCAGTGTGACATGAGCAATTGTAGTGCAAAAATAAAATAAGATAGTAATGGTCAGAGGCATGTGGCTGTTATCTCAACTGAAACAGGGGGAAAAATCTGTAGAGAAGCTGTTTAAAGACATGCAGGGGTGGTCTTGTTGCCATGCTGAAGATCAGCAGTGTTAGATGGCTATTTGGCATTACTACCCCCACCCCAAATGGTTCCAAATTCTGACCCTACTGGAAGTGACTTGTGTCTGTTTGGGTGTGTCCTAATGTTGCCCCTCCCCCTCCATCCCACAGTGCACCTGTACAAGTGCACGGCGCAGCGCTACAGCTGCGGTAAATGCCTGAAGGTGGACAGGAAGTTCCAGTGCGGCTGGTGCAGTGGTGAGGGCCGGTGTACCCTGCGACATCACTGCCCCGGGCCGCCTTACAGCAGCCGCTGGCTCGACCTGTCCGCCCGGAATGTCAAGTGCACCAACCCCCGCATCACAGAGGTCAGTGACTATCCAGCAAGGGACAAGTACACTACATGCCCACATCCCAGAATGCACCTCTACTTTAAATTGAAAGTTTGTAGATCTAGGTTGCCTTTGAGTGATAGCATGGTAATATCTACAGCATCTTAACCTCCATCTCTGTAAATATTCTCCTTCTCATAATTAGTGCTGAGTTCTGTCTCTCCTTTCCAGTTTTTCCTCCCTGCTCCAGTGTCTACTTCTGTCTCCTCTCAGTTGGGAATTTTTAATGATAAATGAGGAAGCAGCTATATCCCGGCATCCCTTGCATGGCTAAGGCCCCCTTGTGTTTATCACTAGGCAGCTCCCTGGGTCTCGGAGCGCCAAAATAAAGCCCCACAGGAAGAGGCCATCATATTTATAATGGTCTTCTGGCAGCAAGCTGGAAGGAATTTTCAGGTGTTTAGTCCTATCCCCACGAGGCAGCAAAATGTAAAAACAGACATTATGGGGACATCCCTACGAAGTCAGCTGGCTCCTCTTTTCCATCAGTGCGAGAACCGTGATGTGGGAGGGAGTCTGTGCTGTTTGTAAGCATGTGCATGTCCCGCCTGAAGAAAATCACACCTGATCTATAGTTAGGACTCATTAGGCTCTGAGATTCAGGCACGGTCTGGCTTTAAATCACAGTGGCAGCTCAGTGTTCTCTTCGGGGATGCGTGTGTCTGCCTTTAGATAAACAGCGACAGAACATGAGGACGCAAGCGGCTGGCGATAAACACACAGGCTGAGCCAAACCTGCTGGCCTTCTAAACCGGCCCAGTTCTCCTCAGTTTTATGTTAAAATTCATCCACTCCACCAGGGCTGGCTCACTGCAGAATGTCGCTCAGGCGAGGAGGTCTCTCTCTTTTTAATGAATTCAGTGTTATCTTTGTTATAAGACACAGTCAGCTTGAGTCCTTCTGTCCCATTGTTTATTGGAGAGCCCCACCCTACTCTGGAAAAAGAGACCAGTATTCCTCTAATGAGATAAATTCTATTTGTTTTTTTTTCCCACAGAAAGGCGAACAGCATTTATTAATGAAATCTGCAGAGATAATTATTTACGGCTTCTGCGGGCCTTAAGCTGATTTGTATGTGCTGCATCAGAATGAGTGTTTACAGCACCTGATGAATTTTTCATGCTTCCTTTAAGTCACATTCTGCCCCCCCCTACTCTCCTCTCAAGTCACACAAAGAGGTGTGAAGAATAAAGACTGTTAAACCTCTGAAAGGTGAGGGAATGACATCACTGGGGTGGAGCTGGATGGCGTGAGTGGAGTGGAGTGTAGGAGGACGGGTCCGCGAGGGCTTTAGAAACAAGGATGGTGCGGATTTGGCAAGTTCCTGCTGTCTGCCTGCTAGTTTGTCTGTGGACGCCAGTAGGCTAGGAATGAAATAATACAGTGTGGAAGGAACTGAACTTCCAGTTTGCATGCAGAGGTGGGCGAGGCGTGACTGGAGACGGCACCTAGACGCGTCTACAGATTTGCTTTGACAGCCAGATAGATGGAAGTTTGGACTTCCGTTACATTTTCTATGATATTTCTGCAGCTTGGGGTCCCCTGACAGGTGTCCTCCGGCTGCTGGGACACATGGGACCTCGGAAGTGGAGGAGTGTTCCCCTCCCTCTCTCTCCTTCTCCCTTCTCTGTCCCCTCCCTCTCTCTCCTTCTCCCTTCTCTGTTCCCTCCCTCCCTCTCCTTCTCCCTTTCCCTATTCCCTCCATCCCTCTCCTGCTCCCTTTCTCTGTTCCCTCCCTCCCTCTCCTGCTCCCTTTCCCTGTTCCCTCCATCTCTCTCCTGCTCCCTTTCCCTGTTCCCTCCATCTCTCTCCTGCTCCCTTTCCCTGTTCCCTCCATCCCTCTCCTGCTCCCTTTCCCTGTTCCCTCCATCTCTCTCCTGCTCCCTTTCCCTGTTCCCTCCATCCCTCTCCTGCTCCCTTTCTCTGTTCCCTCTCCTGCTCCCTTTCCCTGTTCCCTCCATCCCTCTCCTGCTCCCTTTCTCTGTTCCCTCTCCTGCTCCCTTTCTCTGTTCCCTCTCCTGCTCCCTTTCCCTGTTCCCTCCCTCTCTCTCCTGCTCCCTTCCCTATTCCCTCCATCCCTCTCCTGCTCCCTTTCCCTGTTCCCTCCATCCCTCTCCTGCTCCCTTTCCCTATTCCCTCCATCCCTCTCCTGCTCCCTTTCTCTGTTCCCTCCCTCCCTCTCCTGCTCCCTTTCCCTATTCCCTCCATCCCTCTCCTGCTCCCTTTCCCTGTTCTCTCCATCCCTCTCCTGCTCCCTTTCCCTGTTCCCTCCCTCTCCTGTTCCCTTTCTCTTGTTCCCTCTCTCTCTCTCCCTCCCCTGCTCCCTTTCTCTGTTCCCTCTCTCTCTCTCCCTCTCTTTCTCCCTTCTCTGTCCCCTCCATCCCTCTCCTGCTCCCTTTCCCTGTTCCCTCCATCCCTCTCCTGCTCCCTTCTCTGTTCCCTCCATCCCTCTCCTGCTCCCTTTCTCTTGTTCCCTCCATCCCTCTCCTGCTCCCTTTCTCTGTTCCCTCCCTCCCTCTCCTGCTCCCTTTCCCTGTTCCCTCCATCCCTCCCCTGCTCCCTTTCCC
Organism: Brienomyrus brachyistius; assembly: GCF_023856365.1. Lineage (NCBI taxonomy): Eukaryota > Metazoa > Chordata > Actinopteri > Osteoglossiformes > Mormyridae > Brienomyrus > Brienomyrus brachyistius. The sequence goes on from NC_064540.1 coordinate 20,629,007, forward strand.
TGTTCCCTCCATCCCTCCCCTGCTCCCTTTCTCTGTTCCCTCTCTCTCTCTCTCCTTCCCCTGCTCCCTTTCTCAGTTCTCAGTCCTCATGTGAGGAGACACAACAGCTTTCGTCACCCAGATGTTCAGTAGGCCTTGAGGGATCTTAGAGCTTCACCCAGAGTTTGTTTCAGTTTTCAAGTTGACCCAGTTCTTTCCATAACCACTAGGGGGTGCCTTTTACATATATCTTGAGCTGGGGGTAGAGTTGGGGGGGTCTAGATGTCCTCCCCAAAGAGAAAGCAGCATGTTACTGGGGAGCAGATCGTCCGGCAGAAAAGCAGCCCATCCTATTATCAAGGCAACACTGCCTCCCCAACCCCCCCTCTCCCCCCGACCCCACCCCCATCCATCTGACTGCATCATGCACACAGCCAGGAGTGACAGTCAGCGTCTGCGCAAAGCTGCCAGCCGCCAGCCAGCGCAGGAAAACGCGATTGCACAGAAGGGCACGTTGCCATTCCTCTCCGCGGTCAAGCTGGGCGTCCATATTGTACTTTATTAGCAAGTCGTGAGGATCGAGATGGTGCCGACTGGATTTATTATCCCTGAGAACAGCGGGGATAATCAGCTGCTGACGGCTTTTTTTCAGTGGGATGTGCTTCGCTCTGCCACGTAGACGGTGTGTTTACAGGTGTCCGCGATGATGCAAGGCTTTTATAGCTCAGCCCATCTGCTGCTCACTGACCTCCGATTGAGTCACTCACTTTTGACAGCATCGGAAATGTCCACTGTTTCGCATTTTCTCTCTCTCTCTCTGTCTTTCCCCACTCGAACACGCCCCCCCCACGCCCCTGTTGACCCCCCCCCCCCACATACAAACACTCACAATATCACCATCAATCCAAAACTTGGCAGTCCAATGCTGCCTAGCCATGATGATGAATGACGGTGAAGCAGAGCCACAGATATAGAATGTGTGGGGAGCGGGGGGGCACAGAGACACAAATCAGCCCCCTGATGCTAATGAGTGGTCAGTGTGTGGGGCGCCCCCCCAAGGAAAATATGAGAGCGACGGCTGGCCCAGAGTAACCACAGACACGTTTGCTGTGCTACTGCATACATGTTCATTAACAAGACAGAACTGAAGTGTACCAGCTGTGCCGCAAAAGCATATTTGATATTGAGCAACACTCTCAGATTTGGGAAGGAAAAAGAAACGTCGATACGTCTTCTATTATTCAGCAAAGAAAAGAGTACGGCGCTGGCGTGTGGGTCTGACGGGAAGAGAAGCAGGCACACGGAGGCGAAGCAGAGGGCCAGTCAGAGAACAGCGTAACTGAGTGTCCTTGAGTGACCCAATCAGAGTCCTGACTCAAATCCTACCGAGAATCTGAAGCGAGAAGAGAGGAGAAAGAATGATTGCAGAGCCCTCTTTTTTTACAGCATCCCTAGTGTTATCCCTCGCATTGCCTTAGGAGCTTAACAAAAAAAGTCGGGGAATGTTAAAGAAAAAATAACAAAGAGTAGAAAATGAATTTTAAAGCGCTGCAGATCATTATAAAATTTTATATATAACTGACTGTCTGTAGGAGTTATTGGACACTTGGGTTATGTGGTGCATCGATATTGTCGTTCGTATAAATATCCGTCATCTTATAACATTCCCAACAAATGCAGCAGATAATGACATATGGGTCTATTGTAGGGGAGAATGGCTTTCAGTTGTTTTATTGTGCTTTACTAGTGTGTGGAAAACACATAATTGATGAAAATATGAAGTGTTTGATAGGCATTAATCACAGTATTGTGAAAAATATTCTGAATAAAACTGGAAATTAAAATATTACCCCAAAGTTTATCTTTGGAAAAACTTATATGAGCACCTGCAAATTTCCACGCCAACAGGACCTAAAGTCAGCTAGACAACCCTTAGGGGCCTTAATGCGGGACATCATTTGTTATAAACAATTCCTGAATGCAGTCAGTCCACATTCACCTCCATTTATGACATGTGTAGGAATCCTGCTTTTGACAGAGTTATCTTTGCATTTTTGGTCTGCTGCTAAACAGTATTTAAAATGAATCTTTAAAGTTAATGAGGGCTGTTGAGCCTTTAATTAAAAGTGTATTTTTAAATGCCCCCCTTTTGTCTCATTTTAATGAAATTGTAATGAAACTGATGAAACTTTGTCGGTACCGTTTTGCCGGTCGGCTTCATGGGCTCCGTCTCGCACAGGTGACTCCGGTGGCAGGCCCCCCTGAGGGGGGGACACTAGTGACAATCCGGGGCATGAACCTCGGGCTGTCCTTCGCGGAGCTGCTGGGGAACGTGGAGGTGGCAGGGGTGTCCTGCTCCCCCCTGGAGGACGGCTACGTCATCGCAGAGCAGTAAGTCCAGCGCTAGCTGTGCAGGCACTTACCAACACGGAAACTCAGCCTTCTGCTAATACGCTTTATGCATCAACAATCAAACCAGTAACACAGCAAAATTTAGTACATAAATTGCTTAATTGCTGAGTAGTATCTGTGGCGTGATTTGTGTTATTGTTGTGATGGCTGCCCTGGTTACACAGTGAAAAATGTGTCTAAGTATATAATATATAATAAATTAGTGACTATATAATAAATGAACGATAAGAGGTGTAGAAGTATAGCAATAGCTAACTAACGCTGCGTAAAGTGCCTCTTATGTTAATGGGAACATTAACAGCTAAAAGTACTGGGTGCTGTGAGTCAGATGACCAGCTGCAGCAAAACACTTGGGCTACGAGACCTTTTGTAGAGCCAGGGAGGGCAGCATGTGGCTCGGTGGGCTAAGCCTCTGTGTCTGAGATCGGAAGGTTGCCAGTGTGAGCCTGACTTCGGCAAGACAATCACAAGGCCCTTAACCCCCAGCTCCATGGGCGCTGTTTGTGGCTGCCCTTTTATATGACCCCTCCCCCCCAAGTCTCCGTGTATGTTTAATGGCGGACAGGATGAAACAGGTGAAAAGGGAATTTCCCCACAGGGATCAATAAAGTATTGTTATGCTCTGTTCTGTATAAATGGCACGTTGATTAAATGACTCTCCTCCAAGGTTGTGGTGTTTCCACCTTCATGAAGTAATCCTCGACTGTCACGTGTGTTGGGGGATCGTAATGATACACCTGGTGGATTTCTGTGTTCTTGGTGATGACTGATCTAGTCAGGATCTTGGAATACTGGCAACTTTGGGCATACATGATTAAAGCTTAAAACTTTAGCCACTCAATATTGGTTTTACATGCCTCCCCGCAAAGTAAGACTTTATTGTTTCATATTCACAAGTTGATAGGGTTAGAAAGAAATACTAAGTTAGAAATCAGTCCTTCAGAAACCAATGTAATCTGTTCTATTCATGCATCGTTCACTTTGGTCCAGTGGGAGTAGCATCTGGCTTAACGAGCAGTGAGTGAGAGACTGCTGTGACTCTCCAGCACCTGGCCTTTAAAGTGACATTGGCACTTTCCAGGAACAGGGCCGGAGCCTCCTAACACACTGGAAGGAACCTTAAATTGGCATTGTGTATCTTGTGTGTGTTCTGACAGGATCGTATGCAAGATGGAGGCTACCCCACCAGCAACTATGCCAGGCCCAGTGCAGCTCTGCGTAGGAGAGTGCAGACCTGAACTCAGAGCCCGCTCCTCTCAACTCTATTCCTTCGTGGTATGATCCGTTCTCTATATTCCAGAGACCAGGATTTTCTTTCAACCAACCAGTTGAGTATAAAGAGTCACAGTCAGATTACTCAACTGGTTGGATCAAACAAAATCTTGGTCTGGACTTTTGCTTTATGGACCTGAAATATCCGCCTCTGCTTAAGTCTACCTTTCTGCACCTATAGGACTATATCCATGTGACTCGAAAGTACCAATCATCCCAGAGTGGCTGTCATCTCCTGGCTCTTTATAAACAGCTCAGCAGCAAAACCAAATCTGTAGTGCATTCCCTGAGATTTCTTCCCTGTCTTCTTCAGGGTCAATTCACGCTCTGTGCTTTAGGATTTGACTGTAACAGACCCTTTGTCTAGGACTAATGTTTAACTTTAAGACCAGGTTTTTATGACCTAATGCCACTGTGACTCTCTGTGGACATGTCTCTTGGACAAACATTCCTGGGTCCGTCCTCTCAAAGTAACTTTGCAGGGTCACTGTGCTGCTTTACTCTTGGGAAAATTGAACATCACAGACACTTTTCTTTATATGGAAATTTCATGTAGGCTCCAGTATGACATCATGCCTAGCTGGGATCAAGGTTTTGCGGTGTCTTAGGTCAAGATTGTCATGGTCTGTCATGTGTGGCATTACCTCTCAGAAGCCCCTGTTCCCTAGCACAGATGAAACATCACCACTACTGGGGGTTGACCTTGCTTGAGGCAGCCAAACAGACTCAGGGCCTACTGTGTGTGAGTCTGTTTGTGGAACCTTCTAGAACTTGCCAGTCTTTGTCCTTTGATGTGACATGGACCACAGCTTTCCAATTCCCATGGTCTTCCAGCAGCCACTTGCAAGCGTCTCCATGTCCTAGTTGCACATGGTGAAGGAGGTGGCCCGGTTTATCCATGAGCTCCCACACACGAGTAGGAGGGGGTCTTGTGGCCCTTTCACCAGGAGATGAAGGCCTTCTGCCCAGCAGAGAATCTGGCCGTGCCTTTGAAGCCCGAGAATCTCTCCATGGATAACGTGAAGCGTTCATTTGCATTCCGGAACTCATGGAGGTTGCTGCAGTAGCTGAATATAGGCCATGTCCCAGTGTTAACATCGCATAACGTGTCCAAGGTGCTAGCTGGCTTTGTTAAATGAAACCTAATTCCCAGACCTTGAATATGACAAGTATTATTTTTTAATTAAATACTGAAGTTGGAACTGTGTTCAGTATTTTTATTTTTTCCTCTGTATTCATTCTGTTCTGTTCTCAGTGTTCTTATTGCCATCTGTTTATATTTTTATCCATCTGTGTATTTTTGTGTCTGAAATATCAGATGGGCTTCTCTTGAACATCGTTAAGTAGCAGTTGATTTTGAGCGTACCAGTGTGGTGAAAATTATAAAAACAGTTTAATCCACGTCCTTCACCTGAGAAGAAGCAGAAGCCTTTAGAGTGGCAGCCATTAGCGGTTCTGATGGGTGACTGATGGTAACATGTCTTTGTCTCCTAGACACCACATGTGCTGGGCCTGTTGCCCAGCCGCGGGCCTGAGTCCGGGGCCACAAAGGTCACCATCACAGGGGAGAATCTGAGTGCGGGGAGTAACGTCGAAGTGTTGTTCGGGAACCAGACCTGCGAGTTCTACAGGTGAGGAATGTTACTTCTACTTCTTCTCCCTCAACGGCTCAGTTCTGAAGCCAAGCCAATGACCAGTCAGGAGGGTTAGGGGTGGAAGATCACCGCAAATGTAAAATTTAGCAAATATTCAGCACCCCTAACCTCAGTCTGCTAGTCTGACCGATAAGATGAAAAGTCTATTTATCACCAATTTCTAAACAGACAGTACTGTACTATATATTTTACATGTCAAATTACCAGCTTTTCTTTACATAATTCATAAACCATCTAAATAATGCCCCTGTATGTACATAATTACTTCTGAATGCACTGGGAGCACTACATTTTGGACACACTGAACGGCACTGAAAAGTTTAGAAGTTACAGCGAGAAACACGAGATTGACAAAGACAGTTAGCCTTAGTGAGGTTGGCTGCCGAGTGAAAGATACGTGGCGTAGCCAAGCCACGACTTTTAAAATTCATGATATAATATTCACTTAGATTATCAAAATGATGTATTACAATTTTTTTTACATTATATTTTATGTGATCCAAATCATTTGTTTTTTTTTTCTTGGCTTACACGTCAAGTTGTTATGGTCTTTTGGCAAGCTCCAAAAATATTTCTATATAATCGGTCACAGCCAATTCACGAATAACCGAAATCACGAATGTCAAATTTGCAAATGTGAAGGGGTTACTGTGTTTAGGCTTTTAGGATTCTACTGCCTCTGCTCTGGGTTGCTGCACCTCTGTTGTCATATCAGGGACCTGGAGCACAAAAAAATAACTGTGCCAGTATCATGCTAAGTGGGGGGGGAGGGGGTCCGTCATGCTGTTCGCCATCACTTCTGCGCCATCTTACTCCACATATAGTTTTTCCACATTCCTGTGCTTCTGAAGTGCTGCCACCTTCCTTTTTGAACGTTCAACAACAGTGATAAATTGCTCACTAATAATTTAGGACAACCTATCAGTTTGAACTTCATTCAAAAGCAGTAAAGAGGAACGCTAAATGAGCCTCATCACTGCCTTTATTCAACCTCATTACCATTCACTGCACGCAGTACAGCGACTTCAAACAGAGGTTGCAGGGAATTGGCTATTTACGTAGCTCCACGGTTGTCCTCTAATGCTAATAGAATGTCTGATATGCTAACTGGCAGAACAGGCCATAAATGAGTTAGTGTATGCCCTGGCTAGCCCACAGGAGAGGTGGGCTTTCCCTTGCAGGCTCACCCTCTGTTCTTAGATCTCTTTTTCAGGTTGACACCAATTGCATTTACATTTACAATTCTGCCTAATGAAGCTCTAGATAACTGTGATGTATATTTATTGGGCATTTGTGATTGGTTCTGTTTGGTGGGGGGGGGCAGTGGAAAGCTATGTATGGCAGGGTCCAACATGGGCATGTGGATCTCATCGAGATGTTCCCTTCTTTGCCCCCCCTCCCCAACAATCCTCGGCCCACCCCCCTATCCCCGGCAGGCGGACTGCAGCAGAGATAGTGTGCTACTCGGCCCCCTCGCTGACTGGTGTGGGCCCAGTGCCGATCCGAGTTGCCGTGGACCGTGCATGGGCCATGGGGAGCCTGGCATTCGAGTACATTGAAGACCCCACAGTGCAGCGGGTCGAGCCTGAATGGAGCATTGCCAGGTAGCACCACTTTCCACGCCCATTTTGCAGAAAAACAAACAACTGTGGATTTCAATCTGCTGAATTCTGTGAAGGTTAAAAGTATTCTCTCTTAAGGTTGAAAGCCCTCTTTTATTGTCTGAATGAGGTTCAAGTGTGTTGGTCTGTCTCCTTCAGTCTCTGAAGGTTACAAGTCCTCACCATCTCCGTCACTGCAGGTTAAAATTCCTCTTGCTTGCTCTTACTCTGAAGGTTAAAAGTCCTCTCTCCATCTCTCATGGAAGTTAAACATCGCACTCTTTCCCTGTAGATCAAAAGTTCTCTCTCACTCTATTTCTCTGAAGGTTAAAAGTTTTCTCCTGCTACCACTGTGGAAGTGAAAAGTTCTCTTCCTCTCTCTGAAACATTGATTAAGATCCATGAAAGAAATGATTGTTCAAATGGTGTAGAACCGCCTTAGAATCCACAATTAGAAACAGGATTTTGCATTGCTTTCAAACTGTTGTAACTAGTATTCTGTATTAGTTTAGTTTTTTCCTCTCAATCCTTATACTGAAGAAGCTTTCTTCTACCTGGTCATCTGAGACAGCCTTCAACTTAAAAATTCCTGTACGAGGACAGATTAGAAGCCCTACATCTCTTTAGCCTCGAGCTGAAGTGTTGTGATCAAGGTACCAGACATTTGGACATGTTCAGCCCCATTACGGCTATCGTCTTAGCAACTTAGCACTTAGCAACTTAGACTTAACAACTTGTTTGAGGTGCAAACTTCTAACGATCTATGCTGGTCTCTATCTCTCCTTCAGTGGACACACACCCCTAACTATCACGGGAACCAACCTGGATGTGGTGCAGGAGCCGCGGATGAGGGTCAAGTACGCAGGCCGCGAGTCTGTCAACGTGAGTGTCACAGTCCCTGCTGACACCATCACACGGTGTACCTCATACGCACTGGAATCCACAGTGCTTGTTCAGCTTCAAATGCTTATTGTGGGCTACTTTTAAGGAGTGAAGTTATCTGGAGGGAAGTTTTCTTTTTATGTTAAGTTGTGGTCTCATTGGACCATCTATACGGTTGCTGTTCATTTGGCCCCAAGAGCTACCGTGGGCACATGGTTCATCACTTTAGTTTTAAATGTGCCGTTAGTTTGGTTAAAATGAGGGCTGGGACTCGCCTGCTTCTGCACCGGCACTCTCCCTGCGCCGCGAGCCAAGGAATTCAGGGAGGAAAGAGGAGAGCTGCCAGACAGACTGAGAGAGATCTGCGGCGAGGCCGATGGCACACATGTCAGTTTCTAATTTGCCTTTCCTTTGTCTACCCCAGCCGCCACTCTCACCCGCCTCCCCCCAACTACACTCACGGAAAGCCGTTCAGGATCTGAGGCTCCTCCCTTTGTCCAGTTCCTGCAGCTTATCTCCATGCCACAGTGAAACAATAATCGTAATCCCGGTTTCACTGGGATAAAAGCTGCTTTCGTTGTTTCTTTGCCTTTGCTCTCCCGTCCGTTCTGTCGTGCTGTATACCAGAGACGCTTCGATGTAAGCCAGCAGGTCCAGGTTTCCACGGTGGGGGTCCTGTCGTGCTTCACCAGCTGAGCTCCCTGAGTGGTCATAGGTCTTTCGTGGTGAAGGATCTCCTCAGAGACCTTCATATGTTTCGAGAAACAGCTACCAGCAAACCATCCTTTGTGTGCAGAACAAATTTCTTCCTGCTGTTTCTTAGGTTCACTTTCTTTCATACTTTCATTTTAATGCATTCATTTTTAGGGCACTTGGCAGCATGGTAGTTGAGGTCTTGGATGAAGCACACACTTGGCGCTTAAAAAAGAAAGCACCCCCTCATTGACGTTTGACCCTTGACCCTAAACAGTCTTGAGTAATTCTCGGGCGGCATCTTATGCTTATGCTTCTGGTTGTGCCCGTTTGTTTTTGTTGAAGTTCACAGGTATAAATATAATTTACGACCCATTATCTGGTAACACGTTCCTTGCGGGGACATGAATAATGTAGTAGTACACCATTACTTAATGTATTAATTAACCAGAAACTAAGTGTTTGTTACATACTGATCCTATGTTCATTCACCATTATTCAATAGTAACCATTATCTTAATCTGGCTGCATGAGTTATACCATCACAGATGGGTCGCCCCATCACAGATCATGTCATGTACATAGCCTTAGTCCTACCCTGACTGGCCTCATGAACAGCACCTTATCTCCTTAATGATATCACACAGCATGTTCGGTGTCCTGCAGTGAACAGACTCATCTTTAATTCATCTAGCCCCATCCTAATGATAAGGGAGATGGCATGACTAGAATGTCTCATAATATCCTATCGCCTTGCCTTGATCTTGTAATACGTTGCTTTGGGTCTGGTGGTGAGGCATGGCTGGTGGCCACACAAGGAGTAGCATGTTAAGAAAGCCGCCTTATTCCTTTAGTGTTATGTGTGTGTTTCCTTGGGGGTCCACTGCAGATCCTTTGAAAATGCTTTGGTGAAATAATCAGCTGTGAGCTTGTAACATTTGTTTGATTAGCAGATGGATTTGTCCAGAGTGACTTATAGTTTCTACTCAATGGTGTAGATTTTTCGCTTGAGCGATTGAGGGCCTCGCTGAAGGAGGACCTCCTGGGATTCCAACAACCTTCAAGTCATAAGACAAAGTCTTTGACCAGTAACGTACCAGCCATATGAGTCACCTTGGATAGTCCTCTGCTATCAATGTATCATGTGAAGTTTGAACCACATCCAGTCAATAGGTCAGTAGTTGGTTCTGACTGTAGCAGAAGTTAAATACTCAACATGGCCACCCCTTACATCAGTTGTACCCACTGTTGCCATAGAGACCCTGAGAAAGATTGGAAAATGGACCCCTGAATCACTCTCCCAGTGGTACAGAAAGAATATGAGTAAATAAGCTCATATCTGCAATGTAAAAGTGGGTGGAGGCTGTTCTGAACAGTCCGGGTGTCTATATTGTGTGGTGGCTTTATTGTCTGTTTGTAAGTGTTTGTGAAAATCCCACATTCAAAGTCATCTCCCCACTCCAATACTTCATTGGGCAGAACTATGAAGCAGGAACTGCAGCCAAATGCCAACCTGACTTTGCTGCTGCCACTGTGCGTCGAGTCCCCCATACTGACCTGCTCCCTGAGAGCATGGATGTGACTTTTTGCCTTCATACACACACCATATGTGGCAGAGGTGACAGAAATGTACTGATCCAAGATAGCATCAACCCCTTCCCCTCAGCATGAGGCGATGAAGAAAACTCTCGACTCTAATTTGGCTTGTCCCCATGGAGGCGGAGAGTCAGTGCTGAGCTAGAACATGCCTCAGCTGCACGCCTAATCTCCTCATTGTCCGTGGCGGTCCCTCAGGATCGCCGGTGGGGGACAAAGCGTCGCCTGTTCACAATTATTGTCATTCAGAAACCAGGTCAACTCTCACAGCTCGACTACACTGGGGCCTGGCAGTCCTGCTTCTATTCTATAGTTGTTTGTGTTTTTTTATGCCTCAACTTCAATTTCTTTGTGTGTGCATGAGACAGGGATAGAAAATTGAACCAAACCCGTCCCTGGTTTGTGTGGATATTCAGCTGACATTTTGGGCCAGAAGACCAGGGCTGTTAGCTTTAAAAAGGTCGGTCAGAAAGAAGAGCATTTTGCATGTCTGCATGTTGACTTTGATGTTGGAAGTCCAGGAATTCCTTTTGAACAGCAGGACTTCAGGAGGAATTAAGGACACCTATCGTTGTAGGACACTCATCTCTCACTGACGTTCTCTCACGTTCTTCCCCTCATTTTCTCATTCTGTTTCCCTCATGCTTAATCTCACTTTTTCTCTGTCATCCTTATTCTCCCTCAGGTATGCAAGGTGCTCAACACCACCACTATAAGCTGCTTTGCTCCCTCCCTGACGGGCGAGTCTCCTCCAGGGCCAGACGCAGTCAAGCCTGTGGATGAATTTGGCTTCATCTTCAACAATGTGCAGGCGCTGCTCGTCTACAACAGCACCAGCTTTGTCTACTACCCCAACCCCTACTTCGAGCCCCTCAGCGCCTCCGGAGTGCTGGAGCAGAAGCCAGGCTCCCCAATTATCCTCAAGGTGGTTGTAATTGTTGTTAGAGTTTCTGTTGTTAGAGTTTCTGCTTTGCAGAACCCCCAGTAGTAGAAACCAGCAGAACCAGACATATCCACATAAATCCAACAAACCTCAGCATTCCAGCCATATCTTCTACTCATGTTCTACAGGCTTCTAAAAATGTTAAAGACGCCATGAAAGCTGGAACTATGAAAACCATGTGAAACGGTGGGGGTGGGTGGACAGAATGAGGATTTTACTTGAGTATGAGATCTTACAAAATGCTGGGGCGAAATTAAAACAAAAGACAGCACAACGAAAGCACAATGAAACAGGAGAGTGTCAGATTTTTGGAAGAACTACAGTTAGCATCAGAAAACATGGTCCGGTCGTGTAGGAATGCTGAGGTAACGAAATAAGTCCGTTGAATATGATTTGCAAGTAGGTGCAGGTGTTTTGGTGTCACATTGGAAAGTCCTCCTGTCATCATTCAAAGGCAGTAGTTGTAATTGTAGTAATATTGATTAGATTGATGTGTTAATGTATCTATCATGGTGTGGGTTGGATGGAGGCATGATTTTCCCCCCTACACTCAACCGACAGGGGAGAAACCTGGTGCCCCCAGCCTCTGGGGGGGCTCGCCTGAACTACACGGTGCTGATCGGAGAAACGCCCTGTTCCATCACGGTGTCAGAGACGCAGCTGCTATGTGAGCCACCCAACCTGACGGGTCAGCACAAAGTCCTGGTGAGTGCCCCCCCAAGCTGTCACATCTACACATCCATCACCATTATGTGTGTGGCGAAGGAATATCAAGAGCTTTTATCTGTGTCTCTCCATGTGAGTTTGACTGAGGCTATATGCAGCATTGAACATAAGTCTGCGTATCCTTGAATGCGTGACAGAACAAGAAAATTCCAGGTTTTCAGCAATATGTGTCAGTGTAGGTGTGTGTGCGTGTGTGTGTGTATGAAGAACAGGCATCAGTACACTAAATATATCCTAAACTTCCAGGCACTTTGTTTTATAATCCCACAGAAGGGATTTTGTATTACGTTATGTGTTTGTTATGCCAACAGCTTGTGTGTGTGTGTTGGGTGCCCAGGTGCAGGTGGGCGGCCTCCACGTGTCCCCGGGCGCTGTGCACATCCTGTCAGAGAGCACGCTCACCATGCCAGCCATCGTCAGCATGGCGGTCGGCGGCGGCCTGCTGCTCGTCATCGTCGTGCTCGTCCTGGTGGCCTATAGGCGCAAGTCCCACGAGAATGACCTCACCCTCAAGCGGTTACAGATGCAGATGGACAACCTGGAGTCCCGGGTGGCCCTCGAGTGCAAGGAAGGTGAGGCCAGGACACTCGGGTATGGAAAATAAGAATAAGCAAGGAAAAATTTGCCGGAAGCCATGTGGCTCTGCTGATTATTACAGCTCTGTGAATTTTTTCGGTTTATATATGATGCAATTTTGGAGCAATTCTTAGAGTGACCGATTGGTGTTTGTCGTGCTTGGTAATACAACGAATATTAGAAATTGTTGAAAGGTGTCATGAATTCGCCGAAGCAAGAAGTCATTCTGTTTGTGATTCTACATTGACTGATTGTTGACGAACGTTACTCAGCCTCCGAGTGTTGCCTTTGCTCCCTGTGTTTACCTCCGGAGGATAATTGCAAGTCTTTGAAATATAATTGTTTATTTAGACTAAAGTAAGCTCTCATTCATTATGATTTCCAGGGTTTCCATTTTCTGGTTGATTGTCCATCATTTCCCTGGAGCTTTCAGAGGATGAAATCCTTGCCATTAGTCACATTAACGAAACACTGCAGTCTGACAAGTGTTCAAATTAAGGAAGGCGGTTATCTGATTCTCTACTACAAGCTCAGTGGGTCTCAGCATCAATTCCAGTGCCAGGTTCCTTTCCCTGGTTCTGCCCAAAGACCTTATTTTATTCCTTAGTTTGATCGTGTGTATGTGACTTCTGGTGGACCCTATAGTGGATAATTAATAATGGAAAACAAACAGTACGCAAATAGTATGCAAACACTTAGCATTGATGTTAAGCCACTTGTGACACTGAAATGTGTTTAGTGTGAGACTGAGTTTAACCTAGTGACAGCCTGACATTTCTAATTAAATCCAGACAAAGATACAAATGAAAGAGAGACACCAAGATCAACAGTATGACCAATGTTTTACACTTTAAACCTAGCATTTATTCCTGCGTAATTTTTCTGGTTCATACTTTTGATTGACTCATGCCCGATTTCACAATGGACCAAATACCAAAGTGATCCTATTCAGCCAGTCACTCATTGCTGTTTTGGCAGACAGGCTCTGTGAAGCACTCAGGCGTGAAACGTTAAACGGATACATTGAAACTCTAATGATTATTTTCAAGAACACTTTGCGCCCTTTCAGAAACACACCTCAAAATCAGAATGCCACTGATAGAGTGAATTCACCTCGTTCATTTGCTTTTAACCTTTCTCCCTGGAGTGTGGTTTTGAAAAATCCGTATTTAGCCTTCTGCAGTTGCCACTGGTGTCAGTTGTGAGATGTATAATAGCTTAAATATCAAGTCAGTCTCCTGATGAGAGTTTTTGTCAAAAAGATTTAATTTTTTAGTCAACATTACGGCCGCTTGTCACCCCTGTACTGCTACAGTAGGCTGGCGTGTAACGTTTAGAAATGCAACGCGTTTAATTTGACAGAAACGACCGTGTCTTCTCTTTGACAGGGAAAACGGGTGCCCTGGGAAATGTTTTGATTAGTCCTGGCAGCAAACCATTCAGCTACTGTCCATTTTGTTGAAAGACAGCTCTAAAATCTGGGACAGAAGAACCGACGTGTACAGCAGATGAAGGGAAAAAACAGCTCAATTAAATAAAGTATTGTTTGATGTGTTGAGGAACTCTGAAGAGAAAGCTTAAGGGGGGAAAATTAGGTGGAAAATTTCAATATCTAAACGGAAGACAAACACATTAACCCCTCCATTTGTCGTCCAGTTGGCCCTTATATGCCTTGACCTGTGATTGGCTAGCTTTGCAAAATTTATCTTAAGACACAAGTCAAACACACACATTTGAATTCATGTCCAGTTTTGCTACAGCTGCCAGGTGGAGAGGCCCAGGGTCACCGAGACGTTCCATGGCCTTAACTAGTCACAGTAGTCACTAGTCTCACCCCCTACACTCACGCTGAATCATGCAAAGTCAAAGATGAAGGGAAGACTGCACAGCTCGGGTGATAGAATGTCAACGGAGCACGGTCTTCAGAGGGCAAATAGTTGAGATTAGAGGCAGGGCATCTGATGCTATCTGCCCCTCATTGCCACTTTCATTTCATTCATGACACTTTCACTTTGCTGCCCAAAGTGGGCTTGGCTCTCTGTTTCCATGGCAACAGGCCACCATCAAAGACAAAGCCATCTCCTGTAATGTGGGTGAAGTAGTGGGCCGCCACATGGTGCCTTGGGCACAGTGCAGGACCAAAACCAGCTATACTTACTGAGGCTGGACTGAAAAGGAGCTGTAGGCTCCCAGTTGAATATGATTCCCAGACAGACGTGTTTGGCTGTGTGTGAGAGAACTGAGAGAACAAGAATCTGAATTCACATAAAAATCAGTTTAGCGAAAAAAAAAAACAATTAATGCAGTGGTTTGTATCCTTTTCAGAGTCACATTTAAGTTACAAAAATCTAGCAAATATCATGACCATCTCCGGAACAAAGGGCTTATTCATTTAGAATCTGCCAAAGCTGGACACTCAGCAGCCATCCCATCCTAAACCATCTCCCCATCTCCTACCTACAGCCTTTGCTGAGCTGCAGACAGATATTAATGAGCTGACCAGCGACCTGGACCGCGCCGGTATCCCCTACTTGGACTACCGCACGTACGCCATGCGGGTTCTCTTCCCGGGTATCGAGGATCACCCAGTGCTGAGGGAGCTGGAGGTGAGGGGAGAGCCTTCTTGTGGGCGTATCTCCTTTTCCCCAACTACAACCCTACTCTGTCTTGAATTTCTATTGTGCAAACAATGCGGCAGCAATTGCATTTGATTTTCACTTAGCAGAGACCTTCTGGTGGTAAGTCAGTGTATCTTATGACCCTACAGGTGTCTGGAAATGGCCAGCTGAGTGTAGAGAAGGCCCTGAAGCTCTTTGGCCAGCTTGTCAACAACAAGGTGTTCCTGCTGACGTTCATCCGCACTCTGGAAGGCCAGCGCTCCTTCTCCATGCGTGACCGCGGCAACGTGGCCTCGCTAGTCATGACGGCCCTGCAGGGCAGGCTGGAGTACGCCACCGACGTGCTCAAGCAGCTGCTCTCCGATCTCATCGAGAAGAACCTGGAGAGCAAGAACCACCCTAAGCTTCTGCTGCGGAGGTACGAGTCTCTCTGCCTCACGTGGACTTGAGTCTCAGTCCTAATCAAACATTAACAGATTTAGGGGACCCAGCACTTGGCAGGAGCCCTTGATTACATAAAATTATGTGTAAAATTGGAGAAGAGTGCAAGGTAGTATTGGCAACACATTACTTAAGGTGACAGAAATACTTAGTAATAACTCAGTTACCACTGAAGTGCAAATCACAAGTCACAAACAAATCATGAACAAAAATAAGTCAATACTTCAGATGAAAGATGTTATGATGCATTAATGATGAACAAGACCTGAGAGCAGTATTAAACTTCTTATTCATTTCTTTTTCCTTCAGTAGTTTACTAAGATTTACAGAATTAACAGATTTAGTAACAAATATAGTAACTGCTGGGGATAAATGATATGACAATTCATTGACGATGAACAAATATGGGATCAGTTTGTAACTCACACTTAATATGTGGTTAATTAATTTGCAAGTAATAGCATTATACTATATTATTTACGTCCACTTAAGTAAAGTCTTACCAGACTCAGAATTAGACTCAGAAATATTTTATCAGAATTCCCCTGCGTGTGTAAATCATGTGGCTGCAAAGCTAATGTCACCTATTCACAAGTCTGTTCCATCTGGGCACACGGCCTATCTTAACTAAGCATGACTTTAATAAAGCGTTTGACCCAGGGAGGACAGAACGGAGTGAACAGAACATGTCTTTCAGGGGGTTTATTACAGTGAATTGAAAGGTCGCAGAGATACAGGAGAAGAGATTAAGATTAATGGGTCCGTGCATAATTAACAGGCTCAGGGAATGGGTTTACAGTCACTAGATCCAGAGCTGAAGCATTGTAACTTCCTTCGGAAAAGCAAGAAACAGAGAAAATGGATCTTCCGGGTTTGTTTGAGTGAATATCAAAAATAGATCAAACCAAGCCTCCCCATATTCAAAAGACCAGCGCAAAATATAGGAGTAGATTTCCACACATGAATATAAGCAGAATGCAGTACGTAAGTGATTTGTTTGCACCATACACTCACTGTTGTAATCATTTGTAATGCACCATACAACATGTGGTTTTATATTTTCTGACAGGACACATTGTCTCAGACATACACATCGGTTATGCCCTGCTGTTACTTGTAGGACGGATTTCATTCTTTTCCACGATTCCACAGAGTCAGCGCTCAGCCGTGTGCACATGGCTGCCGTGCGTGGGCTGGCATAGAGAGAGTGTGATGGGTAGATCAGCCCAGGAAGGAGCTAGCAAGGGTCAAATGTTCTCTCCCAGCTGACTTGTGGATCTGTGCAAAAAAAAAAAAAACAGATTGCCTGTGTAGGTTCTTTTCAGTGAGAATCTTAAAGGCGCTGAAGCAGCACTGTATCGAGTTAGTGGCCAGAAACAAACAAGCGGAAATAATTTCCGCTCTCGCCTCTCTTGACCCAGCTCTTGTCAGTACGCTGAAGCTAATGCACCTCCACTGCAGGGACTCCTTGCTAATTAGGGGCGAACACAGGATGTGTTAGTTTACAGCCTTTCCAAGGAGTGCTGGAAATGGACCGGGTGACAGAGCTCGCGGTTTACATCTGCGTGGGTCAGCTTGTGGGAACATGCATGGCCCTAGCAAAGATGCATGCTCAGAACCGGCCCGGACGTGGACAAGCTACTGCAGGGGCTGTTATGACACAGAAATGTAAATTATTAATCACTGCGCAGGCGGTAGCTTAAGGTTGCTTTAGCTGATGCTAGCTGGGAAGTCATAAAAAGCACTCTGCTCATTCATTTTGCTTTCGCGCATCCATTTTTATTAGCGTCTGCTAATTAACTAAATATATCACAGTGTTTTTCTGCCTAGCTGCAGAAGCCACAGACTTTACTCTCTTGCTCCTCTGCTCTGAATTAAAAAAGCTAAGTGTTGCTACTTTATGTCGGAAGTGCGTTCAGAGCTAGATGTACATTCGGTAGCTGGATGGAGCCCTGGGCTGCGTGGTATTGAAGGGAGTGGGCCTTCATCCCCCGAAAGAATCTCAGCCGACGAAGAGATGGGTTGCCGTGGGATACCGTAGACAGCTGACGCAAGATCGCAGATGGTCTGTTAGGCGATTTTTCCTCCATCACTTGTGATGTTCTACAATCCGTTCCATTTCCCCAAAGATATATAATGTTAAGTGCAGCTTGTTTGAATTTGAGCAGTGTTTTGTAAAAAGAGTGATACATGATAGGCGGGATATTGCTTTTCCGACCCTCAAATATTACCAAACAGAGAGCTGGTTGAAGAGCGTCTTCCCACCTGTTGCATTTTTGAGGCAATGTTTCAACATCTGGCTGAGGTCAGGAGAACATCCATCAGTGCCAGTGAAGTATAACTCCCACCTTCTTAAAGAGCCCAAATTCAGCCGCTCATCCTGTTTCACTGTGGTTTGGCGTAGCTGTTCAGTGCTTGTGGGGAGCGAGTTCATTCCGTCTTGAACTCTGTCGAGTTTATTACCTCTCGATCGCCACAGATAGAAACAAGGTCTCAGGGCTTTATGCTAGCATTTTAAAAGTCATTAATAATGACTCTTTCATTGATTTACACTCTGCATGGGTGACATTATTGTGAAATTTGTGAAGCGTTGTTGACCTCTCTAAATGCTTGCGTATAACTTAGTCATGACTTACATGACAAAAATCCTCAAGGAGGGGGCTCCAACCGGAAAAAAAACAAGAATAAGTTTATGAAAGAGTTTCATGTATATACAAGGGTTTGGAGAGAGGGAGGGAAAGAGAAAATGAGACAGAGATTTTCTCAAGCTGGGGAGTCAAGGTGAAATTATGGATTTTGGTTAATCTAGCATGCTTTTGCTCTTAGAGAAATAGATGACATCAAGAATCCTTTTTCTTTGCTGCACAGATGTGACAAAGGGGTGGGTTTTTTTGAGTAATTACATCCCCCAGTTGGTTCTACTGTATCCACTGAGCCCCCAGACTCGGGAGAAACTAGATGCAACCGATCGTTTGCAGCTGCCAGCATTGCGTGCCTTCCTGCAAGTGCGAGAGAGAGGCGGAGACCGCAGAAGGTCGTCGAGCTTTCTACGTAGACTCCATATAATCCAGTGGAAGGCTTCACATGAGCTTTGGGACCCAGAGTATCGACAGGGGTTCACAGTAGCCTGTGAGCTGAAGGGCTTGTGTCTTTCTAAGAAGCCATATCCTGGAATCACCAAGGAAACAGAACCAGCTGAGGGTTTATCATGAGTTGTTGTGGGCCTTTGGCTCCTTCTTGTCTGACTGCATAGAGTGATGTGTTCTGCTTCTTCTTCTTCGTGATAAACCTGTTCAGGACCCGGTGCCAGTTCTGGACCAGTTCCTTTTATCATTTCAAAGCATCCCTACCCAAACTTGTTCTGTTCTGTTCGCCATTCCAACTGGAGAGATTCTCACAGAAAAAAAATCTTTTCGTGCAGCAGGTTTTGAACTGATCCCCTCAGGCTTAGAAGCCCTTAGGCGATAAGTGAATGTTCTGCTACATTTATGCACAGACCCCATTGTTTTACATTACAATGGCACGCAACCACCAATTCTACCCAACCACATGGAATTCACATGTGATTTGATTAGCAATAATAGCTGATACATCTGAAAAAAATAATCACTTTCAACACTGATTGGTGTTGCGATTAGACAATTACTGTAACTCACAGTCCTCTAACAGAATAGTGAAATTGTTTGAGAAACTAAGAATAAGTTTCATGAGAGACTGCCAGGACGCTGCTGCCCATTTAACCCTACAAATCATTTTTTTTTCCTTGAAGCAGAGTAAAGATCCAGTCATTAAGGTCGCCAGTGAGATTCACTGCGGCCTGTTTGAAGACTCCTTGCACAAATCAAGTAACACCACCATTCATATCTTCAAAAACATTCCAGGATATGTATGGAACATTCTTCAGGTCCATTCTACTCCTTCCTTTTCCCATGGGAATGTCTCGCGTAAGAATTGACATGGGCCTCCGCAGGACTTGGGGATTATCGGAGGTTTCAGTCCTGCTGGAAAGATTCTTCTCGCTTCCCACGATCCGTGGTGTAAATCACAGGCTGGCAGCTCTCCCCTGAGTGGCGAGCAGAGGGTGTGATGCTGGGCTTTCCAGGCCTCAGCGGCGGCCCGGTGCAGCCTGCTATCTGACTGCGCAGCGCTCTGGCAAGTGGGCCGGAGACAGCTGCTCTCCCCAACTGCGAATGTTCAATAATCTCGAGTGCCATTCTTTAGCCCGGCCTCAAGTTGTTCATTGTGATGTTGGAATTCTTTTGCGGTAACAAGTTTTTTTTTTGCCGTTTTTTTTTTTTGTCTTCATATACAGTGTCAAAGCCACATCGGTATTTCATAGCCAAAACCATCCACGTTTAATTTATTCTTCATGCTAATAAGCACGCTCGTCTTGTATTCTTTCCAGTGCTTTTGTCCGTTCTCTTGCCAAATGAGCCTCTGCTTTTGTGCTCTTTCCTCACTCGCCGCTCGTTGGATTTCCTTTGTGTTCTGAGACAGAACATGGATTTATTCTTACTTTTAATAATGCTTGAGAGGCCTGCTGGAGTTCGGCAAGCGATCACACCAAGCCCTGCATAGTCGCCCCCAGGCTTCCCTTGAAATCCGAACGGTAAACATAACCTAAGATTTGTGATGTTTTCTTATTTCTTAGAGACCGATGTTCATAAAGAATCACTGTACTGCTCCTTGAAAATGAATGACAAGTGTGGTTCCGAGTAAACTCCTCTGTCAGCAGGAGGTGGGAAGCCATTCTAAAGTTTCCCACACTAACTCTCATGCCGAGTGAGACGTAAGATCAATTCTTCTATAATTCTGAGCCTATTTTTTACTCTGTGCGCGAGAGAAAAAACCATTTTGATTGCTCTAATGGCATTTTTTTCCCTCTTTGCCCCAAGTGACCTGACTCCAAACTGAAATAATGCTAGAAAATTATCCACCCTTTAAATCTGAACATTCTTGACTTGAGCGTGTTTTAAATGCGCAGAAGCAATCTCGACTTTTTCTCTGATCTTAATAAAATTTGAAGCCTTCGCTAGACTTTATTACAGTGTTTATAATCACAATTATAGCCTTTAAATTGATCTCATAAATTGATCTTGACTGTGATTCTGGCCAGATCAAGCTTTAATGTTTTCTTTGTGGTCTTTCTGTCAGTCAAAATAATATGCAATATTAAGATGGAAGGGTTATATCTCTGGGGGTCTAGATGATGTGTAAAACGTGGCCCACAAAAATGGCACATTCACGCCAATGCATTCCTTTTCAGGACGGAGTCTGTGGCCGAGAAGATGCTGACAAATTGGTTCGCCTTCCTGCTTCACAGGTTCCTGAAGGTAACTAACAGTTCACACTTCAGGTTTCACGTCATTCTCTGTATCTGCGGAGTGTGTCGATTGCTCTTTCTATATTACGAGGTTGCTAGATGTCGTGACTGTGTATGATGTCCTGTTTTCTTTATCTGCGTATCTGCGTGTGTGTTTGTGTGTGTCGATTTCTCTCTTGCTGAATGTCTTTGAGCAGACTTACTGCATGCCGTGCATTTCTTTCGCTCGCGTATGCATGTGTGTATGAGTCTGCCATCCCGCACCTGCCTCTCTGTCCACAGGAATGCGCCGGTGAGCCTCTCTTCATGCTCTATTGCGCCATCAAGCAGCAGATGGAGAAGGGCCCCATCGATGCCATCACGGGCGAGGCGCGGTACTCGCTCAGTGAAGACAAACTGATTCGGCAGCAGATCGAGTACAAGACCCTGGTCAGTGCGAGATGAGTGCGGAGCACAGGTCAAACGGTCAAACGCTGTGTGCTCCCGAGAGCACAGCAGCAAAGAAAAAAAGATATGAAATCGCTGCTCTTCTCTTGTATGAATAAGAAGCTGAAATTCAGAAGGGCATTTTTTATTTGTTTGCTATCACAATGAATCAAAAGCACATTTTGTTGTTAGTATCCCACTGAGTCGCATTACTTTAAGTGTTGAGACGGTGCGGTGAGTCATTGCCTTTCGCTGGCAGTAAATGCATCAAGCCTCCATCCCACTGACATAACCAGATGTTTTGCCGCGATCTTCAGTTGAATCGTCAGTAAAACTCATTGCCCTGTTCCGGAAACCTCCATACCCATCCACACCATGATGTTCTGTCCACCAAGGTTCTTAGGGTTACTTTTTTGTTACATATCAGCCTTATCACTTTGACAAATGTTTATTTTGGTCTCCTCTGACTAGAAAGTTTGTCCCAGATCTCCAATTACTTCCCTCCCTGTTTCTCTACCACTTCCAGTCTGTGCTCTTCATACTGGTGCCCAGTGAAGGACTTACACTTTCCAGTGCGGCCCCCTAATTTCTCTTGGTGAAGTTTCTTGCAGAGTGAGCTTGAAAATTGCACCATGCACCCCAGGAATACCTGAAAGATAGTTTGGGTTTACATTTTTTTTCTTCACACTAAGAAATAATTTTCTTCCATCTAGTCTTGACATTTTCCAGCTTTTGTCTCCTTCCCTTACAATTTTTCAGATTGTTGATTTGGTAATGCCAAGGTTCTTAGCACTTTCTACAATGGCCAAATAACCCTCTCCCCTGTCCTCTTTTTAGTTATTCAATCTTGCTGACTCAGCAGGAAAACTCAGTTTAAGAAAAAAGTCCCAAATTGATGCAACACACAGTATCTGCGTGATCGGAAACACCTGTAAAACCATCTGATTTGGGGGGGGGGGGGGGGGGGGGGGAACGGTGTAATATGGTGCCTCATACAGTAATATTGCTTCCTGCAATTTTGCGGTTCGAATCCTGGTGTCACGCAGTTTCTAACCAACTTACAAAGACTTTTAGTAGAATACCTGGCATCACTGAATCTGTCAGAGAGAGTGTGTGTGCGTGTGTGTGTGTGTGAGTGCGTATGATGCCTGCTTTGGACGGTCAGGGATACACCCCAGCCCTTTGCCCTTTGCACTCCCTGCAACACCATCCAAGTGGTTGGAAGACGGATAGAAATCCGACTTTCCCTCATATCCTTATTAGCATATCGTTTTGGTGTGGGATCCCCAATGCTGGAAAATGACATCACTCAGGCAGCCCTCCCAGGAACAGCAGGCAACATGGGCTTTTCAGTATCTTGTTGGAGTTGGACGTTGGTATCTCACCAAAGGTGTGAAATGAGATCTTTTTTTGTTTTTTAGAAAACAGTGCAGCTGCAGCTCTGGCCATACTGAGTGGGGGGAGGGGGGGGGGGACGTATGTGTGCAGTGGTTGATGGCAGGATGGGGGGGGGGGGGCGGGCATGTGTGCAGTGGTTGATGGAGCTGGCGAGCACCATTTAACCCATTTCCACCATCCTCTCTCCCAGATCCTCAACTGCGTGAATCCCGACAACGAGAACAGCCCTGAGATCCCAGTCAAGGTGCTTAACTGCGACACGGTCACCCAGGTGAAGGAGAAGATCCTGGATGCCGTCTACAAGAACATGCCGTACTCCCTGAGGCCGCGCGCTATCGACATGGACCTGGGTGTGACTTCATTAACTTACATTACATCCCACTTTTTTATTATTGCGCAGAGTACAAAACGCATTTTGGCATCTAATCTGAAAGTGCAGAACAGTGCTAGAAATAGCCATATGATATCCTGTGCTGATCCAGCACACCGACTCCCCGATACCTTCACTAAATCACAAACCAGCATACAGTACCAGCCAAGTCACTAACCCATATGGAAATCTACCAACATTCACTAAACCATATGCCGGCGTTACCATCAATGAAGTAGCACACGGGTCAACATGCAGAAAAACAGACATCTCAGCCCGCGGACTGGTACAGTCACCGACACTGATTCTCTGACAGCCTGACACCTTGATACATTCATTTCCCCTCGCTTGATACCCCACTGACAGTCATCTGACAGGATCGCTCCCCCAGCAACGCAGCGCGTGGCCGACAGACTGTCGCTGTAATTACGACGATGGCAGGACCGACTGACGCATCGCCGAGCTGAATCGGCGCCAGGCCGGCGCAGTTGCCGATGCCCCCTGCTGCCGCGTGCACGGCGCCCGCGAGGTTACGTCACCAGTGCTAGACGGCTGCTCGCGCGCAGAGCAGCGAGCAGAGAGAATTATTTAACGCCGCTTTTCCCAAGCCTGTTGGCACATTCGCCGTGCCCGTTCTTTCTGTCCAGCTGAGCTCTTAATTAATTCCTCCTGATTAAGATATTAATTGAACGCGCTGCACAATTCCTGCAAACTGAATTTGCACCCTGACAGCTTGCCGTACATTTTAATCCTATTAAACCAAATGAAGTTATTACATTATTTGTGCTGATAATCCTTAGTTTGATCGTTTGTGAAACTTTAACAAAACTGAGTAGGTTTAGTAACTGAACTAACAATGAACATTTTATTAATCATTGCAAGGGGTGAAACTAAAGATATTTAGGAATACATGATTATTTTTTAACCATTAGTTTCATATCTGCCAGTGATTCAATTTAACACAGCTGAGAAAATTTGAGGTGATCCTCAGCTAGCATTTTCAGTTTCATGCAATTTGAATCAGAATCTTTTGTTTGAGTGGCTTGTTTGGTCGTCCATCAAGGGCAATAAGGGCTCACTTTTACATACACCGGCATATGCGGAGCTAAGAGTGCGGGCAGGAAGCACTGCTTCAACATATTAATGGGCTGACAGGCGCAGTGTTGTGGTGACGCAGTAGCGGAGGCTCTGCCTGTGCACGTCCGGCCTGGTGGACTCGCCCAGATGGAAACTCACAGATGGACAGGCAGGCAGGCGAGCGGACAGACTCCAACACCATCTGTCTCCATCACCCCGACAATTCTGTCTTCTGTTCGAGTGAACCTCTGCTGACCTCACCCCACCCACATGTACACTTACAGCCCATCTCCGGCCCCCACCGGGATAGTATCTGTCTCACGAGCAACCCATGTGACTCCAAAAATACTAAATCCCCACTTTTCTAAGCCGTTTAATAAATTCAGAGCCAGCAACAAAGCACCACAAGGTTAAATTGACTGTCCGGTAGCACAATCAAGTGGGACTGAGGAGATTAGCATGTAAGCAATGTTGGTATAGAACCAGCAGAAGAGTTTCTGTAAAGTTAAGACATTATCTCTGCTGGTGTTACATCGGCGCCCTCTACAGGCTCGACAGACTGAGGAACGAGACACATGCTGATTGTTCAGTCAGCACTCTTGGCATGCTGTCACATGACCCCGAAGGGTCTGTTGTTGTTAATGTTACCATGAGCATCACTGTCTGTAACGCCCCCCTCCCCCCCCAGAGTGGCGCCAAGGCCGAGTGGCTCGTGTTGTGCTGCAGGATGAGGACATCACCACCAAAATCGAGAATGATTGGAAGAGGCTCAACACCCTCCTGCACTACCAGGTGAGGCACACCTGTCCCCCATGTCCTCCTGCTGGGTCATGCGATGCGTGTCACCCAACAAGGGAAGGAAAACTCGGTGTAGCGCTCTGCCTCACAGCTCCAAGACAGAGGATGAAGTGTCTTCAGTGGCTTTTCAGGTTACAATTTATTTCTTTCTAAATTATCCCTTTAGAAAGTGGCTCATCGGTTTCCTATGGCTTCAGTTCTCACACCTAGAATGACACTATTCATTGTAAGAGTGTCTGTCCTCCTTCTCCCTGTGATGTTTCATTTAAACCTTATTTTCATACCAATTCTAATACTTTCTATGGCTCCCTAAATCATCTGACTTTATATGTTGGTTCTCAACAGCATCTTCGGTGTTCCAGCACCCCCCACTTGACTGGTAATGATATCGTTAAGGCTTTTCCCTCTTCCTTGTTTCAGTAGTGCTTTGTGACCACCCCCAGCCCCCGCCCCCACCCCCCCGAGAGCTTAGGCACCTGCTGGCGGTGCCGATTATCTGGAGCACCGCTGTTCGGGCTCGCGGGCGGGTCAGAGGAACATCGTGAATGTAGGGCAGTTTCTGTGCCCCAGCATCTTTTAATCTCTTCTGTTGTAGCGCCACACCATGTTGGGGGGGGGGGGGGTAATTGGATATGCATTATTAATAAGCCGATGAGTCCGTGGGGGCATCTCTAACACACCCCTGTGGGCATCCTCCTCCAACCAGGCTCACACCATTGTTCACGAGAACTTGGAGGCGTGGAGGGTCAAGTGCATGGCCAGAGTTTTGAGATTTCCCAAAAAGGAGCTTATTAAGATGTCCGCGCTCAGGGGGCACAACGGGAGGGGAGGTGTCTGTCAGGGCGGCTTGGATTGACGGGTGTCTTTGTTGCCTCTCACCAGGCGCTGGTCTTTGCTGGAGAGGGCTGTGGGTCTGTGTCAAGCAGCTGGCTGCCTTTACGTTTACGTTTACATTTACGATTACGTTTACATTTACGATTACATTATTAGCGGTGGCGGTCTGGGCCGATCGCACATCACGGTGGTCTTACTCTAATGCGCCCGCCGTGTGCTGGCTTGCCGGGTCCATCGGCGCTCCTGGCCGCCAGCTCCATTGCAAATTTAAAAGCGCGAGTGTCGGTGGGAGAGGCAGAATGTTCCAGACTGGCATGTGGCGCTCAGGAGGAGAAAAAAAGAAAAACAAAAGGAAAAGTCTCTCTGCTGCCGGATCCAGGCGTTCCACCTCCTTTCCTGAAGGCTGCTGGCCAGCCGCACTGTATGCCTCACCAAGGGGTGGGGGGCAGGGACGTGGCCCTGGCACAGGGGGAACCAAATGGCACACTTGTGGTGGGACAGCAGCCATCAGACTTATTTTCTTGTTTATTTAGTCTCTTTCGTCCTTGTGTCGGAGCTGAGCAGAAATGACGGAGCTTGTGTTTTCCCCACAGGTATCGGACCGCTCCATGGTTGCCCTGGTCCCCAAGCAGACCTCGTCCTACAACATTCCCGCCTCGGCGGGTGTGTCTCGCACCATCAGCCGATACGGTGAGACATCTCTGCCTTTTATTATTGCCACTTATCTCAGAAGCTGGGAAGTTTTAAGCTCCTCAGCTGGTTAATGTATCATTCAGACCAGCTTAGATCAGGCAGGCACATACATCTGACAGTTCATTCCGATATCGGGGTTTCGGAGGTGGCCACGTAAGTGCAACATTTCAGTCATTGTGCATTATATTGGGTCGGCAGCTGTGCAAACTTGATATTTTACACATGGTGAGGTTTCCAGCAAAAGCAAATTGTGAAGCAGAACATCTCTTCTTCGCCCCTCCCTCAAACCCCCCCCCCCCCCCCCCCCCCCACACACACACACACACACACACACTCACACAGCCAGGGGGAAAAGGAAGTGTCTCACTTGTGAAATGTTTTTTCTCGCTGTTACATTTGCCTCGGTGCAGTGGAGTTAATCGGTGGCTGTTCCAGTGGAAAGACATGAGGAAGGGGGCAGAATGAGGTGGGAGGGGTGGGGGTCAAGGTTTGTAAGGAGGTGGGGAAAATGAGATTAATTAGGCAGGAAGGCGTGCACATCCTCATGGATCCTCACCGAAGTTAATGTGCCTGCTCACAAGGGTCAAATAATATTTACCAGAGTAATGAAGAAGAACCAGCAATAAAATGAGAGTAGTGGTAATAATAATGATTTAATTATAAATAGCCTGTAGCAATTTTACAGTTTTGAAGTCAAGCGCCTTACACACTGTGTTAAATAGGTAGGGATTGTACATGGAAGAATTATCTCTCCGAAATGTAAAAAGTTACCTTTTAAGACTCTTCACTAATTAAGGCAGTGTATTATGGTTCAGGTACGTTGTCAGCCAGTTGACGCTGGGATTTGGCAATGGTGGTCACTCAAAAGCGCCACCTAGAGGCCACCCAGGTATCCGCGGGCTGGCTGCCATAGTCAGTGCGAGACTGGCTGCTGCTTCGTGTGCCGCTAGCTCTCCCGCACTGCGCCGCGCGGCCGCCGGCGTGAAGCAGAAAGCAAGCTGGCGGGGGTGTGAATCAACCGAGCGGACGCCAGCCGACTTGGAACGCAAAAGGCGGGTGCGGGGCCGTTGTTTAATGGAGGATTAGCATCGCCCAAATTATGCAGGAGAAAAGGGGAAAAAAATAACACACAATAAGGCATTGCTGTGGAGGATTATGTACTGGGACTGATGGGAAATTAACTCCTTCCCGTCACCCCCCCCAGATTCTGCTTTCCGCTACACTTCGGGCAGTCCGGACAGCCTGCGTTCCCGCGCCCCCATGATCACGCCTGACCTGGAAAGCGGCGTCAAGGTCTGGCACCTGGTGAAAAACCACGAGCACGGCGACCAGAAAGAGGGCGACCGCGGCAGCAAGATGGTCTCCGAGATATACCTCACCAGACTGCTGGCCACCAAGGTACCAACCCCCAAAAGACAGGGGAGACACCACATTTGAGGAGAGCTATGTAAGACAGACAAGTTCTCCCGTTTAGACGGAATTTAGTTTTCTCTCTCGGCTCACAGATAGAGCATAAAAAGCCTCTTTGTCGATTCGATGCCCGAGTTGTTTGTCTTGCATGTTGCCCTCTCCTCGCTGAAGCCACAAAGCTGTCGTTTGTATTCATTTCTCAACCCCTATCTTATTAATCCTGTAATAAATTCACCTCCACATTCCACCTGGATCTGTCTGCCACCCTCACTGGAGATAACCAGACAAACACGCATGATTTTCCACACTTCGCTGGCAACAGACATCTCTCGGGGCATGACGACGGGGCAGAATGAATGAGCTCACATACGCCTCCCCCCACAGGGCACCCTGCAGAAGTTTGTGGACGACCTGTTCGAGACCCTCTTCAGCACAGCGCACCGAGGCAGCACCCTCCCGCTCGCTATCAAGTACATGTTCGACTTCCTGGACGAGCAGGCCGACAGACACGGCATCCACGACACGGATGTGCGTCACACATGGAAGAGCAACTGGTGAGCTCCCCCTACGGGCAGAATATCAACAATGAAATCTTGTAAAAACAAAGCAAAGTGTTTCTCCAGAAAGCCTAACATATTCCTCATGGATTCTTTGTCGATGTGTAAAAGAACAGAGTATCTATCTCTTAATGTATCGATTAGCATTAGATTAAGATGCTTGTCTATAACATAGCATGTAGTAAAATCTACCTTCTGTCCTTTCCATACGTCCTTACATTCTTTTTCTACTGTGTATCTAGTCCAGTGTTACCAAGGGAGCTTATTTTCGGCCACACAGGACACGGTGCATTTTCAGATGCCAGTTAATCTAATTGCAGGTCTCTTGACTGAGGAATTCAACACTACACAATTAGAACGTTCAAACACCACCTATAGAGTAGAGTTGCTTTATGGGTATCAAGCTGTGCTATGATGAAGTTTTCTGCGTGTGAGATATCACTCTGAAGTTTATAACTCCAGGGCTCTTCCTAACACCCCCCCTCCCCAGCCTGCCTCTCCGTTTCTGGGTAAACGTGATCAAGAATCCGCAGTTCGTCTTTGACATCCACAAGAGCAGCATCACGGACGCCTGCCTCTCTGTGGTGGCCCAGACCTTCATGGACTCCTGCTCCACCTCCGAGCACCGACTCGGGAAGGACTCCCCCTCCAACAAGCTGCTGTACGCCAAGGACATCCCCAACTACAAGAGCTGGGTGGAGAGGTAACTGCTGCAGGAGGATGATTTGGCTTCACATACCCGCCTCTAATGATCAGCAAGTTTCCCACTGTGTCCTGATACCCAACCAGAAACTTCCATCCATCCGGCTAACCAATACAAACTCACAGTGAGCCTGGTGCCTATGGCAGCAGGCACAGGGCACCGACTGGGCACGTCAGGAACAGGATGCCAGTCCGTCACACAGCACGCACTTGCATGCACATAATCACTCATCATGTGACACCCGGTCAGCTACCTTCATTGAAGGAAATCAGAGCAGCCAATAGAAAACATGCATACCCCACTCACAGAGCCGGGGTTGGATCTGAACTGTGAGTTAATTGTGAAGTGGCAGTGACGCCCACTGAACCACCAGAGCGATCATACAGTGCTGTGTGTAAGTCTTAGGCAGTGAAGGATGCTTATCTGGGCAGTAAGTGTATGTCTGCTCATAAACAAAACAGTTTTAGAGCATATGCAAATTTAAAGTAATAAAAAAGCAAGAGTTTCTTTTGTTCTTCAAAAAGTAGCGAATATGGTGTTGGGTGGTTATAAGATCACTGTTTCTGTTCCCAAAACGTCCCCTCAAGGGGCACCTTAGCCATTAAACCACAAGCTCAATTAATTAATTCACTTAATTAATTAAATAACTCAATTAGGTACTTATTAGCAAGGTCCGGTACTGGTCAAGTCAACAATACCTTGGTGTTTTAGACGGTTGCTGCAAACACTGGGGTAACTTTTTTTTTAATGACACTTTGACGGGAATAATATCATAGTTTTGCACCAAACTTAAGATCATCCATCCATTCATCCATCCATTTTCCAACCCGCTTATCCTTCTGTGTCGCGTGGGGTCTGGAGCCTATCCCGGAAGCTGCGGGCACAATGCAGGGAACAACCCAGGATGGGGGGGCCAGCCCATCACAGGGCAAAATTAAGATAGTTTAAACAGAATTTTCTTTAACTGCCTGATACCTTTGCACAGTACTGATTGTAGTTTATGCAAAGTAAACATGATTGGTCGATTTCACAGCTGCTAGTGGCTTCCTCTCTCCTCCAGGTACTATGCAGATATCCACCGTCTGCCGGCAATCAGCGACCAGGACATGAACGCCTACCTGGCGGAGCAGGCCCGCCTGCACTCGGCTGAGTTCAACATGCTGAGCGCGCTCAACGAGATCTTCTCCTACGTCAGCAAGTACAGCCAGGAGGTGAGCGGCACTGCTGGGCCTCATTGAACGGGCCCCCCCGCAGGGAAAACAGACCACCCACTGGGACGCAGCCATCAAAGCCCGTCAGAACAATGGATGTCAATCAATTCAAAACTCAATGTATTCAAGATTCATCAGCCATTCTCAGGCTGTGCTTTGATGCATCCTGACAGGTTTAACTCTTTGTGAAGGATTTTGTGAGGAGTTCACTAATAACTGTAGTAGTAATTTTAATAATACTAGTTTTGTGCCCTTTATTTGTTAATTAAATTAACAGTGTTGTCATTTTTTAATCAAGAAAATATTTTCTTAATTAAACCTTACTCAAGTGTCTTCAGGAATTATTGGTTGGAGTTTATATGATCACAACTCTTCGAAGGCAAATCTATAATCTATGCATTCTGAATCCTACAGCTATATAAGTTACATACACAGTATTATAATATTATTAAATGTTAAGTCCGGCAGTAGCACATCAATGTGAAAGGATGTTGAGGTGAAAGGTCACACAGACCATTGATGTGCTATTAGATTGTGACGCCTGTGATTGTCAGATGCAGTCGCATGCCTCTGCTGCAGGAGCTTGCATCTGTGCGTGTGCGTGTGCTGGCTCTTCGGCGGATGTTCAGTGTGTGAAACCGGTGTTTCTGTTCTTCCACACACGCACTGAGACAGGGGCCTCCCTCCTGACCGTGCCTCGCCTGTTTGCCACTGGATGTAGCTTGACGATGTTCTCTTTATTTTCCCAAAAGCTCTGCAGTGTGTTTCCTGTATTTTCAAATTGCCCCCCCCCCCCCCCCCCCGGGCTCCACCTCACGGCTTCTCCTTCTCTCCCTCCATTGCAGATCACAGCGGCACTGGAGCAGGATGAGCAGGCCAGGAAGCAGCGGCTGGCTTACAAGGTGGAGCAGCTGCTGGGTGCCATGCTTCAGGACAGCTGAGGGTTTGGCGACCTGGCAGCACACACCCCCCCCCCCCCCCCCCCCGCCCCACCAACCCCTAACCCTCCCTCCCCAACATCAGAGACACCTTCTCCAATCATGGGGAAACGCAGCTGGCCTTTTCAAAAACGCATTCGTTAAAATTTACCGTTTAGAGTTTTAGTAGATTCCGGGCTGCTGCCATGCCGCTTGCGGGCATCCACAGTGCCGTGCAGTTACTATGGAGACCGGCTGGAGGGCGGAGAAATGGTGGAAAGCGGGGGATTGGCCAGGTGTTACTTCCTCTTTTTCCAGCACAGATTTTGTGAGTCAGGCTTCTGTCTTTGAACCTGGATCCTGGCAAGATGGACAGCTGTGATTGGCCACCTGGCATCAGTGGACAGGAGAGATCCGTATGGTCGGCTTTCGTGCATTCTGGAATTTTTATTTATTTTTTCACTTCTAATTTATTCCCATCGGTTGGGCTTCTTGTTAGTGGGTTAAGCAGCTACTGCATGTTTTTTTTTGGTTCTTCTAAAGAGTGAACAGTGTTGCTAGCGCAGCCATAGGTTGGAGGATATCACCACCGAAAAGTGAAAACTGTTTCCTTTTATGGAATTAAAAAATACAAACGGGAAAACTGATGGAATGAGCAGCACTTTGAAAGACTGATTTGAATTCCAGAAGGGTCATCGAACAATATCTGTTGTGATCATCAGCTCAACCGAATGTGTATCTTTGATATTCCAGGAGTCGTCTGCGTGAAAAATCTTGAAGATATGATTGTTGCTCTTTCACTTTCCAAAAATATGTTTTTTTTAATACAATATCAAAAGGAACCTTAGTATTTAGAGCTGAAATGGTTTAAATACACTTGAAAGATGTTTTATTAGCCTGAGAACTGTTTAACAGCTCTGCAAGAACTTTCCAGACTTTATTGCTAGTCTGCACCAGGACATGGGCTTTGAGGGAAGGGCTTAGCCACAGCCCAGCAACCCTGACCGGCAACTTTGATGCCTGGGATGAGGTGTGAAGGGAGAGAGAAGACAGGGACTCCTCCCTCTCTGGCAGTGGCGGTGGGGCTAGGGGAACACCTTCTGGTTACCCACCATGGACCACTCACTCCTGCAAGTTTCTTGGTTTGGTTTCACATGCTGCTGCCTTGAACGCTTATTCTGTGGTGCCAGTTCACAGAAGGTGAAGCAAAGAAATCCATCTACCAGTGGCTCCAGGACGGCAACAGAGGGGACAATTTCGGGACCCCAGTTCACTTAGCTGAATATCTTTGGACCGCAGGCAGAATCCGTCGTACCCACAGGAAACCCAAACATCACAGGGAGAATGACGACTTAGAGGTGAAACTCAAACCCTAAATCCAGAGATATTAGGCAACCTACTGAGCTACCTTGCCATAGATGGAACACATGCCAAGTGAAATATATCCTCCAATCACCCTTAAACCAAAAACTATGCCCAGATTTGATTGAAATTTGTGTCATAGGTTATCCATGACAAGTCACTGCTTAATTGTCCGTAATATCTTAAAGTAATGATTTGAGATTATTCTGTCACAGAAGGTCTCAAAACAAGGTGGTGTGATTCAGGTGGAAGATCTTCCCTTAATCCAGTGGTTCTCAAAGTCGGTCCTCAGGCCCCACTGCCCTGCTTGTTTTCCAGCTATCCCTGCCCTACACACTGCTGATTACCTGGATCAGGTGTGTTCAGTCAATCAGAAGCTGAAAGACAGCTGGGACTTGTGTGTGGGGCAGGAACAGCAGGAAAACAAGCAGGGCAGTGGGGCCCGAGGACTGACATTGAGAACCACTGCCCTAATCACACTGCCCACTGAAACCACAGGCTCGTTGCATTCACGGCTTCTCTGATTGAGTTTTAAGTTGGGGCGGTTTTCAGATATTGGCACAATCGCTGGGCGGCATCCTTGGCTATGATAATGCTGAGTATCTTCTGGATTTGCTCTTTGGACTGTAGAATTGTTCAGCTGTCTTGACCCCACAATCATTGGGAGTTAAGATAATGAGAAAACATGAAGGGACTTCTTGCTCTGTGTTTCTCCAGCATCATCTCCGTGGCATATCCACTTTTTTACCCAGCCTCTGTCCAAATTCTGGTGAGAGGCAGTGGGCGGGAAATGGTTTATACCTCACCTTCATCTCATTAATACCTCGCTGCTTTCGGTTCATACACACACTGTGCTATGGTGCTCAGTACCACCTGGACCAAAGCAGAACCCTAACCTTCAGTGCCAGTATTCGGAGCTGATGGACGAATCCCGGCCCTTAATGGTAAATAAACACACCATACTTTGCAACACAGTTTAGGCAGGCAAACACTTAACGCCGATCGGCGGTTTATTGACATCGCTGCCGGTTTCAGCTAATTGCACGCTGGGCAGCTTGTATGATTTCACGCTGATCACAGCCGAAGCTGTCAGCAGGTGTAAAAATTTCTAATTTGCCAAAACACATTTAGAATGCAGTAAACTAGTTAGATAGCTTGTAAATGGTAGACAACTAGAATCTGCTGCAGGCAAAAGAATAGTCCATATCCTGCTTATTAGCTGTGTTTCCATGTTACTTCTTTGTTCATCTATGAGGTTTTTATGAAAGGTTTACGTAACATCTGAATGCAGAGTTTAATTAAACATAATTACAGCTGACATTACACTATTTATCCCTGTAGATCGAGTACCAAGAGCCTTTCCCTCAGTGCCAAAGGTTCGCAACTCTGCTACAGAGTGAGAATAGCAGAGGAAATTTACCTAATTTGTACTGTTGCATTGTAATTCTCTTGTCCACCAGCTGCTGTGCAGCGAGAGCCAGGAAATGATTGGTTGAGATTTCACCATCTGCACTCGCAACGATGTGTCGAGTAAATGAAGGATGTGATTGAGTGTCCAGAAGCACAGCTAATGTCATTACTGGGCTGTGGGTTACGTTGTGCAATAACAGACATCTGACCAAATTTCCAATGACCCGCTGAAATCGTAACGCAATCCCAACCCATTTACGTGATGTTTACGAAAGCTGGGTCCGTATGCATGCAAATTTGTATCCAGGGTATGAAATCCATACGTCATAGCTTTCGAACTGAGCATAAGGTATGAATTAGAAGTAGTGCTGAATTCAGAAGCTATACGGTACATGTTTTCGAGCTTTATTGTATGATTACATTTTAGCGCTGATTCCTCTTTGTAAGCTACCCTCAAACTGGTTAAAACTGAAGCCTGGCATTAAAGCGACAATACATTTTCTGTTAAGTCCCCATTTTTTTAGTTCAGTGCTTCTCAAACCAGTCTTGGGGGACCATTATTCATATTTCTCCCAACTGTCCCCTTAACATTAAAGAAACAAATTAATAAAAGTATGATGCCATTAGTTTTGATTTTAGATTATTTATAGATCTAAAATGATCATAGTTTCCATTTGGTTCAATTATGCCATTTGGTTCAGTTTCTTGTTCAGATATTTTAAAATAATTGTATTCTTTCAGCTTTTTAACTAGTACAAGGTTAACAGAAGGTCGGAATATAATTCACACCCACAAAACTTTTAACTGTAATTTTTACTGAAACAGAAACCAGGTTTTCAGAGTAACTGGTAACAAAATTCCACAAAAAGTAAGACCTTTATATGGGCAAACAGTCACATGATTTAGCTCATTCCTAAGCTGTATATTGGCTCATTACAAAAAAAAAAGTCATTAACGTAACTGATAACACAAATGATGATATTTTTACAACTCTCTGAGTTGGTCACTTTTAAATTTTATATAAATGAAAGTATAATTTTGTATTTAAGTTCCAGAACCAATCATTGAGTGTCTGATGATACCCATACTGATTATATGGACGTCTTTTTCACATAAATGGATATAGGCTATAGTCATTTTTACATTAACTTCTGCTTACCAGATCTAACTCTGCTGACATAGCAGGACTGATAAATATTTCATTGTGCATACTTTCCCAGCTTTATTGCAGTCTTTTTGGTTTTACTCGAGTTCCTTCGAACGAATGTGGGGTGAAAAAAAACAACTGTTTTGTCCTTCACTCAAGCTGGAAAACGAGGAAGGACAGTGCTCCAGTGAGAGCCCTCGACACATTAATACTGGAGTGTCTCTTCAAAAATGCCCTATTATTTAAGCCCATTGTTTACACTGGAGTTCTGTCATTTTGCAAAATTATATCAGTGATGATAATGATAATGAATATATTGGATGTGCATTCTTGTTTTATATGTGTTGTGAAAAAAATGTAAGAAATTTAATGTATTTAAATGACTTGTCAATGTTTTATTTTTCCTTCCTTGGTTGTATTTGGTTTTTACAATAATATATTATTGTGTACCTATTGTAAATATGAAGCACACCTATTTTGCAAGCTGACAATTCACTTTGTACTGTTGTTATATATGAATAAAGTTATATATGATAAAAGCACCGTAGTTGTATGACTTTTAAGTCAAGACCTTTCTAGAGGCTCCCTGTTATTCAGCGCCAATCCAGAGGCCCAGATAGGAATAAATTTAAATAAATAAGGAGATAATAAAGTTCAAGCCGGTTCACAGTTTCCCAGCTATATTTAAATGACGTTGCCCTGAAAAACGGCAGGGCGAGTAAGATGGATGGTTATGTAATGCGGAGAAACGGAGGCTCTGGAGGTTTGGGAAGAGCCAGCCTGACTTCCTCAAGGTCTCTACACATCGTCTCCTAGACCCCGTTTGCACATTATGCTGCATGCAAGAGTTTAACTGTCTTTCGTGTGCATTTCCTGACCTTCGCCTTGTTAATATTCATGGGCGAGAGGCAGTGAGCGCCGTCAAGCCGCTAAACGGTAATACTGGGAATCCCAGAAGTCGTGACTCTGAGAGAAAAAAACCCTCTCGAAAAGCCCACCGGCCTCTCAGCTATGTCCCCAGGCAGAATCCAGCCCTCATTCCGGTCGGAGGAAACTCCTCAAGCATAAGTAGGGACCCTCGCTAGGCATTTGTACCTGTGACAAAAAAAAATAAAAAAATGCAGTGAAAATTGAATGGCTGATTGAATGGGTGCTGTCTGAAATTGCCCTTAGCTCGAGGTCCGCCAGTGTGATTGCTTGATTCTTTTCGTGCTCTGGGTAATTGAAAGTATTGATTCACCAGTTCTGTTGTTTACGCTATCTGTAGCCAGGCTGAAAATGCATAACGCAGCACAGAGACGGTCTTTGCAAGTACAATGGCTCAACATGCACTGTAGTGACATCCCTGAAAGTGAATGCATGCACTTAGATCAATATATACCAGTTTTATCTGTCTGTCCTCTATGTCACTTTTATTCTCTAGGATTTGTCTCATTTCCCAAACCAGGCATCTCCTTCTTTATGTCCTCCTGCCCTCTAACTCTCTTCCCATCTCCAGACATCGCCAATTTCCTTTTTAGTTTCAAAATGGCACCCTCCACCCCAACTGATGCCCGAAATCATATATCCGGACCACACCCTTTCATTTTCATCACCTTGAAGGATGAACGAGGGGCCTTCATCTGCTCCCCGTCAGCTCTCAGCTTCTCAGTTGCACCTCCCGACCCTCCCCTTTCTGTGTGCCGGCAGAGCAGCCTACCACAGTGCAAGACCTTGGGCCCCTGAGCTGGAATGCAAGAGCATTCAAAAACATCGCGGGACAGTGAATGGAACCAGACACAGGGATGACATGGATGGGCTCTTGGGGGATGGTAGAGGAGATGGGAGAAAGGAAAGGGAACGTGAAACGGGCAGTGGGGCAGGGAAGAGGGCGGAGGGCTTCAGAGACTGGGCCAGGAGATAGAACCGAACTCAGTGTCATGGACCATCACCCGAAATCACAGCAAAGTGCTGTCAGCTTCTTTTAATGGGTCACTGAGCAATATTTTTGAAGGGGAGGGCGGGGGCTTCTCATTTCTGGACACATGTTCAAAGCTGTTCTGATGACTTTTGGTTGTGTCATGTATCATTTCACTCCTTATTTGAGATTCTCTTCCAAACTGTAAATCTCCCACATATGCGATTCAATAACAGACATGTCACCATGTCATCATTTTCTCAATGGTCAGACCTACACTCTGAGCGTACCAGTGTTTTCAGCGAGACAGATTTGCCCTTACTCCCCATGAAGGGGCCCCCTGACTCCTCGTAGGGCCCCTTGATTCCCCATGAAGGAGTGCTCTTACTCCCCGTGGGGCCCCCTGACTCCCCGATGGGCCCCCTTACTCCCCGTGAAGGAGCCCCCTGGCTCCCCGATGGGCCCCCTTACTCCCCGTGAAGGGGGCCCCTGGCTCCCCATGGGGCCCCATTACACCCATGAAGGGGCCCTCAGACTCCCCATGGTGCCCCCTGACTCCCCATGAAGGGGTGCCCCTACTCCCCGTGAAGGAGCCCCCTGGCTCCCGATGGGGCCCCATTACTCCCCGTGAAGGGGCCCTCAGACTCCCCATGGGGTCCCCTGACTACCCAGAAAGGGGCCCTCAGACTCCCCATGGGGTCCCCTGACTACCCGTGAAGGGGTGCCCTTACTCCCTGTGAAGGAGCCCCCTGGGTCCCTGTGGGGCCCCTTACTCCCATTTCTGTGAACCCCAATGCCTATATTTCCTCCTTTGTGAGAGGCTCAACTTCCCAGACTGCCCCTGCTGCACGTCTGAAGATACTCTTACACAAACAGGATGAAATGGTCCTTAACCCCCCCCCCCCCCACACACACACACACACACACACACACACACACACACACACACAGACGCTGGATTTTGTTATTTCTCTCATTTGATGTGCTAAGTGGCACCAGTGGGACCACAATGTGTCCTGTGCAGGACAGACCTCTATAACAAACCTTCTCATTGGACCTCATTAAATTCCACAAACATATGTTCCTACCTGTTATTGTACTCCACTGCATCACTGTCCAGTTTTTTAATTCTTAGCCCTCAGTGGTCTGGGAACAGAAGGACAGCTCTGCGACCTCGGCGTTCTGGTTTAACACACTGGTACAGAAACAGAGATTGTATCACATGGCCTGGCCATTGAATTCTGAATGTCTAGTGTGGGGCAGAGAGACAAAACAATTTAATGTTACGGGTAATTAAGTACAGCTAAATGACTGAGCACGGCAGCCCACTTTAGCCAGGACTCCTTTCTTGGTTTCGATTCTCTCCATAATGAATTTCCACTCGGCGGCCTTTGGGCCAATTCACTTAAATAAATGCATCAAATAACATCTGACTAGCTGGAAAAACCCGATTGGTCAATGCATGTGTTTTGTTCCTGTCACCTACGCGAGTCAGGCTGTGCAGACTGCTTAAATACCACCAATGTCTGTCTTTCCCTACCACTGCAAAACTGTTTGAAGACGTGATACAATCTAATAAATGCAATAAAATGCAGTCAAATGTAAAATATTCTGTAATTAAATTGATACTGGGCTGTGGAAATTTTTCGGTGTTGATTAAGTTTTATTTCCTGTGTCACACAGTGAGGCTACTCGCGTCCACGGCCTCTTTGGGTCTCTCTCTCTCTTTGATAATTCCCCATACACCATCACCCTTGCAGGACCTACTAGGAATCCCGACAGACGCAGTTCTACACAGCAGACTAACACATTCCAGGTACCTCGCTGTCTTGACCCATTTACATTTACATGTATGTACTGTATTTAGCAGATACTTTCATCCAAAGCAACACATTGTCTTTTGGGGAAAGGAATATTATGCAGTGACTGGAGCAATTGGGGTTTATGGGCCTTGTTCATGGACCAAATGGTGAAAACATTCTGCTGAACAATTTATCTTCCGATCACAGTTACTACTCACTGAGTCTCTTCCCTGAAAATAAACTGGGCGATTTAGAGAGACCCTGTTCGCCTAACTTCATGCCTTTGGACCACAGAAGGGAGCTGAAAATCCACACGGCACAGGAGGAACATGCAAAGACACACACAGCAGGGGTAGGATTTGAACCCTCTGCGTGGGATATGCGAGGCAGGGACATGCGAGGCAGGGACATGCGCTGGTCCACTATGCCACAGGATTAATCCATTTCTTCATCATAAGCATTTAGTTCATGTGGTTGAGCCACTTTCACAGAAAATATTCTTGAAATGCATCAATTGTAGTTTATATATATATATATAGCTTCTGAATTTTTGAAAAAAATGGTTTTGGGGAAAGTCTCACTTCAGGATGTATTTTTGCCTGTTTCTCCAAAGTTTGACAGTAGAGGGTAGCAACGCTAAACTGGCCAGATGTAAATCGCTTTACCAAATCCAGTCTTACAGCCCCATCTTCTGGTCTAAAGTCTTATCATTAGGCTTGGAGTCCTGAGCACGATGGTACTGAGCAGATGTGGAAATGAGAAGTGACAGAGGAATGCGACAGCCATGTTCACTATGCTCATAAACAGAGACTTATGTCGGTTGCTGTGATGCAGCCATGTGGTCGAGCCTCAGCATTTGTTTACTTAAATTCCCCGTGTGAATCCTGTTGTGTGTATCTGCATGACCTGTAACCACCTATGTTTATTAAAAGCAGGGGTAGGAGTGATGCCTAATGATGGAGAAAGGAACAAAAACTGATAATTAAAATTTTGGTATCCCACAGACTGCAATCACACATGCATCCCACATGCTGTGAAGGAATGTCTCTCAGAATAGAGACCGAATAGACCGATCAGCCCATTGTGTGTTGAGGCCTGCATGCACGACTCTCTTTTGGTTTAGGTGATGGCCATTGGTGCTCTCTTGATAATCATAATTAATGTCATCATCCATTCATTTTCCATAACAAATGATCCTATTCAGAGCCTATGGGCACAAGGCAGGGAACAACCCAGGATGGGGCACCAACCCATCACAGGGCAGAAAACAACCCAGGACTCATCAAAGGCCAGACTCACACACCATTCGTACTTATGAGCAATTTGGTAGCTCCTAATAACTTCAGCATGTTTTTTGGACTGTGGGGGGAAACCGGAGTACCTGGAGGAAACCCCACAATGACACGGGGAGAACATGCAAACTCCACACACATGTAATCATGGCAGAGACTCGAACCCGGGCCCCAGAAGTGTAAGGTAGCAGTGCCCACCACTGCACCACTGTGCCACCCAATCCCACTCGCAGCATCATTAATATCAATGCAACCATTGTCATCATCAATAGCAATGTCACCCTAATCATTATTAATATCGTTACTTGCATCATCATTATCATTAACATCGCCAGCATTGGGCTGGCAGGGTGGCACAGTGGTGTTACCTCTGGCATCAGGGTTTCAGCCTCTGCCAGAGCTCCATGTGTGTGCAAGCTTTCCCTGTGTTGTTGAATGGTTTCCACTCTGTATTCTGTTTCCCCCCCACAGTCCAAAAATATGCTAAGGTGAATTGGAGTTTCCAAACTGCCAATAAGTGTGACTGGTGTGTGACTGTGCCCTGCGATGGGCTGATGACCCATGCTCGGTTATCCCCTGCCTTCCACCCTTTGCCAGTAAAATAGGCTCCAGACCCCCTGAGACCCTGACTAGGACAAGTGGGTGCAGAAAATGGACAGATGGATCATGATCATCATCTTCATAATACTTTAATGATTTCAAATTTGAAACAGGACGTCTGACAGATCCTGTCCCTGCTCCCAACATCTTGTGCTTTGCGCTGTTGGAAATGAGCACCAACGTTCACAAGTATGTTCACTAATGTGGTTTCATCTTCCTAGAATAACGCCCCGGAACACCAGTTCTGAGGGAATTGAAAAGCCCTCCCCCGCCATGCACCTCCGAAGCAGGCTGTGAAACCAGATATGAAAGAGATTCATGCTGAAGTACAGCTTCACGTAGCAGGACCATGGCACAACCTAGCAGACTGTTGTCAGAGGCCTGGGGTGGTACATTACTCCAGATCATGGATTCCTTCAGTTGCCCTTTGGGATGTGGAGCAGGCAGAAACGCTGACCTTTCACTTGTCTATCACGCTTTTGCTACTCCAGCCAGATCACAAGTCAAAGGTCAGAGGTCAGAAAACACAAATGAAGTTTGCAAATTCCAGTACAGCGACAATGGGCTGACAGTGGGCTGGAATAAGGGCCCTTTGTCACTCAGTTTTTAAAAAGGATCAGGAAACACATTTGACTGGAGCGGGTCCAATTTCTCCTCAGTTCCCCTAAGTTGAGCTGTTCCCATATGAGGCACCCACAACACTCCGCCTACTAAAATCCACTCCCAGTAACGAGGGGGGGGGGCTTCCTTCTGCGTGGGAAATTGAAAACAGGTGTATGTGTCCTTCAGAGCGAGAGAGAGAGTGACGTAGTTGGGGTGGCCCAGCGCATCTGGGGCCTGCCCCTCTAGTTGAGTGTCAGTACGAAGTAAAGTATAATTTATCTCTGCTTTCTTAATTGGCTGCTTCTCACCTGTATACCTCAAATTCAGGCCTCTCTGAAAGGCTGAGCTCCACAGACAGCTACCCTTCCCTGCTTCCAGATTGCAGGCCGAATTCTCCGGCTCCTGAAGCTGCTTGTTTTTCTTCGAAACTGGAGTCTTTGAAAAGCTCTGCTTCTGAAATGATCGAGGCTGGAACGGTCTACACATACATAGACACCCTTGCGGGGAAAACGTAAAACCAGTTAAGCTTTCAAAATGACCAAAATGAATCTGGAACTTGAGGTCGACTGCGATAAGTGTCAACAAGAGGGGTAATTAGAATGAATGGCTGGTTAGACACAGCATTCCTACCACTCTATCTAGCCTTAAAAATTGCTGCTGGAGTTATAAGGGGATTGAACTGGTTTTTGCTCTGCACCAGCAACCATTGTTTACATGGTGGAGCTCCTGAAAGAGAACTCCCTGGGGCATCTGCTAGCAGCAAACTGCAGCCGGGCACCCTCGAAATGTTCTGTGTCTCTCATGAAGGGCCCGCTTCCTTTATCCAGGTTTTAATTAGATAGTGCAGTCAACAAATTATTTGGGGAGGAGGTCGAGATGTGCGGCCTGGAATCGGCCAGGGAGGCTCCGGGGCTGAGCTCCTGTTACTCTGGCAACCGCAGGAATGAAAAGGAATGTGGTACGAAATGGAAATCCGAGACGCAGGATTCCCCCTTCTCTCCCTGCCCCCACTCCGCATCCAGATGTTAGCCTGTGCTGTACTTGGGGATGCCAGAGATGGGCAAGTAAGGGGGAGGAGCCACAAGATTCAGAGAAGAGTAAGCAAGCTTTGGGGAGGGGCTTCTGAAGCTCACATGGGTGGGGGGTTGTGTGGAAGCTTATAAACCCACTTTTATCACAGCTGAGTGTCTGTTTTTGTGTTATGCTGGTATTCCAGCTCACTTATAATTTCACCGTAATGCTTCATTTCTGCCGATTTGAGGTATATTTTTTTCTCCCGAATAATGAATGATGAATTAATGAACGTTTATATAGTACTTTTCAAGACACCCAAATTGCCTTACAGAACCGAATAGGAGTCACTTCAGCCACCACACCTGTGTAGCCCCCACCTGGATGATGCGACGGCAGCCATTCTGAGCCAGTATGCCCCCCACACAGTAGCTAAGGTGGTGAAGGGGTAGGAGACAATTCACCAGTTACCAGGGTACCAATCCTACTCCTTTGAAATATGCCCAAGGATCTTTCATGACTTTAGAGAGTAAAGACCTCGGTTTCACGCCTCATCACAGCACTGTGCATTAATAAGTGAATTGATTACACTGTGCTGAACAACATTAGTTGTTCA
Organism: Brienomyrus brachyistius; assembly: GCF_023856365.1. Taxonomy (NCBI): domain Eukaryota; kingdom Metazoa; phylum Chordata; class Actinopteri; order Osteoglossiformes; family Mormyridae; genus Brienomyrus; species Brienomyrus brachyistius. Next base: position 20,671,858 of record NC_064540.1, read on the forward strand.
CGGTAACTGAGTAGTACTTGTAGTTACTTGAAAGCTATGTGGCTCTATGGGTTGGGAAGGTCGCCAGTTTGAATCCTGCGACCAGCAAGGTGATCCTATCAGCAGTGGGCCACTGGTCACAACCCTTGACCCTGAAAACTGCTCCAGGGCGCCAGTTAACTGGCTGACCCTGTGCTACGAGCCCAGGACTCATATCTCCATATGCATGAAAGTAAGATAGCAAATGCAAAATCTGCAGAATTCCCAAGTACTCAAATGTGCGCAAATGGCAAAATGAAGCATCACTGAATAAAATTGACATTACTATAATTACTGCCTGCTATTCTGGAGAGTTACTACAAGGCGAGGAGTCATAAAAAATTTGAAAAAAAAAAAATCCTCTGTACCCAATTCCCTTCCTCTCTCTCTCTCTCTCTTTCTCTCTCTCTCTCTTTCCCCTCATGCGAAATATGAGACTTGGTTGAAGAGGTAAAATGAGCAACGCATAAGGGGTGTGGAAAGAGGGCGACAAGAAGGGGCTATATAAAATACCCACAGTACAAGGAGCTCTTTATCCCTGTGTGCCCGTCTCACGGAACGAGGAGGAAAATAAAAAAGAAATTACAGACGCCCCCTCTCTACACCCACGCGTTTCCCAAACGCCAGGATGCCAGCGGTGTCTCTCAGGAGGAACGGAGACTGGATGAAACTGGGCTTCACCTTGGTGGTGTCCATGTGGATCTGTCACGGTGAGTGAGCAGCTTCTGGGGTGCCTCGGCTCTCTAAAGGGCCATCGCCGAGGAATGTGCATGGGGTGGGGGGTGGGGGGTCCAATCCTGGGAGATGCTCTCCCTCATCGCTTTAATTTGGAGTTTGAGGGTGTGCAGGGTGGGCACGCTTATTGCGGTGAGATTGGGCGTCTCCTCTACGGGAGCGTTCAGGAGTGCGCGGCAAGCGGCCTGTGGAAAGACTGTATCACGGTGGAGCCAGCCAGCAGAATGGGCTGGAGAAGTTTATTTGCAGGCTGGATGTAGTGCAGAGCGGGAGGAGCCAAGCTGGGTGTGGACTGTGTGGCCCGTCTCTGAGTCTGCCATCGTTACTTCGGAGGCTGGAAGTTGCTCTGCTGTTTTTCGAGTTTCTCGATTCACTTTTTTTCTTTTTTTTTTTGCTAAGATAGGTGTATTACGTAACAGATAGCATCAGGAGAGAGTGTTCAGTACAAGTGATGCCGGCAGGGGTGAAATTAAGAAGGGCCATCATGCTTTGCTTTTTTGGTAAGCTTTGACATAAGATTCAGTCTGAGATTCCCTGGAATTTGTGACGGGACTCCTCTCTGAAATGGCCCAGAAAACCAAGAGAGGAGCTTGTTGGGAGGTGAAGCAGCCAAAGTCTGCAAGAAGAAAATAAAAACTCTGCCCCACCTAGCATACGCCAGCAATACTGGGTACATAATTACAGTGCTTAGTCGCCATCTGAGGGTAGATGCGGAAAATTCCTGACCAACAGTTATTAGATTCTTTTTAACTTTAGAAACCTAATATGAAGATCCCCCACTTCAATGCCTCCAACCCCGCCCTACACCATCACACAGCTCTGTCAGAGAATGCAGTGTAAGGCTGAGGTGCCCATGAATTACCCGCTTCTGCTTGCTGGGTTACTTGGACATTTTGGAACACGAGTGGGGTGCTGCTATCCCTCACGTGGAACCCAATCGCGTGTTCGGACGACATTCCTTTACCTCTGATACCGGCCGTCCCCCGGGGAAGGGTGCTGCAACATAAGATTGGTGAAAGGAATCATTATGAAAACTGTATTGTGGTTATGGTACGTTGCCATTGGGACAGCACTAGGGCTGTGTTCTTGCTGGGATGGCAGCCACCCCATGACTGTAGGTCTAAGCGCTGAGCCCTTGGACGCGTAAGAGCATCAAAGACCATCCACAGAGCTCAAGGGCGGCAGCATCGCCGGCAATGTCATAATTACACAAAACTCTTCTTAGCGATTAGCAGCTCATGGCAGATCAGAAAGCCTGAAACCTTTAGCCTATCGGTGCTCGATTTCCTGGCTGGTGCTAAACCCGTAAAGCTTGTGGTCAAAAGGTGAAGATACTGGTGCTGACCCACATGCCTGAGAAGAAGGCCCCGCTGTAGCTTCTGCTAAATAAACCGTGCAAAGGTTCAGCTGACTTTTTTCCAAGCTGACGGTCTTGGGGAGTCCGTGGAGCTGCTGGAATGTTTCCTACAGCGGCCGACTGAGCTGGTCATTAGTGATCATTATGACACTTCTGTTTGCCTGACTGCGGGTCCCATGTCTGGGTCCCGTTTAAGAGGATTGATGCAGCTCCTTTTAAAGTTTGGAGTTGTTTCCAAGATGAGCACTCCTGGCTCTTTAGCAGTGTGAGCTAATCTGTTGGCAGCGACCTGGGTGCCGGTGGGGAGGTTGAGTCCTGTGGTGTGAGTCAGCAGGTTAAACCATTTAATTTCATGCTGCACCCACAAAGTGGAACTGAGTGGTGGTGACTCAGTCCCTGGGGAATGTGAATGACTAAAGCCAACTACAAGAGAAAAGGTGGCGACTCTAGCCAATGAAACAGGAGGGTCACAGACAAATATCCCTGCTTGCAGAAAGCCTCAAATCACACAGGTGGTTACATCTCATGGGAGTTTTACTTAAAAATGTTCTGAATGCAAAAAGAAAAATGATTGGTTAAGAGGGGTAATAGTATTGTAGCAGACGTGATTCCAAGCAACTGGGGAGGCGGGACTAACCAACCTAATGTCTTGACCACGCTTCCTCTAGTTGCTTGGCCCCACCTACTCAACACTGGTTGTCTCTCTGTCTGTACCAATGATTTTTCCTTCTGCCCCCAGAATATATTTGTGTAAGTAAAACTCCCACGAGTGTGGTCACGTGTATGAAAGCAATTATCCATCGGCAGCTAACAGCGCACCCAGAGGGGTGGAGATGGAGATCTGGTTCTGATCTCCTCTGGTAGAACATTTCTAACCCACATGCAACTCCATGTGGCGATCTTCCCCGTTTCAAGACGGCGGACTCCGGCATCAGCGCGATTTCCTGCATGCTGTGTCTGCAGCTGCGAACTCCCCGTGTGCCAATCACGATGCGCCCCCAGAAGCGTCTGTCCGCCAGGCAGCCGTAGAGAACAGCGTACCTTCACTGATGGCTGGACCTTCTGGTGCCGCTTAATCGCCACAGAGCGGATTTCATTTCCATCTGTGGAAACGGAAATGGAAAGTGGAATCAGATCCAGCAACCTGATGGAAACCTGATGTAACTCAGAAGCACTCTTCAAAACAATGATCACAAAACACATCTGGAGTCAACATCGCTATCGACATCGACCCTAATCTGTTCACACCTTATGTAGAAGAGAGTAAAAAGATTAAAAAACTAATCAGCTAAGTAGATGATAGACAACATCTAGTACTAAATTCATCGATCTATCGATCTTCTAACTGCTTATTCTGGTCAGTGTGGCTGGCATCCCCAGAAGTACTTACTAGTGACTAAATATTGAGGAAACATTCTGAGATTTTTACTGGCAGGCTTTGAGAATTTCGAGATTTGTGAAACCCCATGTTTCTTTGTAAATAACCTCTTTCCCAGACAAGAAATCAAGCCTGTTCACCGTTCACAGAAGCGTCAGTCACCAAGCAGAAATACTGTGTAGACAGAACTGCAGCCAGCACAAAGCCTAGAGACTCCCTCCCCCATGAACGCCTTCCTCACAATGCTGCTGCTTCTTGTCAGAAACCAGAGTGTTTTTTAGTTTTTACTTCCCCCTCAGGGACTAAAACAGATTTAGCTTTCCTAGCCAAGCCTGCTTCTGTAGGGCCTGTCCGGCTCCCGATAATTAAGCCTGGGCAATGACAGCAAAGTTTAGGGCCGCATTACGAGTTTAACTGGAACCATAAGGTTGCTTCTCTTTCCCAGTATTCTTTAGCCCAGTCCTATGTCATTAGTGTGCATGTACATGCGTCGGGACTGTAACCGCACTGCATGTCAGTGCAACCTGGCTGGATACTTTCTTTCTGCCTTTTTCCTCTTCATAACCTCTTCTCCTGTCACCATCAGATTGGAAAAATACAAGTGCTCTTAATTTACCACATATGCCCTCTTTTGGTACAAAAAACTAAACGTGAGGGAAGCCTGCGACCTGTGGGAAGGCAGGGTTTGACATCCAACCCCTCCTACATGCAACCCCACCCACATCCGACCTGACCCACATCCAACCCCTCCCATATGCAACCTGGCCCACATCTTACCCATCCCACGTCCAACCTGGCCCTCTCATAACGTGAAAAGAAACACCGATGTCCAACAAATCTTCAAGCAGAAGCAGAAGTGTGAGCTGAAGCGAACTCAGCAAACTATGGTGTTTAATTCGCCTGAAAATCCACATACGTCACATAAAAACCACACATGTATACAGTATGCGACACAGAGCAGCATCCACGAGTGGACAATCACCATCACAAGGGCGTATTTTTGCTCCGCACACACAAATGGGAATAACAATACACAGGCAAGCTGGTGAGGTGACGCACGGTCAGCCGGGATGGATAAGCAGAGAATAACAAATTGTCAAAAATACAAGTTTCTTGTTATGCGAGTTTGAAATAAATCTTTTTTGCTGTTGCTTTTTAGTCAGGCAGGATCTCACTACAGCGATATGAAACTGATAAAAAGCTTTCAGCACAGTAAACCTCACATGCTAAGGAATGCACATATAACCCCCCCCCTCCCCCATCGCATCTTGCACAAGCAGTCTCACGCCAAGCCACAGCCACTCAAAAAATGCTATTTTAACTGCGTTCGCACGGGCAACAAAATACAACGCATATGAGATATGAGTGGGACAGTGAAAGACTATGTTATGAAACTGCTAACAAGGACCCCCCCCCCTCCCCACCAGGCTGGGATGGGGTAGAGTGGGATACATTGTAGGGGGGGACTAAAAAGGTTTCTTGGGGGCCTGAGAAGCAAGGGAAGACTTTTAGCCTGCATTTGTCTTTTCTCGCTGATTCGTGAGATCAGTCAAACAAATGATAGAAGCCAGTGATGGTGTGTGGGCAGGGGGGGTGGGGCAGGGGGGGTCGAGTGAACAAGCAACCTAAATTAAGCAGGAAGTGGATGGAAGACACACCCAAGCCTCAGCAGATAGCTGCTCGGGGTTCCCCTGTCAGAGAAGAAAGCAGAAACGAAATCCTTAAAATATGGAAAAACTCCTCTCGGCCCGGAAAGACTACTTGATCCTGTTCCTGTTTCCGTGGTTTCTGTACACGTTGTTATTTTTTGGACTAATGTTTGTTGTGAGCTGGTGATATCTAGGGGGTGGGGGGGGGGGGGGTTGTGCACTCTCTAATATTCTTAAAACCTTAAAACCTGAAGCTGAGAAAACAGCAGAGAGCAAAGACAGATGCCTGGACAAGAACACGGGGAGAGGAGAAGAGTCTATGAAAGAGAATTAAAGGGGGGGGGGGAGGCTTTTAAGGAGGATGCTGAGGATGGGGGGGTAGAAATCCTCCAGCAGGCCATATCACGACAGGATTTCTACTTCCATGTGTTTTCTGGGTGGCAGCCATGCTGAGAAAGTTGGCTGTAGCTCAGCTATATGGCTAGTGTTTGCTGGAGGCTTACAGGACGTAGTCTAAACCAATGACCAGCCAAGGATAACAGTCGCTACTGCCGTGGTCAGACATAGGCCTCTCCCGTAGCATCCCGAACGGCACTGCCGCCACCCAAACACTCTCCCCTGTCTCCCCGCAGTCATTGTGTGCAGAGACACAGCCCAGCATCTGGTAGGTACCTCAGCAGCTACCGGCTTCACAGCTGCCTTTCAGGCATCCACACCACAAACCGTGGGGTGAACGTGCCACCGCTCCACAGCCGGTTCTGACGAGGGACATCTGGAGACGCATGAAGCTGTCAGCTCTGCCTTGATCTCTAACATGAGAAGCGCAGGCAGTAAGATATCATTTGCAGGCTCATTCGGAAATGCTACCCCGGAGTTGGCAAACAGAGATCACATTTTAAATCGCATTGCTGCTTACGCTGCCTTTATTTAATAACTCAACCCATGGTTTATTTAAACAGATGATTTCCCCAAATGCATCTCCCCAATGGTAAAATTACTGAGGCTTAAGAAAGTACTATAAACCTATAAAATAGTTATATTTTTAGGGGGAAGGAATTTCAATTCACACAACAGAGATGCTAAACATCACATAACATGCAGCAAATCAATGAACGCGGAAAAAGAAATTTTACTGGTTGGCTTCTTATCATATGTGGACCTACTTTTATAGACCTTCACTTTTCTTTCCTTCCATTTCCCAACTGGCCCAGAGCGGCCAATCAGGAAACTCGATCGACTTCCTGATTGTGCTGCTTAGCTGTCGTGCCATTCAGAAACAAAACAATTTCACACGTTTAATACTCTACAAAGACGCTTCAGAATGTTAACCAGCAAGTCTTCACATACACACACAAGCAATAGGCCACTATTGCTCTGCACAGAGAAACGTGCAAATACACGGCATGCGTGTCAGTGTGGTCGCTTGTCCTTCGTAACTGACTGAGCGCAGTGCGCAGTTGCAGAGGTGCCAGTGCTAATCGCTCACTATGGCTAATCACTGGACGTTTTCTCAAACGATGGATGTTAGAATGAGACCAGGCAGGGCAGAAACAGTCAGACTGCTTCAACAGTTCAATATACTATTTATTATCTATTTTCTTTAAATGTCAGTAAAATTTATCGGGATAATAAGACTTGACCTGCGGTTTCGTTTATCAAAGTTCCCCCCAAAACAAAAGTTTCTCAATGACAAAGAAATGTACTTTTTTTTCAGATGCTGTCAACTGTCAGAATGACTTTCAGTTCTTAGGGGAGAAAGACCAGGACGACCTGGATGAGTTACTGAAGAGCATAACCTCCCCCCCAAGAATTAGATATTTTACAGAAACCTGGTGGCAACAGTATACAAGTAAGACACTAAGATCACATTTAACACGTTTTTATCGTGATGGGATACTCATGATGCACCCTTTCAAAAGCCTTAAAGGTTTCTTTAAAAAATTAAGTTGAAATGTATAGATCCCAGGGGGAAATTCTTGCACATTAAGCAGCAAAGTAAGTAGAGCACAGATGAACATAAATGTGTAAAACAGACAAGGTGCAAAACACATAGTGCAAACAAATAAAGCAGGATGCAAACGAGAAGCATATGGTACACAAACAGAAATATCCGGGGGAAAACAGAATATTGATAAAATAAATATTTTAACATAAGAGTAATAGTGATGATAGATAATACATTTTAAAAATGTGAGCCTGGGAAATTGCTATAAATGGAAAGATCGGGAAGATGACAGAGGAAGCTTTCTTTGAATCGTTGAAGGAAAGGATGAGACTCGTGGCGACGACATTTTCACAGATCTGCCCGATGTCAGCGAGATGGAGTATTCGGACGTGGAGAGCGTGACCAGCGTCTACCGTGTTCACAAGGTGAAGGGCGGCAGACAGCCATCGCCACCGCACGCCAAAGCACAAGCAGCCAGGCTTCCATTTAAAGATCCATTTAAGATTCTGCCACTGGCAGTTAACTAATGAACTTCATTAGCTGGTTACATTGATTGCATTTATTACGTCATTCTATTCTCGTACTTTTCATTTGCAGTGATTTCGTTTTTAGAACCAGGCTTGGGCACCGGCCAGTAGGAGCACTTGGAGAATTCCTACTCGTCTCGCCTGGCTTTCAGAGCAGACCTTAGAATAATCAGACGGTGAAACTAACTAGATGCTTCAGTGCAAAATGCACATGAAGTATGACTGCGCCCCAGTCATGTTGTTTACCCTAAAAATTAACCTCAACTCTGTAACACTATAATTATTATTATTTGTACCATATATTATGGAATTGACCTTTACTGAAAAATGAAAAGCTGTGTGTCGCTTTTATCCAACATTCTTTTGGAACATCCCCCCCCCCCCCCACACACACACACACACACACCCTCCCTGGTCTGGTTTTGAAATTTTTCTTTGCAATGCTGTGAGCTTGTGATTAATCTGGATCTGCTCAATGCTGATCTAATGCCTGCTTGGTATGTTGTCGCACCATCACCTGTAGTAATTTTTCTTTTCTGCAGGCTGAAATCCATTGTGTGGAGAAGGAGAAGATTAATAACAGGGATGCAGTTAAAATCACACTTAACCATGCATCTAACTGCGTGAGTATGGAGGAGCTTGTCCCATGCTCAGGGCTCACTTTCCTCTTTTGATTTGGCCAGGTTCACCAGGTAGCGGTGTGGCCTCTTACCGGTTATGGGTTGGAATCCTGACCGCAGCTGCTTGTGTGTGGAGCTTGCATGTTAGCCCTGGATTTCCTGCTGTGATTCAGATTGGTGAAAGGCTTCCCTTTAATGTGTCTGTGTGACTGCCTTTAGCTTGCGTCTTCATCCTTGTTCACTGTGCCTCCTAAGATAGGTTGCAGGCTCACCATGACCCCTCATTGAATAAGCGGATGGGTAATTTCAGTATTTCAAATGTCTCAGATTGTTTATAATGGCAAGAGAGCCAAGCAAAACAAAATCAAATATGATGATGGAGCTATTACAGTTACAGAATGTGACAACTGAATATTGGATTAAAAATGTACACAGACAGACAGACTAGATAGATAGATAGATAGACAGACAGACAGACAGACAGATAGACAGACAGACAGAGAGACAGACAGATAGATAGATAGATAGATAGATAGATAGATAGATAGATAGACAGACAGACAGACAGACAAACAGACAGACAGACAGATAGACAGACAGACAGAGACAGACAGATAGACAGACAGATAGATAGATAGATAGATAGATAGATAGATAGATAGATAGATAGACAGACAGATAGACAGACAGACAGATAGATAGATAGATAGATAGATAGATAGATAGATAGATAGATAGATAGATAGATAGATAGATAGATAGATAGATAGATAGATAGATAGATGATAGATAGATAGATAGATAGATAGATGTCATATGAGCAGTCCTTCATACATAAAGTCCTCAGGGAAAGATGTTGGGGGTACTATGGGGAATTCTGGGCAGAATGAGTGTGTGTTTGAGCTCAGCCATTTTAAAAAGCGTAGTCCAGGCCCTCGTTTCAATGAATTTGTCCCATCTGTCCTTTTAGGCGCTAACCAAAGTCAAGATTCTAAATGCCTTACCAGATATATGCAAAACCGACTGCAAGATTGAATTTTTCCAAGAAGAAAACTCCAAACAAGTAATCATGTCAGGCAAAACCATTGAAGGTTAGTTTTTGTTTGCATTTTTGGTCACTTTCACCTAATAATTTCCCGAATCATCTGAAAAAAAAAATGTGGATTTGTCTTAAATTACAGATGATGCACAGGCTATGGCCATGACGCTCAACAAAGAAAAGGTCAAGAAAAAGGTAAGCTGTCATTTTAACTGAGATTTTGCGCAAAAGAAGCTTGTTCAACATATACAATGTCATTCAAGCATCCTGAGGGTTAATGCTCATTACTCTGAACTGTGGTTGGGATCCAGTGTCTTTGTCCAAAATGACGGTTCTGATTTGACCGTCGTAAATCACAGCTCTTATTTAACATCCAGTCCAACTTCCCAGTTTCCCACAGATGAATGGCTGTCATCAGTGGCATATCAGCCCTGCTTTTGTGGCCGTGTGGAATTTGAAGTCAATGTGTTTCCACTAGAGTTCCTCGGCACTTTATTAAAAATATCTAGGGTATGTTAAATAAACATCACCATAAGCATCACATAGTGCAATGCTAAACTGTGTCTTCCTATGCCTAACATTTTGAAGGCAACAAAAGCTGTTCTAGTCCCATTTGGGTGCATTTAACTGAAGACTCATTTAAAGTTATAGTTCTACACTCGGGCTTGGATTGGATTTTAGATTTTGCAATCTGAAAAATCTATAAATTTAAATTGTTTGAAAATGATTGTATTGTTCAGTTCTCACTACACTTCTGATGACTTCTGCTACTGATTATAAACCAAATCACAACCCTGAGCTTGTGACTAAGCCTGCAACCGAATTTCATGTCCTGCAGACTAAATAGCATACTATCCAAGATCTACCTTGGCTGAGGTGTTTAGCCTCACTTTTCCACCCTCTGACCAGATCAATCATTTTTGAAAAGTGATGGATGTGTGCATAACCCCCATCCCCCATGCAGATGGACTTGAAGGAGGCGGTGCCTTATTGGACCAAGCACTCCCCCACAGTGCTGGTTTCCCTCTTATTGGCCGGGCTGCTGCTGGCCGCGCTTCTCATTGGTTGCTATGTCCTGAAGCACCACCGCGGGCACAGCACCAAGGGCATGAAGCTGGTCAGTGTTCATTCACAATAATGTTTAACAATGTTCATGACATGGAAACGAAATGCAGTTTGTGTTTGCATATATGAACTCCAAAGCATCCCAGCACAATGGTGACACTCATGCTCTGACCCTGACTAATTCTTCATGTGACAAATTGTCTTTAAAATTCTTGGCAAATGCTCCAGCTGGATTTGAAATAGGAGTGGTCCACAGGCCTACAATAGAGTTCCGCATTACCTCCACTCATGCAGTCTCAAGTCATTGGGACATAAAACTGACTAGTCCAGTGTTTCCCAGCCTAGTATAAGGGGACCCCAGACAGTCCACATTTTTGCTCCCTTCCAGCTCCCAGTAAGTAAGGGAACTGGAAGGGAGCAAAAATGCAGACTGCCTGATAGGGACCTAAGAGGGAGCAAAAATATGGACCATCTGGGGGTCCCTGACGACCAGAACCGTACTAGAAAATCTCAACTGCTTCTTCTCTAGCCCTCCATTGGTCATGATGTAGGATATCAGTAATTTTTTTCATGACTAATAACTATTTTCAGGCTAATTTCCACAACCGTGGTTTTAGGCAAACAATAAAAATCTAATTTTGATCAACTGAATGACATACCAGGGTGGCATGGTGGTGCAGCGGTTAGCACTGTTGCCTCACACCTCTGGGACCCAGGTTCGAGTCTCCGCCTGGGTCACATGTGTGTGGAGTTTGCATGTTCTCCCCATGTCGTCGTGGGATTTCCTCCGGGTACTCCGGTTTCCCCCCCACTGTCCAAAAACATGCTGAGGCTAATTGGAGTTACTAAATTGCCCGTAGGTGTGCATGTGAGAGTGAATGGTGTGTGAGTGTGCCCTGCGATGGGCTGGCCCCCCATCCTGGGTTGTTCCCTGCCTCGTGCCCATTGCTTCTGGGACCCCCTGCGACCCAGTAGGATAAGCGGTTTGGAAAATGGATGGATGGATGACATAACCACTACTTTTTCTCCTGAAAAAAAACTAAAAAATGGATACAGGTAAATCCATTGTTATGGTCGCTGGGGCACAGACCGGGGAAGCAGGACATAAGCCGTGGAGTCAGGTAACCTGGGATTTATTCAGGTCGAAAATACTCAGAAACATGAAACGACTTCACACAACAGACTGGGGAAAACATACAGTACCTAATGCAGACATGTAATGTCTGCGTTACATTACAAGGAGTGCAGAATTATTAGGCAAATGAGTATTTTGTCCACATCATCCTCTTTATGCATGTTGTCTTACTCCAAGCTGTATAGGCTCGAAAGCCTACTACCAATTAAGCATATTAGGTGATGTGCATCCCCGTAATGAGAAGGGGTGTGGTCTAATGACATCAACACCCTATATCAGGTGTGCATAATTATTAGGCAATATAACAAAAAACAAATATATACCCATATCAATTATTTATTTTTACCAGTGAAACCAATATAACATCTCCACATTCACAAATATACATTTCTGACATTCAAAAACAAAACAAAAACAAATCAGTGACCAATATAGCCACCTTTCTTTGCAAGGACACTCAAAAGCCTGCCATCCATGGATTCTGTCAGTGTTTTGATCTGTTCACCATCAACATTGCGTGCAGCAGCAACCACAGCCTCCCAGACACTGTTCAGAGAGGTGTACTGTTTTCCCTCCTTGTAAATCTCACATTTGATGATGGACCACAGGTTCTCAATGGGGTTCAGATCAGGTGAACAAGGAGGCCATGTCATTAGTTTTTCTTCTTTTATACCCTTTCTTGCCAGCCACGCTGTGGAGTACTTGGGATAGGCGCGATGGAGCATTGACCTGCATGAAAATCATGTTTTTCTTGAAGGATGCAGACTTCTTCCTGTACCACTGCTTGAAGAAGGTGTCTTCCAGAAACTGGCAGTAGGACTGGGAGTTGAGCTTGACTCCATCCTCAACCCGAAAAGGCCTCACAAGCTTATCTTTGATGATACCAGCCCAAACCAGTACTCCACCTCCACCTTGCTGGCGTCTGAGTCGGACTGGAGCTCTCTGCCCTTTACCAATCCAGCCACGGGCCCATCAAGACTCACTCTCATTTCATCAGTCCATAAAACCTTAGAAAAATCAGTCTTGAGATATTTCTTGGCCCAGTCTTGACGTTTCAGCTTGTGTGTCTTGTTCAGTGGTGGTCGTCTTTCAGCCTTTCTTACCTTGGCCATGTCTCTGAGTATTGCACACCTTGTGCTTTTGGGCACTCCAGTGATGTTGCAGCTCTGAAATATGGCGAAACTGGTGGCAAGTGGCATCTTGGCAGCTGCACGCTTGACTTTTCTCAGTTCATGGGCAGTTATTTTGCGTCTTGGTTTTTCCACACGCTTCTTGCGACCCTGTTGACTATTTTGAATGAAATGCTTGATTGTTCGATGATCATGCTTCAGAAGCTTTGCAATTTTAAGAGTGCTGCATCCCTCTGCAAGATATCTCAGTATTTTTGACTTTTCTGAGCCTGTCAAGTCCTTCTTTTGACCCATTTTGCCAAAGGAAAGGAAGTTGCCTAATAATTATGCACACCTGATATAGGGTGTTGATGTCATTAGACCACACCCCTTCTCATTACAGAGATGCACATCACCTAATATGCTTAATTGGTAGTAGGCTTTCGAGCCTATACAGTTTGGAGTAAGACAACATGCATAAAGAGGATGATGAGGACAAAATACTCATTTGCCTAATAATTCTGCACTCCCTGTAGTCTAATCAACAATAACGAGAAACAGCTGGTAAACACGGGGATTCCACATAAGTTAGCGAGGGGGTCGTGGCACAGAGGAGGATTGGATGAGCAGGGCATGACCAACCATCATAATTGCAATTCAATTGGTGATTCATCTTCTGATATGACTAAATGCTACTCGCTGCAGGTATTTGATTTTTAATCAATGGGACATTTGCTTAATTCAGTGAAAATTTAGCAAATTTATGAATTTTATAAAAAAAAAAAAAATCATTACTTTATTCATTTGTATAAAACTTAGAAACAACGTGTAGTTTTAAGCAAAACATTAATTTCAAGTAGTGATCGATTGAAACCCAAATTATAAAAGAGCTGATCTGAGTTAAAAAGTTCATTGTCAAGCAGTCCGATTGGACGCTATTTAATTAGTGACACCTTTGAAATAACATGAAACACCAAACATCTGTGTTTATTGTCCCTATGGGAGTCAGTGACAGCAACTGCAATTAATAGCGGAAGGAGAAGAACAGAACGGTATGAGTCTGTCAAAAAACAAATTTGACAATAAAAACAAAATGTCTGTGCGGAAGATATGTGCGGATATATTAAACATTGCTTGTAAATGGACTTTTGTTATGAAACCAATAGATTTGGAGCAATTTTATTAAACTAAGCAGCCGTCCCAAGACTTTCTGTAAGCTCTGTATATTAGAGCTCTGCAGCATTTGCCTCAGAGTTCCAACTGATCGGCGGCCAGCTGGCGGCCGTAAGGATTACCGCGATTTTCCTCAGCCTAGTGGGCTCCTGCTGTTATCAGAGTTGGCAACCTTTAGGCCTCACAAGGCCTTAGTCACAAACACCCTGACCCATCACGCATCATGAACAGGTTAAACCATAAACAGAGTAAATCAATCCAGGTAAAGGCGCATGCTAACCTTTTAAATGCGCTAAACTGACCGAGATTTAGCTGATGATTTTGCAACTTTGGCAAGACATCATTGCTTTCTTGAGGACTCCCAAAGTGCTCTTTAATGCTGCCTTTCAGCAACAGCAATAATAAATATCTGCTCCTATCGTACCGGTAACTGGTAACCAGCAGACAAAGGCAGCTGGACCGGGACGCTCCGGGAGTCCACGTTTGTGACGTGTGCGCGTGCATGTGTGTGTGTGTGTGTGTGTGTGTGTGTGTGTGTGTGTGTGTGTGTGTGTCGACAGGCCGACGAAACCTTCCAGGTGGATGAGGAGAACCAGGGAAACACTCTGGTGTCTGTGGCCCCACTGCAGCCACAAGAGCCCCAGGCCCCAAAGCCCAGCATCAACGGAGAGTCCCCTGACGGTGGAAAATGCCAGGCGCCCCCTACCAATGGACACCAGACCACCAAGTCCCCCATGGCCGACACGGAGCTGTGAGGACTGGCTGGAACGTGGCCATATGCTCCGCCTCTCACCGTGGCCCCCCAGAAAACAAACACACCCTCCTCAAGACACAAAAGACCAATACACACATACATACACACACAATCAGAGCGATCCACCTGCAGGTACAATGTGCAGGTACTAATCAGCAGCTGTGGGTCTCGACCTGTAGGAGGCGCTGTCATCGGTATTCAGCCAGCAGAGGCATTGCATCTGGCCTTGCCATAAACATGAATGGCTCTGATTATTAAAAGCTAACATCTGTGATTATAATGATAGCCAACCCCATTCCATTAATAACAGCAAAGAAATTGTAATCCCTTACACTTTTTTGTTGTGTATTTGTTTCCAAAGTATGTTACATATTTTCATATTCAAGTCATCTTCTTTATAAGCTTCCTTTCTCGTTATCCATTTACATCATTCTAATAGTTACATAAGCAAAGATGCTGGTTTTCTGTTCTTTGTTTCTATACTTACAATAGATCATTGATAAATCACAGAGAGTTTGTCACAATTTTCTGGCAGAATCTGGTGGATCTGATACTGCCAATGAAAATGAAACTCAGAGGAAATCTGTCGAATTAAAAAAAATAATAATTTGTGTGCAAAAAGGACAAATGTATAAATGTGCAAAAGACAGGGTAAATATATTATCGAACAGTGAAAATTCAGTCCTAGATATAGTGGTGTACCTACAATCTTTGATTGGTGCATAGCGGCTGGGCTACTCCTGGAGTTTAAGCAACCGTCAGAATTTTACTACCCTTAAGCACTGTGCCATGTGAGAGCTAAAAAAAACTCCACTGCAAGAATGCCTGATATCAACTAATGTCCTTATTGAAAAGAATGACACTTTACTAAAAAAGGCAGTTAGCTCATTCCACCATTTTCATTGTGGCTGCCGTACTCAAGTGCCAGTCATGTACTCTAATGAGAGCTGGAATAGGCAAAATGGCTTCACTCTGTAATACAGCTTGTAATGTCTGGTAGTCCACTGATAGTGTTAATATGTATATGGAATCCAGAGTGTCAGGTTCTTAACAGGAACCCAGTTTTCCTAGCCTGCAAGGATCAGGGTGACCACATCGAGTGGCATGCAGGAAGAGTGTAGTGTTTGTATGCACACTCAAATTGGGACACCCCAGGTATGGCTCTCAGCTTTAAGTAGACACTTGGATTTCAACTAAAGAGACTCACACTAAGTCCTACCATTAGGCTCCTCGAGATTTTAAACCAGGCCACATCTTCAAATGCTTCATATGTCCCTGTAGCCCCATAAATAGGACTGATCCCCCATCAGTGTAAGGAGCAGCTGCTAATAAAGGTTCTCTGACCCGAAAGCAGAAGCTAAACTCTGTTCTGTGCCTTAAGTGGCCTTTAGAGCAGCTCTGAAGCTCACAACATGCTTTGCCGCTCACTTAACAGTTGGTTCTGCCAATAGGCAAAGCAGCCCAACTTCAAACTCTCACAGTCATGTGGAGCAATCCCATGGCGACTGCAGTGCTTTTTATAACCACTGTTTTGCCAGTAGAGACATTATTAATCCATGGAATCTTACCAGCGTCACACCAGCTTCATCTCGCTAATAATAGTAGAGAATTTTTCAGTATCACGTTACAGTTTTTGATTAAATTGCCTGTTTATCCACATTAATGATTGCTTAAAATTCTTATTCTTTTATACTTGCTGACTACTTCCTGCTGTTGTTGAAATGAGTTGAAATGATTGATGAGCATGAGGGAGCCGTTACATTTATGTCAATATTGATTCTTCGTTTCCTTGTCCGTTCTGTTTAGTTTGGCTTTACTAAATGTTCTTCTGATCACTCGTTGTTCCTGTTTCCGGTGTTTATGAGAACAGCACACAGACAGGATTGAGAGGTTTGGTTACTGTGTTGCTAAGTATTACTATGAATAAGGTGTCTCATCTAAGTAATTCTCAATGAAGTGTAATTCTTGGTGCTGAACACATTGATTCCAGAATCCCGAAAACAGCCCACTTTCCTGGAGTCATGTGATTACAATGTTTCTGTACGTTTACAGTAAATGGTGCTGTAAACAAAGGATAACCAGTCAGCAGCTGTTTAGTGAGCTTCAGAGAACATGGACCATAATGACATCATTTAACAGAAGAATGATCCATTTTTCTGTTTGCATTGGTATTTGTGTCCTAGGCAGGAACAGCTCAAAGTTGACATGATTAAGTTGTGTAGTGTGGGATGAGGACTAAATCCTGACATTCCCTTCTTGCCTAATGAGAATGAGAATTCAGATCAAATCAGCTCTAATTGGCTCCCAACCGCAAGCAGACCTGACAGATATGGACAGTGATCTCCTGGGCTGTAGGACCCAATTGTGTTCATCAATGATATTCCCATGACTTACTACCAATTTGGAGCCCCGACAATTTTAAGAGCTACACCCATTAATCGCAAACAGACCCAATACATGTCTCCAATTTTCTTAGGCAATAAACTTCCATTAGTTAGGCAGACTCACACAGAACGTCCTAAACAAAAATGATGATTAAATGCAGCAGGAGAACCTCAAACCCCAGACACGAGAACACAAATGCTGCCCTGAAGCTGCATTAAGCAGCATGGCTGCTTCTCCTTTTGTTGTAATGTGTGCAGAGCATGATTAAGTTTTTCTGTAAAGATATGCCCATTACTACCATTATTATTCTATCCAGCCATCTTTCGTAACAACTTACCCAATACAAGGCTGGGAGGGAATTGCATCTGTGTCACTGAAGACCAGTGAGTGGCGCTGAAGGTTCTGCAGAATGTGACTATGGTGTCTGCCAGGACAGCTGACCTTTAGGCTCTGAACACACACACACAGCACAGAAAGATCATAACCACTAACAATACAATTATATCATTCCTTACTCAATCTATATTCTAACCACTTACCTTGATTAAAAGAGGGAGGGATATGGAAACAGAGGGTACAAGGCAGAGGGATGTTCTTGATGCCAGTCAATTGCAGGGCACACATATTCACACATTTTGGGAAATTTGGAGATACCAGTTTACCAGCTGAATATCACTGAATTGTGCGTCAAAGAATATCTCCACGCGGCAAAGAGCGCACAAGCGAAGTGGAGAAATACAGTGTAGGGGTCATTTGAAACCCCACCTGTAAATTGTGAAGTAATATCACTACCCACAGATCCATTAAGCCACTTGTTATTAATGATGTTGCTGCAAAACCTACTGACATCACTGTAACGCCACACATAGTATTAAAGATTTACATTCGGCTTTAATTTGGGGAGAGAGCACAGTAACTCCACTTTCGTAGCGGTCCTTGAGAAAAAAATATTTTCCTGGCTTCGCGCGATTTCCATAGTAAAAACTCTGGCAATGGCTTCTTCAGCATCTGTTCTGCATGACATAATGCCTTTTTTATTCACTTGGTGCTCCAAGCTAGTAAGAGAATCAATAAACCTCGGCTGTTTAAGCACATCTTGTAATCAACTAACAATTAATATAATTTACTAACTGACTGAATGATAGGGCGCTTGTTCAGATCCGACTGCCTGATTTTCCCATCTACTGAGTCAGGATCAGTCCCCTTCTGTACGTCAGGTCCCTGTTTGGCCAGCAGGTGTCGCTGGCCATTCCATTTGGTCAAACCTCCTAATGTGTTCTCCTGTTCCCTAGTCCACTGTATGGCTTAATGGATTGAGTGGACTCCTGTGTCATCCAGGCTTCCCCTTGTTGCAGGTTCTAAGTTTATAATTAAACATTTGTTTTTTTGTATATCCCTGGTTAATTATGTATTGGTGTATTTCTGTTACAGTTCCTTGATTTTGCTTCCTGTTGCTATTCCGTACTTGTAGTAATGTTCTGGTACCCTTGTTCCTAGTTTTTCCTAGTGTTTGAGTCTGTAGTGATTATTGGTTACTCTTACTTGTTACTTGTAATCACTGCCCTTAGTGTTGTGATTGGTTTAATAATAGCCCTCACCTGTGCCTTGCCTTTATGAAGCTCTCATTATTTGTGAATTGAAGTGTCTGCTCTTCCCTTGTTTCTCAGTTGTTTGTTGCATTAGTTCTATTTGCTGTAAGTTCCGTGTCTTTGATTCCTGCATGTTGCCTGTATGTGCTGCATTTGTTCCCGCGTGTTTCTTGCCTGTGGTTCCGGCAAGCTGTTTGTCGTTTGTCTTCCCTGTGTTCAGTTTACCCTGTTGCATTCTAGTTTTTCCCTGCCTTTGTTTTGACCCCTTCTGGTCCCTTCATTTCTTGTTTGTCAGTTCCAATAAAACCCCTTGTTTCCAAGCAGCTCTGTAGATCGTCCCTTCTGTCATTCTCCGCCATAACATACTGACCATACCATCTATTGGGTCACCAATCCTATCTGTTCATCGATGGGTGATCTACGGTTTCGAAACCCACAGTAGGTGGTGTTATCATACGCTGTCTGTCACCAACAAGCTTAACCTGCTCATAATTTCATTAAAACCAGTTAGCTATTGATGGTATACTTTGATACCCCCCACTATGAGTTTCCTTACCCTTGTTTCTCCATGTACCTCAAATCCTCAGTCCACACTAGTCTGCATCACCTCCATACCTGCCTCAGCTAATCCAGTGCTTGATGAATTAATGGAATTTATTAAGTAAAAATATCCAGTTGTACACAATACATATATAACAGCCGGGGTTAACCTAAGGAAAGAACATCTTTCATCTCAAAGAAGGTCAGAGAACTCCATAACTGTAAGCTTCTCGAGTTGCCCAAGAGGAAACATCTTGAAATAGCACACAAGCTTGTCATCATTACGGCCATGTGACAGCGGTATGACTAGACCACACTAAATCAGCTCAATGTTTCAAGTATAGAACTAAAGGCAAATTGACCCCGTTAAGCATGGCTTTGCATCCTGTTTCTGTAATGGTGAAGCACCAGCATTTAAAAAATTCTGAAAATAACAAATCAGTAAATCGCCGGTGGTAGTATAACTTACGCGATTACTACAATGTGTAAAGGGGCCGAAAAAAAAAAAACATTGCATAACTTTTGACTTCCTGCCATCCCAGGCTCCCGCATTTCTTTCCTGGCCTTTCCGATCTCCATGGGAGGGCTGAGACATCGCGCTTGATGAGTCACAGCGGGCAATGCCTGCTTGCCAGCTTTGCCAGGCATGAGTCATGGCACTGATGGTGACTAAAAACTAGACCCTGGCTCGGCGTCTGTCCTTCTGAAGGGCAAAATGCCCCCTTCCTTGCTTTAGTGCTGGGGCAGAGTGTAACTCAGCAGGTTAGGAATATGAGACTGTGTCTGAAAGGGCATAAGTTCAAATCCTATAGCTGGCAGAATAATTGAATCAACATTGGGCCCTTGAGAAAGGCCGTTAATCTCAATTGCCCCAGGGATACTGAGCATGTTCAACCCCAAGCTTTCCTCACTCGTCCTCAAGTGCCTGCTAAAAAAAATGGATGACTGGAAACATGTTAATCACTTGCAATAACAAGAGAATGAGAAGTAGGTACCACAAATTAAAAACAGGCCATGATGATGTCGAATTTTACTGAAAGGCTGCAATAAGGAAACCCCCACAGGAAAATGTTACTGCCCAAATCTGTGCTTTTTGTGGCTGGGGTGAGACTCTGGAGAAATCATCAGAAAGAAAAGTATCTTTGCCGTCCGGATTATCTTCTCCTAAACTTTTCATTCGAGAAGTTGCACTGAAACGCTTACACAAGAAGAACGTAAAACTACCCAAAAGACTCTGCAGGAACATTTCTGAGTTACCGCTCCCATGGGAACATCGCTGCGTACGAAGACAAAAAAAAGAAATATATAAATACATAAATAAGTAACAGCTTCACTGTTGCATAACATGTTGCACGTAGGTCTCCATAATCATGAGTAATTAAAAACACTCCAAAACTTGCTCCACACAAACACACATCCAGGGGTCTGTAGCACAGATTAAGGAGTTTGCAGGCTTAGCTTCTGGTTTAAATCAGAGGTATCGACACCATAATTAAGTTGTTAACTTTTTAGTTTGGTATGTCATTATATTATTATTATTATTATTATTATTATTATTATTACTAGAGTCACGTTTATGTTGCACTTGCTTTCACTGTCTTACGGTGAGGGTGTTTGCATCATGTGGAGTTGGGTGCGGTGGATTGTGATTTTACCTGAGCGCTCGCTAATGGAGCTAAAGAGGGGGTGAGTAGAGAGTCACAATTTCTATTGACTGCCTACATTAGTTTACGCTCACGTATCATTATGTCCTGTGCCTTGTTTTATTGTTTTTATGTTAACAAATAATGAAATAAATAGTTTTGACAAGGTAATATGGATTATCCTTTTTGGAACAACAGAAGGCAGGTCAGACAGACCTCCCTATTGTAGCCTCTTGGCGATGCGTTATGGAAATCGCCCAAACAATTATTATTATTATTATTATTATTATTATTATTATTGATGTGCATACTTTAAAGCTTATTTTTACTTTATAACTCATGTTACCATTTTAATACTGTTAAAACATCCATCCATCCATTTTCCAAACCGCTTATCCTACTGGGTCGCGGGGGGTCCAGAGCCTATCCTGGAAGCAATGAGCACGAGGCAGGGAGCAACCCAGGATGGGGGGCCAGCCCATCGCAGGGCACACTCACACACTATTCACTCACACATGCACGCCTACGGGCAATTTAGCAAGTCCAATTAGCCTCAGCATGTTTTTGGACTGTGGGGGGAAACCGGAGTACCCGGAGGAAACCCCACGACGACATGGGGAGAACATGCAAACTCCACACACATGTGACCCAGGCGGAGACTCGAACCTGGGTCCCAGAGGTGTGAGACAACAGTGCTAACCACTGCACCACCATGCCACCCCCTACTGTTAAAACTATTAAATTTAATAAATTTAGTTATACACAGAAAAAAAATAGCCTTGCATCATGAATATCAGTATGAAAGGTATATATTTTCCTCAAATGGTATAAAATATCTGTGCGAGCGTCTTGCCCCATATATCCGCAGCACTATCCACCACAGCTGTGCATTACTAAGCTCGCCTTTGCTTATCTGTCCTCTGTCCGAGATGCGGAAACAAGCACAGAAATAAACATTGTATTTCTGAGCACGATATACTCATATAGAGTACAGGTTGTGTCTGCTTCACTTGGGTTACTTTGTAATATTGATCTGTATTACTTACACAGATGTCACATGACCATCATAACAAGCACAGTCCCTCTTTACACTTGGTTTTAAAAGGCATCTTGGGCAAACGCATCAGAAGTAGACTGCTGAGACACACTGCTGTTTACACCCATGTGTACCACGCGTGGGCAAGTTATCCAGCTGCCTGATTGTGTTAAGGCAGGGGTGTCAAACTCCTGTCCTGGGGGGGGGGGGGGGGGGGGCGGAGCTCTACATGAACACAGGACCTAGACAATAAAACGGGTCTATATTCATTCAGCCAGGTGGGGCAGAGCAATAACATTAACCTGAGCATTTCCAGGGCGGAGGAGCAAATGAAAATTACTTAATTTGTCTGTATGAGATGTGGCACCTTTTCTGCTTCTTTCGTGCAGTTTCAAGACTCACATTCTTTAACTCTTTAACTAAGACTAGAGTATCATATTATCCTGCTACTTCAACCCCCAAAGCAGTTTTCCCCAAATAGGCAGCGCATAGGATCAAATTTGGCCTGCAGGAGAAACCCTCCAAGTCAAGTCTCAGGAAACGTAAGAGTTGAAGGCGTGGTTCAATTATCATTATCATTATTTTTTTGTCTATGCTTCTAAAAAGCAGAAAATCCCGCACTGACGTACTGTACTCTTTATTTATCAAGGACATGGGGTTATAGGTCAGGGAGACAAATTGGTCTGTTCCAACAAAGGGGAACACATACAAACTCGGTTTGTCTTTTCATATTTGAAAAGACGCTGGTCTCTCTTGCGTCACCCCTTAGCAATCTACACAGCTTTAGGAGTGCGTAAGTCAGACTGTCAAACGTGATCTATGGTTAAAGAATTTAAAAATAAAAAAAAAACACTTGCAAGCATACAACATTCCTAAACCTTTGTTGCCAAAAGAGAATATTTCAGATGCTTGGAGAGTGTGCAAGTGAAGAAGGTTAACCTAGTAAAAAAATGAATTCTTCTGGTGAAAACATTCAGAGCTGTACACTTTTCTGGAAGCCAGTCATATTGATTTGCATTAAAGTGTCTCAGACAAAAGAAATGTATACGATGCAGATACCCTGCTTGTTACAAAGAATCTAATAAAATGTATGAAATATTGTAACGTTATAAGGCTCCGGGTTAGCCGTTAACGATCATAGCCTTAGGTTTAGAATCGTATATTATTCCATTCCATTACAAATATTTTCTCATTTTTGTTAATAGTCTTGGGTAACAGCACCCTCTGCTGCAGATAAGGAAGTATTGCATCACATTGGAATCCAAGCTCAGATAGATAATTTCATTAATTCTGAATTTACATTAGTTACTGCAGGAAAATACAAAAACAAACTACAAAAGGACGATAACGTAACATAAATACTGTGCAGGCAGGTCTCGACTTGTTCCACTCTTACATAAGTCAAATTCTACGTAAGTCGGATAGACAGATAAATAAAAGTTAAAACTTATTAACATGCTTACGTTACTTTTTTGCGTTAGGGCTTTGTAAAAGCTTTTTTGTAAATATTTTTGTTTTAATTATTAAAATGTTTTTACTGCTGTAACCTGCACTTTTTGAAATTGTTGGTACGAATTTCAAACATGCAGTAAATAATTTATATAGTTTGAAATGCTCTGCCTTTTTAAGCTAACGTTGTCCTTAAGTTTGATTTACCTTTTTGCATCCAGACAGTAGTATTTATCCACACTGGGATTTACCTAACAAAGGTAAATCATGCTTGACTGTTGTAACATTCACTTTAAAAAAGCATTGCGTTAGAACACTTTTGGGCTTCATTTCAGGATCAGCTGTCTGGCATTGACTGTGAGAATTTGGGTTCAAACTCACGCTAAGCTTGTAATTCCTCCCGCAAATTTTACAGTTCTATCCAATTGTAATAATGACTAGGGGGAGTTGGATATCAGACAGGAATAATTTGTTCTTCCTAATTGTGTAGCTCAAGTTCATTTCCCTGCAAAGTTTCATTCTTTTCCTTCAGTTCATTTCGCTTGTCCTCAGAAATATGACATGAATGCTGCTTCCCTCCTAGAATTTGGCCAGTGAGAGTCAGTGAGGCATGTACAGGCATGCTGTAAGCAACCATATGATTGGCTGGAAATTAAACCTGTGACTGAATGGATATGAACAACCGTTCACCCACTCATTCATCAGTTCGGTCATTCCTTAGCAGAGGGGTGCCATGCTCCAGTCCTGGAGGGCGAGAAATCCTGCATGTTTTTATTTTGGGGTTTCCCCTCATTTATCACCTGATGCAACTCCTTGTGCTAATTACCACACAGCTTTTGAGCTGAATAATTTTTGCAGGAACAAGGAAAGAACTAAGCTACACAGGGCTCCGGCCCTCAAGAACTGGAGTTTCACATCCCTGCCTTAGGGTCTCTCGTTCTGAACGAGTTAGTGAGCGAGTTGATGAATGAGAGAGTCCCTCGTTTACCACTCACTCACCTAATCGGTCCTCTCCTTCGGGTCATTCTCGTTTTCAGTGAACGAGAGACCCGCACGTCGGTCGTGACTGAAATACGCCATCTACTGGTGTAGTTTAATAGCCTACATGTACTTTTGGATGCTGCATTTGGATTTTAGAGATGCAACATTTTCACCGTGTAAAACCATTTTAACCAAGCTTCGTTAGCGTTTGGAAACGCTATGGTACAATGTTGCCAAGACTTCAATAAACGTTATTTTTCTCACACAACCTATTGGTAGTATTTAGGTTACTTCTTAGCACCATTTAGCCTAAACAACAGGCAATATTTTGACATATCGGAAAACAAGTGTTTCAAAACTATTTTATACAAACCGGAAGTGTGGCTGATCAAGCTGAGAACGAATCTTATAGATGAACTGAATCAAACGAACTGTATTCCAAAAAGTCATTTTATCTGTTCTTAGTTCTTTCAATTGTCATCTGACTTTTATTGATTAATATCCGATCTTCAGCTATTCTTTCCGTTTTCTCATTGGATTTCAGGGGATCAGCGACGCTCACTGGCTTGTTACTCATACCGTCTCTCTCACATAGCCAGCCTAAGGGATGGTTGTCCTCGCCTCATGCGCAAAGGGGGAAGTCGCCGGCAATGATCTTTTTAGTGTTGGACCTGATTATGTGCAAAAGCACTGTATTAGCCTCAGGGACGGATTACGGACCGGGCCAGCTGCCCAGGAGCCCTTGGGGTGCAGGGGGCCCGTGGGGCCCCTAGCCTAAAACAATTTAGATATCAACAATATATTTTCGTTTGTCTATTTTAGAGGACCTACATTCTTTGATCCTCTGCCTACAAGGGCCCCTGACCCTATAGGGAGGGCGTTTGGCTGCCAAGGGCCCTTGAATTGTGGTGGTGGTGGTGGTGGTGGGGGGGCCTCGCGAACGTTTTGCCCAGGGGCCCACACAACCCATAATCCGTCCCTGATTAGCCTAGATGTATGACCTGTGTTCTGCTGTGTCTTGTAGTATGCGTTTTAAAATATCCTGGTTTGCTTAAACAGCTTA
Organism: Brienomyrus brachyistius; assembly: GCF_023856365.1. Taxonomy (NCBI): domain Eukaryota; kingdom Metazoa; phylum Chordata; class Actinopteri; order Osteoglossiformes; family Mormyridae; genus Brienomyrus; species Brienomyrus brachyistius. The sequence continues at coordinate 20,697,048 of NC_064540.1, forward strand.
TTCACTTTGCGTAGGTGTCGTAGTTCCCGTTGTGTTTACTTGTGTGCATTTTAAACGTTTTGCATCAACCACGCTTAATTTCACTATCTAGAATTAAGTTATCTAGCGTTTCTAGCAAGCTATACTTATTTGGCATTTAGTATGCAACGTTATTCTTTCAGTCACATACACCCACAAACAAACTACTGATAAATCGGGTAAGTTCAGCTTCAAGGTAACAAAAAGTTAAAGAAGGTAAAAGGTTTAAAAAAAAAAAAAGACCAGCATCAAAATCTAGCATAAAATGCAGGTGCTTATAAGATCTACTCATTGCCATTTCTCATTCGACCTGTTTCAAATTTCAGTTGTGACTAAGCTTTCCTTATTTATTCAGCAATCATTCAGCCTACATACATTACTTTTATTTTTCATTCTTGATACGGCTAAAGCATTTTCCATAAACTAAGGACTTCCTACTCCGCATCGCGTTAGCAGGTTCTCACATGCAGAACAAAATGGAGCAGTGTTCCCTTTAAAAAAGAAAAAAGATGGTAAATTCCATCAAAATCTTAACGATATTATAAACTCCAAAACACGCCAGAAAATAACATTATATTCACAGGGGGAAAAAAAAACAAAACTATTACTTGGTATCATTAGCATTGTCAGACACAATTAACCTACACATTTCTCTGACTTGTATTAAAGAAAAACCAACATCTTGTTTTGTAGCGTAACGGAACGCAAATTTCAACCAATCGACGAAGATCATGAGTTTTATTTTAGCGCATCATCGGATGCTTTCCAAAGACCACGGAGAAAAGTCTGCGCATTTTATATCCGACAGCATATATATATGCGCCACATACGAAATTTTTGACAAAATATGTAAAAAGGATTATTACTTCACATTTTGGATCTTGCTAACACCTTTCGTTCAATGAAACGTGATATTTGTTCTTATTTTGTTTGATTTTTTTTGTTCCTCTCTTTCCCTCTCAATCGCCGACCCGGCGATTTTCGGTAAGCTGATTTTCAGCGCCACGTGATCCCGTCCAATGTTTGTAAACACGCGTCAGTCACATGTGACGCTGACGTCAGAGAAAGAGTCCCCGCTGCGTGTCCGCCAATCGCAATGCGGGGGCGTGGCAATGGGGGCGTGACCTGATGTGACGTGCTGTGGAAAAAACGTTTAGGGAAGGGAGAGAGGCACTCGGGACGGGGGGGATAGTAGTCGGTGATAAGGCGTAGGGAGTTATTATTCGGGATTGGGAATAGTGGGAATCGGTGTGATGAGTCAGAATTGGGGTGATAGACCAGGTTCTTACAAAGCCGTCGCTTGATCCGCAGTGGTCACCAGCGAACCTGTTCATACATGTAAGTAGTGTTTTTATTTATAGGGGGAAATATATCAATTCTGTGTTTATCACTACGACGCCAAAGGTGCACACATACGTCACACGCGTTTAATCCACTCATACTTAGGCTACTAATAGAGTAGTAATTTGGCTTTATTGGAGTTTCTGCCAGTATCTCATGCATGCGGGATATGCGACTGCGACGCCAGCTTGCTGGCTTCTTGGTGGCGCTTGCTGACTTGCCGTCTTACGGCTTATATAAAGAGCACTGCGTCAGAGAGAAGACCGTCGGCTAAACGGTCCGATACGTGCGGCATTTTATCTGCGTTTAGGTAAACAGGACAACTGCTCGGCCAGGCAAAAGTAAAGTGCATGATCTGTTACAATCAATAATGATAACAATAATTATAATGTAGCAATAAAAAGCGACAGAATATTTTCAGAAACTGCACTGGACTGCGATGTTGCACAGAGGGAGGCGGGGTGTAAATTAATCGGTAAAAACCTGGCGGGGGCGAAGGGATGTTACGCAGTTCTTATTGGGAGTGCGTATTAATTTTCCCATGACACCGTGAGCGTTACATGTACAGTTTGTATATCGGGGGTGTCCAAAAAACACACGCACAAAACGTCATAAACATGCATTGATATCCGGTATATTTTATTTAAGTATACTGTTTAAATAAAACAGGATTCTCCGCATCATCATATATGAAACGTCAGTTGTTATGCTTATAGTTTAGGAGGAAGGATGTTTACGTGGTTGTATCTGAATATATAGTAACAGAATTTGCATGGGCGTCTGCATGCGTATCACAGTACAACCTCAGACCAAATTTTCTATATAACCGTTTAACGCAAGAAAGATAACAGCTTTAACGACCGTTTCTCCTGGTTGATGTGCGTGAGGTATTTGAAAACTGTGTTATTAAACGCAAATAACTACTTTCTTTATTCCTGCAGCTTTTCAGAATAGATGGGCGGATTTCAAATTGCTGCGCACAGTTGATAAGACGCGCATTAACCTGCTATTGTATTTCTGAACCAAGGTGGTCGCTGTTCTGCTTCGCGACACCGCTGTAGCCATCTGTAAAGTCTTAGGAATCATCCCACACGTACAATAAATGAAGGGGTGGCCTGTTACATTATACTGCCATCCATCAGGCTATCAGTTTCAGGCAATTGTTTTAGCATTCTTATTATTAACGGAAGCAGTGGAAATATTAACAGGGCGAAGTACCTTTAACAAGCAAGCAATAATGTAGCAGTGATGACCCAAAAAAGAGGAAAATATCCATAACAACACAAAACTGTTAGTAATAAGGTTGTTTGTGGTCTGCTGACTGTTCGTGACTGTTGTAAATGCAGAATTAATAGCCCTGACTGTCCCAGGACACACTGACGGGCAGGTTTGTATACGCCTGCGGCCAGTCGTACTGTCTGCGATTATGCCCCTATTGCCATCGCGAATTGGAGATCCCACCATCGGGATTCCTCCAGTGGACCGGGACAGTGGTTTGTTGCACTTGTGTGCTGAAAAGCGAAGCAGTGGGAAGCCAGCCAAAGACACAGCTCCCTGTGTTGAGGGAGGGGGGGTGAGAAGAATTGACTCATCACCATGGAAAGCAGTCGGCAGGATGCTCGACAACACAAAGCACTTTGGAAGAGAGATGTAGCGCGATGCAGGGCCCACAGGACGCCTCTTTATTTATGCCTTATGGACAGTAATTGGAACAGGGGAGAAAAAAAAAATAAAGTTTTGATGACGCTGGTGAATGAAGTTAAAACCGGCAGGACCAGCTAACAGTGACTCATGGTGAAGCTTATTCTCTGTGTGCTTTAGGTAAAAAGAAGAAATTATAAAAGTGCACAAAAGCTTAAAGGGCTGAGGGTGGACGGGGAGGGGGGTGTTAAAGTATGTGCACATGTAAGATCTTATTTTATTTATATTGTCATGTAATCCCAGTAAAAGAGGTCCTCTTAGCGAAAATGGAAAGGTAAGCAATTCCACAGTCACCAGACTGTCGATTCCATGCCGTCTTCACCTCCCGAGTGCCGAAACCAAATATTTGTATCTCTTGTGCATGTTGTCTCCGTCTGCCCTCATTTGAAGCCAGTGTGTAAATACCTCTGTTTAATATTTTGTTGGTTAAAACTTTGTGGGGCGGGGGTGTGAAAGTTGAATTTGCAGTTCTGCCGCTGGCCTACTTCCGAGGAGGGCGAAGTGTGACGCATCACAGTAGCCTGTCACTGCTCGCTGCTCGGTGACGCTACGCAGGAAGTGAAACGTCGAAGGGCTGCAGGCTTGTATATTTGTACCTCGCTGCACAGAACGTCGACTTTGTCATTGGTGGGGACCAGCTGTCGCTCGAATCCTCAGTCACCCAGATTTCGCTTGTTTATGCGACCTTCCAGTGGGTTTTATCGGACTGTCCACTGCCTGGATCACACGCTCCATCACAGAACCTTCTAGAACCTTCTTCAAGCTGAGCGAAAAAATACCTGTGATTACTGAAAGTAGATTAAGAGGGGGGGTGAGTTTAGGCCGCCCCCCCCCACATGGCGTATTGGGGTTTTGACCTGGGTGAGGCCGAGTCGCTTCTCTTGTAGGGTACAGCGCTTCACGCAACGACGCATCTAAAATTATCAGCTGCCGCCCGGTGAACGGCTCAGTATAAATAGCTGGGGGGGGGGGGGAGCGTCGATGGTTTGTTTTGGACGTCACCGTCATGTGGTAACTTCATTCGCCGATTTGGGGCTGGTGCTTTTCCCAAGGCAGTTTACCCAAGGCAGTTTACCTAAGGTAATTCTGCTCAGTTTACTTGAAGTGAATGTTGTTCCTACACGTTTTCATCTTGATGGAGGATTCAGAGAGGGACTTTGGGACAATCAGGGGGACAGGGCCACTTGGGGGCTGTCTGGACGACAGCTGCCCGAGGTTGGCATTTCTTACCTCTGGATATCCTTCCCAGTCTTTCTCCCTTGCCTATCCCCATGCCCATTTGTTGCTCTCGCACACCCCCCCCCGAGCCCATCGGGTAGTGCAGTGAAAATCAGTTCTTCCGGCATCGACCTGGCAATCTCAAGCTGAACCCAGTGACTGCGGCAAACCCAGAGTCACAGGCCACATCAAACGCTCTGGACGGGGGCCCAAAGCAGAACTGCATGTGCTGTGTCACCTATTAGTGCGTCATTGGGCTGGTTGTAAGGGTTGTTTGCCCTTAAGTATCTTTGGAACGAAAAATCCATCCAAAGTCGTGTAAAAAAAGAAACCAAGACAGGGCACAGGACTCAAGCTAAAATGACACTTTGACATCTTCTCTGCATATGTGCTCTTAAAATGCAAGGAGAATGTCAAACCAGAAATAAAATTAAAAAAATAAAGCAGCTTTCTAGTCCGTGCTGACGTGGGCAGGCTAGGCTGAGCTGCTGGACCACAGCCTGGTAATCTTGGGGTCCCCCCCCAGCACATGCCCACGCGCCCGCCGTTCACGCTGAGGGCCAGACATGGGCAGGGTTTGGCCTGAACAATCCACGATGAGGTCATCTTGGTTCTGCTCCGAAACACCAGACTAATAATTAAACGATAGTTTAGCATGTATCTGCCTTCCGCCACGTAGAGAAAGACATAATATGTCGCTTGGATTAATCATTATTCCTAAATAAACATCAACGTTGCTTTTGGAGGATTTGTTTCTAAACCCCTAACATTCGCTTTGGAGAAATGTGGGTTCTCCTAGCCTCATCATTTCTACACACACGCATTTTAATTCGGAGCTGTAATCTGTTAATGGCTTATAGTTCTTCCTGCATTTGTCCATGCAGATGGAGAAGTCCAGTGCATCATGGGAAGTCCAACGCGTGACAGGAAGCTCCCCTCTTTTGTACCTGGACCCGGACTGGCAAGCGAGGAGCCAGAGCACGTAGACAAACAGGTAGGAGAAGAGGAAAGGCTCTTCTTTATATTACAAGAGAGCATGAGAGGCCTGGTTAGGGATTATATGTAACCCTTCACCATGAAATGAGTCTTCAGTCGCACTGGTAGAAATACACCCATAAGACTCATTTCGTGGTGATGGGTCACATATTGGCTCTAGTAACCATTCTGAGATAATACAGCCTGCGAGGAGTGTTGGTCGAGCCTAGATTTTTGCACTGAGGTGAAACTAGAACCTGGAATCCTTGCCCCGTGTCTTAGCTGACAAATAATTTGTGTTATTAATGCTTTTAAAGTATTTTTTTTTTTTGGAAACTCATTGATAAGAAATTGTAAACATGTGTCAGTCCTGCCTAGAACTCTCCTTAGTTTTCAGAGGAGATTGAACCGGTGAGAGCAGAACAATAGACATTAACTTTTGGGGAGTGGGTCTCGGCTATACGGACACACTGCATAGCTGTCGGACCTTCACGTCACGACGGGTCTCCAAAATACCCAGCATTCACCTTGGCAGCTGGAACACAGTTGATTTAATTGATCACATCTGGGAATAATTTCAGAGGAAGGTCAAAGATCTCCAAGTCCACCTAACGCCATTACGAAGCATCGAGAGGCCTTGGAATTTCTAAAAGTGATCCACTCACATCCTGCCTGCCGTCCAGGGTGATCATGCGAAGCCTTTCCAGAGAAACCGGAATTTCCGCTGTCGCCCGAATTGAGTACACAGGTTAAAGGAAAACCAAAATAGGCATTTGAAAATGTCACAGAACATCGATGGCTAACACATGCGCCATGTCTCTCGAACAGAAGCCTGTAGTTGCGTTCACTTGGCAGGGCCATTTAGGTGACTGGTGAGCTAGTGACATCGGCATTAAGATCCCAAAATGCACCAGAGGCAGAAAGTTACTCATATGACCAGAAGGTCAAGCTGGCGGAGTCAGATTTGGGGTCATTGAGAAAACCCTGTTTGTGACTTTTCTGGAGGAAGTTTGTCTGCCGTTGTTAGTTTTGGTGCATTTGCGGTTGGAAGCCTTCATTCCCCGCAAAAAGCAGAACCTCGGACTTCTCTGTCTGCTATCCAGGGTTAGGGCTCCCTGCAGGGTGCTGACCAGGGCAGCCGCACGCCAGCTACGGCCGCGGCCACTGAAATATTAAAGAGCAAAAGGCAGCTGTTACGTTTACAGTGGCTCCCACATTCACCTTGGCGGATTGGCGAGTTTGGCATGGTTCCAGCGGAGAGCCGCAGATGGTCCTTACGTGCTGAATCATGCCCTCTGAGAGATCGGTCAGTTCTGGATTGTTCTGGAAAGCTCGGGGACCCATGCGTCACAGCGTCAGCTGACGGTCTCAGTCCGTTTGCAGCTGCGTAAGTCCTTTCATTCTGGTCATCGTTGTGATTGGAAGATCCTCATTCCTGGAGTTGTGTCACCAGCCCCCCCACCCCCCAAGCAAGGTGTGACGCAGGCCCCCTCCCTCCACCCCACCCCTCACTGTCTACCCATCTCATTATCTCTCATCTTCATTGTTTGTTTGTTTGTTTTTTTTTTTGCCTTACTCCAAAAGTGGGACGGTACGCCTTTAAAAGCACTAGTTGTCAGGTGACTGAGGAGACACAGTCAGCACAGCTTGCAGGAAGAAACCGAACGCAGTGGAGTACCGCCGAGAGGGAGGGAGAGAGAGAGAGAGAGAGGGAAAGAGAGAGAGATAAAGAGAGACCTGGCTTGAGCGAGGCAGAGAGAGAGAGGAGGCGTGGAGGCAGGCTGGTGGGATAGAAGCGTCCCTTTAACGGTGTCGGTGCGACAGCAGTGCCAGTGGCCGGAGTTGTTGAAGAAGGCGCACCGTACTCTGGGTGGGGGGGGCAGGAGCAGCGGGTGGGGGGGGGGCTCAGGGAATTAAGTGCTGCGTCACAGCGAGGCAGAGATATTGTGAGGACAGGCGGTCACACGCACGGCTGTCTGAGGCTCGACGCCGGCCCAGCCGTCCCACCGTCCTTCCGCCCAGCCGTCCCGCCGGCCGTCCACCATCGGGGCTTTGTTGACATCCAGAGGAGCGACGGAGCTCCTGCTGCCATCGCGGCTTGAGAAGGAGAGCGATCGCAGGCACGGCAGCGGGAGAGGCGTTCTGGATTAGTTGCTACGTCACTTTTTCACGTCAACAGGGAGAAGCAGCAGCTAGGATAACAGAAGCCTAGACTGTGCAACCTGCGCACCCTCGCAGGCTTTTCCCGGCGTGTCTGTCACTAACGCTGCCTGTGACCAGCTCCCTCCGCCATCCGTGGAGGGAGCGAGGGGCTGCGGACGCAGACGGTGGCGCAGTTTGGGTCGGACCGACGTGGACCCGGAGCGGGGTACGAGGCAAGCAGTTAACGCAGGGCGGACTGTTCTGGAAGATTCTTTGTGTCAGGATAGCATGTGCCTGAGAGTGGCATAGAAGAAGGAGGTCATTATCGTCAAATATACGTACAGTGACGCCAATGGTGGCAAAGGGAATATGTGGGTATAAATATCATATGTAAACGACGCATAAATCGGTATGTAAATAGGCGCTCATGCATATATTTACCTGTTGCTCTGCTAAATGCAAGTTGACGCATGAAAATCTGTCTGTATACATATGCTGAATCAACTGTGAAATAGCATCTCCTCTCTACACAACAAGTCATTTTTAAAGACTTGTTATTTTTCTCATTTCAGCCCCGATTTAGCGGACGACCCTGTGGTAAGTGACAAACCCAGAGTTCGCTCTCAGCTGGGTCGAGGACCTGCGGGATGCAGCACAGGGCAGGGGTGATGTTAGCCAGATTGGGCGGGGTCTAAAAGGCGGGGTGGAGGGGTACTCATGTTACATGTTACCTGGGCAGGTCGTACCTCGCATGTGAATTTTTTACTCGCAATGGCGGGTCTGTTCGTGACACAGTGTTTCTTCCTCCCCAAGAGCATGTTGGGGGTGCGGGGGGGGGGGGGGGGGGGGGGGCGGGAAAGAGTGGTGGTTTGGAAGATTCCACAGGATAGATGAAGCAGTGCTTCCGGGCAGCCGGAACGTGCTGTTTACCTTGCTGTCCTGGCAACACATATGACCACTGACTCCCAAACGCATATCCCGGCATAACGGGGGCAAAGGAGCCAAACTCCTCTCCGCCGGCCGCAGTCTAAGCAGCCTCATTTGCTGGATGAGGGGCCGGCAGGTGCACGGCTGATTCCGATTGGCCAAGACGTGACGCGTTGTCATTTCAGTCTTCTGTTTTTGCTGAAAGTGATGGCAGCTGTTTTGGAAAAAAAAAAAACATTCTTGTCAGCATGGCCTCCTGTTTTACAGCCGTGGCCTTAATATATGGAGATAATTTAAATTTAAACGACTGCCTTATACCTATAGAAATATCAACTCAAATATTTATACCGTTTTCTCGGGATTGCGATTGCCAAAGGGCCTCAGCTGGGTACTGTTGTTGTTGTCCTCGTTGTTTTCCCTGTATTAGCTCATAACCAGGAAGTGATGTAGCCGACGTGTAGGTGCTGCTGATGGCCAGCGCTGGTCTGCAGATGATTCAAAGACCTGATTTGTCTTGGTGTGGCACATATGACCAAATTTGTGTCCTTCCCAGAAATGATGTTGGGATCTAGCAGGCTTCCTGAACGAGCCGCGGTGCGGATGGAGTCATTCCCTCCAGCTTCTTTCTGCCACGTCTGCCTGAAGTTTGATGGAAAGAAGTGCAGTTTTTGGCAGAGGGGGGTGGGAGGGGGGGTGATGAGGTTGTCTCCATGGGACGAGAGGCAGCTTTTGGACCAAGAGGTGCCTCGTTAGGACCATATAAATTACCCAGGTCCTTTTTTTGCAGGCCGGACGGGCGGCTGGGTGCCGGCCGTATAAATTCACACAGTGGTTTCCAGCGGTGCCTCTCTCATCGGGCTGTCGGTAATGACACATAGTCATGCTTGGCCTTCAAGGGATACAGAAATTAGTTTCTTTTTTTAGTTTAATCGAAATCGCCTCAAATGCATGGATATGAAGATGCATTAGGTCAATAATCAAACAGTGATGGATTTTTAAAGCAAACCAGCGTGTAACAGCAGCATCTACAACGTGATGTTAAACATTAAAGACTCAGAAATGTTATATCTGCATAACATGCCTGTATATATATATATTTACAAATGGATGAAAGGAACGATGAGAGAGATACCTGAATGCTCAGCCTGCATTGAAACAAGCCCGACAGGGACGTTATTTACTTTATACTGAGATATACGGAGTGCCGACGTATCAGAAGATACCTGTTTGACCGCAGGAGGAGGCTGATAACTTTAGTATTTTGCATCTTTTTTATTTTATAACATTTCTATGAAAGCAAACATTGACTGATATCCGAATCGCTTCGATTATAGAGTTTGTTTACCTTGCAAAGTTTTTAATATGTTCTTCGGGGGCTGGTTATGAGACAACTGGCTTCCGGTGGATGAAGCGGGCCGAGAAAATCGAGGCCTGGGTCTCACTGGTTGGCCAATGGAGCCCAATAATTTTGTTGCACCGCGATCGCAGATGCCCAGCGTGGATTGGGCACGTCGTGTTGCCGGGGAGATTTCAGAATCAGACCAGAGGATGGTTACAGAGGCAGTGAAGAAGCCTGTGGTGAAGGTACATTTAAACTCAGGGGGGTGGTCGTTGGACTTTAGAACCCAATGGCATGAAGTATTATTTATAAATTACCACAGATCACAGGAGTGGCATTTTTAATTAACCTCAATGTGGAAATGCAAGCTCGCTTAGAAAGTTAGCAAGCACGTTCATGTGTTACATCGTACAGGGCAGATGGCAAAAATCAGATTACCAAATGGCTTTTAGAGACCTCTCAATGGATTTTAAATGTGTCGTTTATGGTGCTGTCCGAACAGTTTACCTCTTCACGATGAACTGAAATTTGTAAAAATTTAGTACCTAGAATTTCTCAAACAGCCGTGTAAAATCATTTCCTTCGATTGCAAGCCGCATCAATTTCGGCTGCACTCGGCGTTTGATTAAATTAGCGATCCCCTCGCCTCCGCAGTGGCGGTAATAGGTGAAAATGGTGTCAGTAAGCTGCTGGGTGGAGCTTTCGGGCGAAAAGACGCAAAAAAAAACAGCCATCAGTTGGAAAAGGGCCGGACTTGACAAGCCTCTCTGTGATTTTTTTAGTTCCCATTTTATCCCCCAAAGACACATTGGAGAGGGGAGGGGAGGCATGGCTGTGCCTTTAAGCCTTAATGAACATGTGGTGGGTCAGACGCCGGAAGACAACCGAAGTCTGAAGAAGCGACGCGGAGCTGGAGGAGGGAGAAGCCAGCGGTACGAGACCCCCTCAGGGTCCGCAGAGCTTAACAGAGACGTTTATTTTTATTACCCTGTAATTAACCCCTAAACTTGAGCTTGTCTACCATTTCCCTTCCAGGCTCCTGGGCTCTAACTTCCCAAATTCCCATGTAAAAAGCCCTAGGGGTCACTTACTTTGGGACGCTTCCTAAATGTATAAAAGCAGCACAGCCGGCAAGTCTGTTATGCCACATGGGTGATGCTGCTAATTCGTATGAAGGTTACGTTCGGCACGGGGATTTGGGGTGTGGTGATTTGTTATTGGTAGGTATGTGGGGAGTTGAGAAGGGTATGTAATTAGAAGATGGGTATGTAGTTAGAATGGATGGATAGATGGATGGATATTATGTATATCTAGTTAAAAGTTACATATTTTTGTGTCATTTGTAATTTATGACAATACTGCAGTAAATATGGTTAATATTTTACAAATGTTTCAGAGATATTTTATTAGTGCCTTAATACTTTTTTTTAATGTAAAGGGTACTGGTGAAGATTGAATGTATGTTGCTTATTTTCTGTGCATTTGGCGCTGAGTAGGCATACCTGAATGTCAGGAAGCCATTCATTGCTGTGGCAACTTCACCGTAAGCACGGCTTTCTCCTGGCACACGGAGAGTCACATGGAGCTCTTACTGCCTGCCGTGAAGTTCCAGGGGTTTAGGGTTGCAGGAGAACAAACAACAGACACAGGAGAGCGAGAAAGGGTTGGAGAGAGACTGGGAGTCGTTTCGCCATTTGCGCAAGATGTGTGTTTTATTTGGCTCCCCCCACCCCCTGTCTGGCGGGGGCCTGTTGCCACTCACATCCGGGACGTCATCTTTGAGCCGCTGCCCTTCGCTCATGGGGTTGCGAGTCAGATTGCACGCAAAAAATAAAAGAGATATGATGGGGGGGGCGTGGCTCCCGTTAAAGGGCACTGATGCAGATAAGAAGGATCCTACATGCAATCGGAGAGCAGGGTGGGGAGTGGTTGGTGCTGCACGTATTCCAGCTCAGAAAGTGCTATCATATCATTTCAGTGGTACGGCCTGGAACAAGAGGCAGTAATGGAGGCGAGTAGTGAATGACCCGCATCTGCCTGTATTTCTCCAGCTGGCCTGAGGGTGCCGTCAGCAGGTCCAGCCGGGAGGGTCCTTGGTTCATCCTTTGCGCATGTCTATAGTGCCCCCAAGAATGGGGTGGGGGGCTGGTTTGCTGGTTTCTGTATCGCCTTGTGCGCTGGCCCTTTCCAAGCGTGCCATCTCACTGCCTGGGGAGTGACGGTCCGCATACTTAATCCAGGGGCCTGGCCAAAAAAGGCCCTTTTGTTGGAGTTATCTCCCAAGGACGCGCGGAGTCGGGGCTGAGGACTCGCCACCGTTTGACTGACTTATTCAGGTCATTGAATTAGTCTGTTTTAAGACACGCAGTGTGAGTCATGTGCTTTTTTAAAATAACCCCGGTAAAACCGTCAAGAACCTGTTACCGAATTGTTGACCAAACACTTCTGTTACACCGCCGTTTTGTTTGCCCCTGACTCCAGATGCTAAAACTCGACCCAGGGGTGTTTCACGAATGAGGAGGTTTTCAAAGGGCTGAGGGAGGAGGAGATACTATCCGGGTTTATTTGTAACACCGTCATTCAATACCGCAGCCAGAATCCGGGTTTTTTACGAGTCACGACAAAGACACAAAAAAATACACACGCAACCACATATGTGGTCTTCGGGGAGGCTGCCAAAGTCATCAGCCATTGCAACTGCGGCCATTGATTTCAGTACGGTGTTTTTTGCACATTAATCTGGCCTTCTATATAGACCATAAATAACCCTGCATTAGACCATAAAATATATATATTCATGCATACAATTCTGTACGATCAATTGCCCCTACTGGGTATAATCAGGCAGGATCAGTGTCTAAAGTCCAAGCTAAGGTGTGTCCCATGTGAACGGCCAGGAGTACAGGGCAATGGTTTATGTCACATCGTAACGCTAGTGACAGAATGTGTGTCGTGCTTCTTTAAATGAAGACGTTATGCTTCCATAAAAGGTACATCACAAGAGGTACTGCTGGTAGGGCCCTGTTTTAAAGTTTTCGGTTTGGAAAACCCCTCAGCCCTGGCCATGAAACGGAGCCACGGATAGAAGTGGTCCTTAATGAAAGGTCACAAGAATCGAGATCCTTTGTCTGCACTAACGCCATCGCCCAGCGCCTCACTGGCTCTCCAGCAAGTGGGGAGGGTGGGGGGGTAGACAATCAGCCAGGGTTGAGTTTCAGGCCGAAGGGCGTCCCTCGGAACTTTAAACGAGCGATTCACTTGCCAACACCCTGGCACTGTTTTATTGGTAGGATAAGTGAGCAGCAACTGAAGACTTGGAAGGTTGTTTGTGTTGGGGGGGGGGGGGGATCTAGGCACTGTGTCAGTAAGACTGCTATTGGTTACACCCACCTGATCTTAAAAAAAAAAACCACCCGCCTCCCCCAATCTCTGACGTACGTAAGTGTATCGTTAATTTCCATCAGCTTATGCCGTATGAATTATTGGCGCTTAATGAAAAACCTGAGAACACCCATGCTATTTTCAGCAAACAGTGATTAGCGACTTCAGGAAACTGCAGAGAAGGGTATGTCCTGGACGGGGATGGAGGCAATCATAAGGAACACACGGGCATAGAGGGTCCTGACCGCAGGAGCCAGACCTCACTGCTGGGGCAAGACCCCTGCATGTTCGGGGTGCCAGGCTGCCTGGCTGACTCCACACTCACTCGGAGGTCTTTGGCCTCTTCGGATCTTTTGCTCTGACTTCGTTGCAGGATTACATGGAATGTTAGACACTTGGGCTTCCTTATACACATTTCGACATTGAGGAGCCTGAGGTGCAAGGAAACGTAAAACATTTACAGCAGAAGTGAAAAGGTTAGCGGAAATACAGGGGTTTAATATTGTAGAGGGGAACAATTAAGCCGCAGGAATGAGTGGGGGGGGGGGGGTTGCAGTAAACAGGATCCTTTGAGGAATGAGTTTAAGACAGCCGGTTCAAACACGCTTTCCTTTCTCTCACAGAACAAAGGGTACGGTAACCTGACGCGCACAGCCTGTGTATCTTCCCTCTGTCGGCCGATTCTTTCCTCTCAGGTCTCCCCCCATAGATCTGGGCTCTACAGATGACAAATCTGAACCGTGGGGCCGTGTGGACAAGGCTTTCCAGTGTCACGAAGCAAATATTAGCCCTTACATAACAAGTGTCGGTGCCTACTGATGTGGCAGAAAAGTATGTGTAGGGGTTGGGCGGGGGGGCAGAAGGGTTGCTGTCTTAATTTAAAAAACTGTTTCCTCTTGTTCTTTTTTGGGCTCACAAGTTCTACATCTGTGTTTTCATTTTCTTTCATCTTCTTCAAGGTACTTTGTCACCATGGCTGTCTTGTTTGGTGTTGTCATGACAGTGTTGTGTAAAGAAACGAAATAATCATGATATGTTGTGCTTTACAAGGACTGCCATGTAATGGAATACATGCTTTTTGTTTCGTCTGCTCTATCCAGGTTCTGATTAAATACATTTCCTCTTTTGTCAGGGCGGATCAGGTTCCTGGCAGAGTCATTCCTAGTTTGCCTTTTTTGTTTTCAAATTACATCACACTTCAGCAGACGGATAACCCAGGAAATGGAGGTGAGTGGCACATTATTTTAAGAAATAATTTCAAGAAATTATACAGAAATAAGGCATGACACACTTAACTGCAAAGATATCACATTTTGAATTTAGGGGTTCTATAACCTTATCTTTAGCCCTTTGAAGTGTGGTATAAATAATTATATTCTTTCTAATGCTAATAAGAATCTCTCTCTTGTTTCTGGTTGGCTTGGATTCAGCAGATGTCTAAGGCAGCTTCAGAGTTCAAAGGTCAGCACGTCTGTTTGAAGTCCTGCGTCTGTCATTGCAGTTCGTCTTCAGGAAAACTCTCACGATCTTTATCTTCCATTCAGAAACCAGAAAGTGTCTGCTAGCATCTTTCTTACTTTTGTAACTTGTGTATGAATTGGATCATTAGAAAATGTGGTGGATTTCAATCTGGTCCTGGAGTATCTTCAGTTTTTACCCGTTTTTGTTAAAAACCAGCTTCTGCTGTGAAGTTTTGATCAGTGTCCTATACTTCGAGGCAGAGGTTCTAGGCTACATGTAACCTGGCACTGGGCAAGTCGGGTGGATGATGGGACTGCGCCCGTGTGAAATTCTGTTTGTGCTAAAGGTGTGGTTTGGGTTCAAATCCCACTACTATGGCTTTACCTTCACTTTTATTAGTTAGTCCAGTACAGATACTTGTGGTTTAGAAGAGTTTGTATCCAAGCTGAGCTGGACTGACATCCCTTGGATGATGGCCTGTGCCTCAAGCCCTGTTTTTTAGGATTAAAATGTCACTTCCTGTTAGAGTCATTAGTGTACATGACATTGTGTCTTTTAAAATGGAACATGTTACTTTGGCTTGTTTTGGTTAATCTGTGGTTCTTGAATAGTAAAAAAAATCTCTTCATCTGAGATGATTAAATACCAATGCATACTTCATCTTCCAAGAACCTATCCAGTACAGTGCCACAGGAATCAATTAATCTGCTTAGTGAAATAATTTATGGTGGTGATTTGCATTGCATAGTTAACGGTATAAACATATCTCCAAAATTTCAAGATAATATCATGGTGAGAATTTAATCAGCAGAAGTAATTAGCAGAATTTAATCAAGAGCATGATAATAAGAATTAAAACTGATTAATCAATTAATTAAGAGTTCAGTGTAGAAAATAATAGCATATAGATATAGCACGTAGATATGTGACAGTTGCTACCATGCACTGCCAATAATGCTCATAAGTATTGACAAGTATTGATTATTTACATTTAGAGTATCGGTAAAATCATGTCGGTTTTTATATGACAATTTAAACAATATTTTGTTATCTCAGAATATGGTAAAAATATAATGAAAACATGCTTACAGCTAATGATACATTTTTGTTGTTGTTGCTGCTGTTTCTGTGAGTGTTTTCAGTGTACGAGTCTTAACCAGTTTCCGGCAACTTCTGCAGGAACCCTACTGAGGAGAAGACGTACACCTGCAAAGACATTGAGCTAACAGACGAGTCACGCTAACAGTCTGCTTCTGGAAGCTGGTTTCAGATGGTGGCTTAGAGTGTCTATAATATGAATCTAGCACCATTTGAAATCAGTGTTCTTGGGGTGGAAATGGCACCTTTGCCGGCTCAGGGAGAAAAGCTCTGCCGCTGAATGCGCAATTAAAGGCCAGCATTTGTGTTTATATTTGACTCTAGGTTCCTCTTAAGTAAAACCCATTTAGCGTAAAATCCCACAGCATAGCTTTTGTTTGTGGGAAAGAAAAGACTGGATTTTGAAATTAACCAATTCGCAAAAAGAACCTCAGGTGTTATGTGTTCGCTTTGTTTTATACTTCTAATTTTAAAAAGTATGCTTTTAACTTGTGTTGCTGTGGTACAGGAAGTAGCCTGGGAAGTCACACGTCAGCAGAAGGACGCCCCGTGTTATCTCTCATCAGGGCTGACTGATTTCTTCTGGTGTTCAGAGTCACCTGCAGCTTTCTAGCACCATTTGAAATCGGTTACAATGTAGGAGGGAAATCGGCACAGAGAACTTGGAAAGACAAGCGGAGGAGGGAAGAGTGGACGGGAAGGGAGATCCCCAGTCCAGCCTGTGTTTGCACGAGGGTCTGTGGTCCAAGATGATTCAATCGATAACCGTCAATGCATGCAAAGCTTGTGAAAATGTCTTTCTTCAGTAGGTTTTGGTCTGTAACCCACATTTTCTTTTGGCTCTGGGTACAACGAACAAAGGATGCAGTCATTGAAGGTCAGTTCTAAAACCAAAAATAAATCAAAACTAAACAGAAGCCTAACTGGTTCCAAAGTAGCTCGCCGAGCATGTGCTCAGCCTGCTACAGCCTGCCCCCTGGTGCCGGGAATCTGTTCCGTTCCCCCGAGGACTCAGCGGACGCGACCCCGTCGTTTGGCTGTCGCGAGCCACCGCTTCTTATGATCGTGGAATTTTCCGCGAGGCCTAAATTGTGCTTTTTTTGGTCTTTGATTTAAAACGCACTGAGGCGTGATGCTTCCCGTGGCAACTGACTCGGGCGGATAGGATGTTGCACGGACTCCATCCTCGATTACAGGAAATGGCAATCTGGTCATCTGCGACTAACGTAATCCTGGTATACAGAGGTAAGAGCAGTCACAGTTAAAGGTGAGGTGTCATACTGAAAGGTAAAGCAGTGGTAGGTAAATATGTCTGGCAAAGAAGAACAACTTTTTGACCTTTCGTTGTCTATTTCTCTACCTCATAAAGAGCGACAGACGCAGTGTGAGTTTTCTGCGCGTATTGTGGGCTGAGCTTCCTCGCCATGTGCCGTCACTGTTCCGGAACCCAGGCGAGACTCCGCTAGACGCGCAGGTTTCATTTGGGGAAAACAGCAGAATGTTCCGACCTTCTGAACTCGCCTTACATCATCACTTGGCACGAATTCTGCTGGCCGTAAAACCCAGAGCAGCGGCGGCGTGAGAGACAGGTTCTCCTCGCTTCTGTTCTTAAAGCACTAAAGCGGCTTCATCTGTGTTTAGCAGAGACTCCAGCTCAGAGGAATCTTCACACAGCTTCAGTTCTAAATATCTTCATTGCAGTAATTATTTGGAATGTCAGTCGCCTCACCTGGACTTTCAGGCACTAATTAAAGCAAATTGCAAAGCCAGTGGGACTCCAGTCCTCCGGAGTCAGATTGGCACCCCAGCTGTGAGCAGACAGGCACCCTGCGCGTATTCAGCACATGCCAGCCCTGGTTTCTCGCCGGCCACTCCGAGGAACATCACGGTTAAACAGTGAACTCCTGCACTCCATTCTTTGGGACAAAGAGGAATTTTCGATCTAGAAGGAACGGTGAGCTAGGAAACGAGGAGTGTCATATCGTGTATTTACTTGCAGGCTTTGTAAAGGGAAGCATCAGTGTGATCCAATTGAAAATGCAGTCTTTGGCATACGAGAGCCAATACACGATACAGAGACTTAAACGGGTGTGCTGCGTATGTAAGTGTTTGAAATAAATTTTTGTTATGATGTAATATTGTTTATACCACCAGGTGGCACTTCACCGCTGTAATGTAGTCATTCAATTTGATGGCAAGAGTGTCTGAAAGACCTCATTTGTGTTAAACGCTAATATAGTCAGTTACATTGACCCAAAGCCTGCCCTGCAAAAGTTGTGACATGATACAAACCCAAAAATATTAAGTTACCTAAAATATTTAGCACAACCCTTCAGTGCCTTGGCTTCTGCAGTATGGCAGTGATGTTATATAGAATGCAGTCAATTGAGGAATTCATTTCAAGTGAGTGTAATATAAAGCATTTTGAAGGCATAAGTGAAACATAAGGGGCTGTTATGAATTAAGGTGCGCACACATGATAGCACTGTGCCACGTAAATACCGAAGCGTGTACCAAGTATTGCAGCTCAGCCAGCAGAGGGCAGCAGAGGGAAGCTTTGTTATTCCATGATGGTGATCAGTGATTTGGCTGGTTCAGGCATTTTTGTTCACTATAGTTGATTTCTGACTAGAAATATAATTCAGTACAGGTTCATTGCTTACCCCTAAATACTGTTGCTATTATCGTTATATCAGATGGAAGTGTGGGGTTTGTTTTGGGTGAAGTTTGTCTTCTAAAAGGATGTTTCAGGGTGTTTTACCTCCACAGGATTCTTCTAGTTCAGTCAAATGTAATAGTTTCCCCTGTCAGCTGTCTGACTTATTGTGGTAAATTTGCCCTGAGCCAAGTCAGCTTGTGGCGTAATACTGGCTTTCCCAGGGGTGACTCACAGATGGAGGACCCTAGTCACAGCTATGGTACTGCTGTAGTTTGCTTTGCTGTGCAGAATACACACAGTTCTGCTATTACATGACGCAACATGAATTGGCTCATCTGTGATTGATAAATACGGGAAACTTGTTAGTAAAACACAAATATGTTGGCTTGTGCATAATTTCTTCTCCACTTTATGGTTTGAATAGAACAGTAACAGACCTGAACAATTTTGCCCATGAAGGATTATGACTAATTTATTCACTAATTTATTTCACTAAGTAACAGTGAAATTTCAGGCATAAAAAAACAGGAAACTTGAGGACAATTGTTAAAAAACTTGATGTTATAAAGAACTTCGAAGAGACTAGGTAATGCTTTGGTTAGATATTTGGTCATTTTATTGCAGGATTTTGAGTAACACAAAGTTCTACAGGAATGCATCTACTGCATTATAGCAGAAACACGTTTGCTATGTAGGTGCTGGTTTGAGTCCCCAGGATTTTGGCTGATCCACAGCAGGTTGGCCAGTAAACCCCATTTCCAATGAGCCACTGAGGGTATACTGATAGATAGCTTGTTGCTCACTTCCTTATCAGTATGGAGTGGATTCTGCCTACTGAGCAAGTGAGATAGGTCAGTTAATAAGGCATGGAAAAATGAGGCATGGAAAAAATGAAGCGGAATGTTTTTCATTGGAACCACAGAACTCCAGCACTTAATGGGGAAGTATTATGTAAGCATTACGTAATCGTCTTTTCTATACTGGGAAGTGGGTGTGGTCCTGTGTTGCCATGGCAAGAAAAGGCGTTCATTGGCCTTAGCCAATGTGGGTGGGCATTGGGAGGGTCACCTGGAGTGATGGAAAGGGAAAGATCCAGAGGAATGTGCTGCCACTGGAAGCAGTGTGGGATTTTGGTTGAGGGGCTGTACATATATTACCATTATATTTGTCTTCTGCTCTCACAGGGCTTCTCCCATTTAATGTCACATTCTTTGTTTAATAAAACCTTTCTGGTTCTTTGATCTCCACTGTCTATCTCATCTGTCCTGCCCTGAGAATGCCCTCCTGCCTAGGACCTGCTGTATTTGTATAAATATACAGATTTTCAGGACATTGCTAATGAGTGACATGTAGAGGAAGGTTGACACTGGGATATCACAAAGTCTTTGCTTACGTTAAGGCACAACAGACAGAAGTCCTGAGACACAGGTCAGTGATCTCCTCAAACATAAATAAAAGCACAGGTGGTTAAATTAAAACCTGACAGTGCTACATTGGTTTTTGTTAAGTAAATTAAGAGTCTTAGGTCTTATCTAGCTCTTAGGAACAGAACAATTCTGACATTACTGCTTTAATCAGTTTACTGCAAAGGGGTAATTTCCCAAACACTGTCATCTGTTGTCTGGTGAGATGCTGGCAGACAAAGCTACTCTCCCCAATACTGTCACAGTCTTTGGGAAGCATCTGCTTGGCTCCAAGCCGCCCGTTTCCCATTCACACACATCCCGTTACGGTAAGGCCAAACGAGGGCAGCCCTTGTTCAGTGGACCTTTGTCAGCAGGCAGGGCCAAGCACTACACACAACAATCTGCCTCTTTTTGCACGGGGAGTTGCCTACTTGTTAACGAATCGACTTCTGCTGGAACACAGTGGACCACGAGAAGAATGAACCGCTTTACGTTGGAAATGAAAAGACAATGAGTCCAGATTCTATGTGTGATGCCCACCAGAATACATAGACCTTACAAAGAATTCATGGGCCTTCCCAAAGGATTACAGTAAAATACCATAGTCTACATATTCATTCACGAAGTGAGATGTTTGTGTTCTGAAAACTCATATGAATTAGAGGAGAGTAAACTTAAGAAGCAAATTAAATTTAACTGGATCGGCAGGGCCTCCATTAGCTATGGTAGTAATATGCCACTGGTTTTAGTTTCAGATTTTCCTTCACTTCGACATCACGCATCTACACAGTGAAATGCGTTTTGATTTCAAAATGGATTAAAAAAAATGTTGCTTGTTGTGTAATGTGCAAACAAGAGATTTACCTCCATCCATCATCTTCCGCTTAATCCGGGGTCGGGTCGCGGGGGCAGCAGTCTCAGCTGGGAGGCCCAGACTTCCCTCTCCCCGGCCACTTCATCCAGCTCCTCTGGGGGGATCCCGAGGCGTTCCCAGGCCAGCCGAGAAACATAGTCTCTCCAGCATGTCCTGGGTCTTCTCTGGGGTCTCCTCCCAGTGGGACATGCCCAGAACACCTCCCCAGGGAGGCGTCCAGGAGGCATCCTAATCAGATGCCCGAGCCACCTCATCTGGCTCCTCTCGATGCGGAGGAGCAGCGGCTCTACTCTGAGTCCCTCCCAAAGAGATTTACCTGTTTCTCCTCATCTACATTTTACTTTAACTTCCTGACATTAAGGATTCTTAAGTTTATCGTGCCAGCTGAGAGTACTCAGGTCTATACACAGAAAGTGTTGATACTAACCTCTGTGGACGGTACCCGCTCTGCATGCCTCGTGACAAGGTCAGACCCTTCAAGGAAGACTGAGCCACAAGGTTTACGGATTTCTGAAAGGGCCGGGTTTGTGCTTTGAAAGCAGCCCGGTCTCACGTTCTCAACATAACACACTCCCACAGAAGCGGGGAGCGCCTTCAAACAGACATTAAGGGCATCTTATCCCACCAGCATGGGATAGGGAGGCCTGCAGAGAGGAGATAATGGGCAACACGCAGGTCGACGCCCCCTAACTGGGCTTCATACAAATTACCAAGCACCTGTGTTCTGTACTAGATAACAATAGATTCAGACACCAACGTTAATCACTTGAAGGATGTAAAAGGAAACCAGTAACCTTAATGGCAGATCAGCTAACTGTATTTCTCAGTTTGTATAGTCTCACACTCCCTGGAATGTGTGTTTGAGTCTCACCCCCAAATGTGTTCACAAACGCTTCCTCTAGGTCCAAGAACACACAGCACACTAAACTGGGTGTTTTTAAATTAATCACAGTTAGTGTATGTGACCTCTGTCCTCTGCTTACTGAGGCTCCCAAAGCGTAAGAATTTCACACAGTAGTTTAGCAGGTAGCGCAACAAATATTCCATGATGTGGGCACTGCTGGGCCGTGGCCTATTTAACCGTCTGGCCTTCGGAAAGGAAGAGACGACATGCTTTCACCATAAGTTTCAGGAACAAAGCAAAACCAGAATAAAAAAAAAAACAAACAAACAGAAAAGTGCCACCCTCAGTTAGCATGTTGTCACCAGTTCAGCTTAGTTAAGGTTTGAAAATCACCACCAATAAAGGAAGCTGCTGACTGCGGCCTGGGACAAGAAAGATCCTCTCTAAGCGACACAGAGGACTGAGGAGAGAACCCAATTCTGACTATGGTATCGTCAAGGTGAAACCCTTATCAGCAATGAAAAACGAAACAATTATGCATTACATGAACATTTTCCCATTTTCATACACCAGCTAACATCTATTGACTAATCTATCCTGAATGACAGGTTTAAAACGGTAAGAAAGGGCGTTTCTTACTCACTGGCATGTCAATGTCACATTAAATCAATTGACAAATACATTTGCTCACCACGCCCTCTTACTAGTCCCTTGACTGAGACAGTTCGATTTTCCCACACCCAAACCCACAATCGGTTTTTTCTGGCTCCTATATTCAGATGAAGCCGGTATTTCCTCCTTGTGAACTGGATCCAGCCACCACTGTGCCTGGTACGAGTATTACCATAACACCCAGGAATTCCATCACTCCAGCCCTCCACCAAGTACCAGCGTGCCTCCTGACTTATCTTTACGTTGCAGCTTGATCAGAAACGCTCGCGCCGTATGCACTCAAAAATACTTTTTGCTGACGTTCTACATAAAGTGTACATGTGGAGACATGTTATTTCTGGATTAGATCACCAGCGAAACCAATGAAATTATAGGAATATTAAGAATAGAATAAAAAAAAAAAAAAAAACATAAACCCACAATGGATGTAGAGTTGAGTGACTATTAAATGCCTAACTATGTCACTCAGAGCTAAACTTATTGGAAATGACATCATACCACAGTCTACTCCAGCTTGACACAATCGACTGGAAACTAAGTCCGTGGCCAAGGAAAACATGAGTGCTCCCCCCATAACTCAGAAATACTTGAACAGATAAATGTCCCACCTCAGGAAGGGATCTCATCTTTGAGGCAGAACCTGATCTAAAATCGCTTTGCCTTGGACCTGGGGCGCATAGCTACAAAAGATGATAGAACCAAACTCCCACATCTGCTTAGCGTACTAATCTAGATACTGGACTCCATAATAATCCAGGAATGAGGCGTAAATGAAATGTGCTTGGATGGCGTGAAAGCTACAGGTGTCTAGCCAACGTAGGCTTGGGCAGATTCTAATTTTTCATACCAGCACACCAGACTTACACCACTGTATATGATATTTTGGAAGTATTTTCAAACGCGAATGCTATTCTGGTATTTTGGATCAGGAATCTATTCATTGAATTTCGCCGTTTACAATCTGCCACGCTGGGGGTGGGGGACACTGTTGCCTAGCAACAACCCTGGTCAAATGTCCATGTCCATACTGAAGTTTCACAATTTCCCAAAAGTGGTTTTAGAAGATTAACTGAATAACTATGGTGACCTTACCAGCAGTCATAGCAGTCGACAGATTACTTTCTAGTTCAGGTCAGTATACAAAACTACAGTCATTTGGCAAACCAACAAAATGTGGGATTTTAATACAAAGTGAACTGTGCAGAAAAGATTTACAGTTGGGACGTCACTCGTCTCACAACCTCACTAAATTTGAAGATGAAAACCCAAAACCAAAAGGACACTTCACAACTACATCCACATCCCTTCCATTTAATAACATCTGCTTAAAAGGTTTGTTCCTTCCTGAATAAAAGGGTTTACAAACCTTCTGAAAAAGCCCACTAATGCACTGTGAAAGGGATTTGTATGTTTCACACAAAAATAGGGGAACTTGGCAGACATTCCACCAAAACAAACCCAGTTCTACCTCCTCGCTCATTACTACTCTACTTCTGAACTTGCTGCCCCTTAGGTTTCCTTCCCTCAGGAAGTTCGACACAAAAAAGGCGGAGCGTGCCACAACCCAACCCAACATCAACAAGTGCAGCAGAAAAACAGCCAAGATCCAAATTTTCTATAAAGGTGATGACGTCAACAGATGGAGAAAAAGGAACAGAAACAGAAATGAGACCCACATGAGCACATGCAGAGTTGACGCAGTGGCAGCACTGTACCATAGCTGGTGTTTTCATATGAGCCCCAGTCTGAGGGCTGGACTCTTCAGTCGAGTCCAGTGAATCGGGCACAAGTGCCGGCTGCCACAAAAAGTGAAAGGCTGACAAACTGAGAAAGCTCTTAATTTATTGAATACATGAAAGGCATAGTCATTGGGAATACAGCATTAATCCCAGCCCTGACACTTTTCGACTCCACTGCGATGTACGAGCGATTCCTTTCATAAATAACTTGTTAGGTAGATTAACTTACTGGATATAAAATCAAAACATTTACAAGCAAATTTTGGGTGACCTGATGGTTTTCAGAGAAGCATTTTTTCCCAGAATATTTACAGTAATAATAGAGGACAAGTCGGGCAAACAATTAAATAAGTAGTTGTTAAAGATTACAACCATGTATACCATTAGATTGATAAATATACCCAGCCATACACACAAACGCATCTGCGCACAGCACAGGCAAGACAGGACAAATATCAGACAGTGATGTAATTACATATAGCATATGTGTTAAAGAGCATGTGGACGTGTCAATCCCAACCCTTACTGTATATATTTAAAGTCTGTTAGAGCGACAAGCACAGCAGCCACACTAAGGCAGCAAATCACTCTCTGCTCGTAGCCGCTGGGCAAGCAATCATTGCGCGTACGGATAGAGGTGACAGGGGAGCCCCGCTTTCAGGGCACAATAGGCACGTCACATTCCGTGTGAAAAAGCTGCTTTAGTGCACTTCCATTAGGGAAGTCGGTTTACTCCTGAAGCACACGTACTACTACATGTTACGCAGTGAGACTTTTCCGTGTCTACATACATGCACAGATTCAGCAAAAATCAGAAAGACCAATTGCATACGTACAGAAGACCATTTCATTATTGAATTCTAAATTCTAACTGCTTTAGTGATATTAACATTTTATTTAAAAACCTAATGGAAACGATAAGTGTGCAAATTTCCTGTGGTACGACACAATACTGTGTCATCAGATGCATAGTTCAGGTCCACAAAGTAAAAATCCAGACCAAGATGGTGTTTCAACCAACCAGTTGAGTCACTCTGTGACTGTGAGCCTTTATACTTTTTTGAACCTGGACTATCCACCTCTGGTCATTACTAAGGGCAGGATGAAGCCCTGTCAAAAGACATCCAGCTGGTTTATAACCAATCTAAAAACAGCTCCAGTGTGTGTAAATGGCTGGCCGAATCTGTATTAGCTTGGGGAGGCTTCTACCGGGGTGGGTCCACTGCGTAACATGTCGAGCGAGAAAACAGGAGGCAGCACAGTGAATGCCTGGGCAGCCATGGCAGCTGGGGATCAAACTTGATGGTCCTCTCAAAGTGAGGATGACCCTAAGGAGTGGGAGCAGTCCGGTTATAAACCGCTGTCCTGGAAGAAAGGTAAAGGAACCTAAATTAGACCCCATATCGGTGCAATCACTACAAAGTTCAATAGACAAAGAAATGCACAATTCGGCTTTGAAAGACTTGTTAAATTAGAGAACATTTGATTGCTGAAAAAAAGAAGGAACATTACAAAACAAAGAGCTCTGCGTGGGAGGGGGAGCAAAGGAAGGCACGTTCAAGGAGACAGTACGAATCTGCAGATACCTTGAGCAAGAATCTGAGAACAAGCCCTAATAAGCTGTCGTAGCCTTGGGGTCTTCCTCTCTGGTGTAGTAATCACTGCACAGCATGTTCAGATAGGGGAAATACAGTCAGTTCTGCCAACGCTCTGTCCTTTGCGCTTACATTAAAACTAAAACAAAGCCGCGTTAAAAGCTGCAAGACACTGAGGCTGGCAGGAAAAGGAGGAGGAGGATATTGATCAAGGCCTCTTTAAATCTACACGGTCCAGCAGAGAACCTGCCAGAACTGTGAGAGTGGTGACTGAGTTAGCAGTCAGTCCTCCAGACTGATACCACCATAGTTTAATTTTATTAGTATTTACATTTAATGACTTCAATTAATGTATGCATTTAAGCACGTTACACCAATGCTATGAGATGCATTTGGTTGCAAAAAATTTCACATTCCAAAAAGAAAGCTTCAAAATACCCAGAAAGCTGTTGTTCTCCGGTAGGGCAAATAAGCATTCAATTCTTAAACTAATACTAATAAAAATGAGCAACTTTAGGACAAATAAAAGAGGCATTTATAACTAGTTTGTGGATGATTCCATGCTCTGGGGAGGATTTTTTAAACCACAGTATCACTGCCCTTTATCATGGCCAAAAACCGGAGAACACTGCATTCAGGGGCCACCTCCCAGCCCACCCTTGTCCCCAGACCGACACACAAAGCTGCAAGGTAATGCTGAAATGCCAGTGGTACAGCAGGGCACAGAGCAGGAGAGAAAGACAAAAAGCTGGAGAATAATTCCCAGAATAAGTTTAAATCTTCAAAATTCACACTATTTTCTGTGTCACAAATCCAGTGCATTGTATTTACTGGCCTACAAAACCACTTCGGTCTATTTCTACTGATATCTGCATTTATTATCAAGAAACAGAAAAATAAAACCTCATAAAATCTATTACTGTAGCTTGCATGGGACATAATGACCAAAAAAATGCTGATCAGCCATAGGATACTTAAATCATCTTTATACATAAACCAGGATCAAGGAGACAGAGACACTCCAGCCTTCAGAGTAACACAAATCCACAAGTTTAAATATCCAGTAGGTTCAGACTTGTGTGTACATCACAGTTCAGGGATCAAAGAAAGGATGAGCTATAAAACTGACAGCAATACCCAGTAAACAGCACAAAGTTACAAATATATCATGTGCTCTGGTTGATAGGCAGTATGCCTGCATGATGTACGATGTCAACATGCACATACATTTGTCACAGTGGAAGGAGAGTTAGCTTGACTGAGACCATCGATACATTACACCAAGAGATTTTTACTGTCATAGGAAACAAAACTTAGCAAGCTTTGCAATTCTAATTGTTAATCCTTTTCAAGATTATCTAGTATATGTAAGAGAGCCTAAAGTTCACACAGCTTTTCTATTGTGAGCGTCGAATATGCTCTCTACGCCAATCAATCCCTCATGCTTACTGTTGGAACTCATAGGCAGTGTGGTGTGTTTCTGAGAAATTTAACAAAATGAGTAAAGAGAAGTTCAGCAAACAAGAAATGGATACCAAAAGACATTCTCCTTCCACTGTAAGGAAATATTTTGGATTCCACAGAGATGATACTGGACAAAAGCAATTAATTTGTCGGCATTGCTTTGCGTCTGTTGGCACAGCTCGAGGCAACACCACCAACTTATCTATAACACACTCTACTGGAAGATAAGATCTCTTTGGTTATAGGTCACATTAAGTTATCAACATATTACTTGTTTTATAAATATCACAATACTTATCGAAAAAGTTTTGTGATGCAAATTTTCTTCCAATATCCTGCAGCCCTAAGATTTAGCAACCTGCCATATCATTTAACATTAGATTACTTAAACTGTACACCCAGAACAGTCATCTAACCTCATGTGACTGTCATACAAATTAACCTGACCAATATGATTAGACCGAGGGCCGTTGGGTATGTGGGTTTAGTTGGATTAGATTGCTAATTTGAGGACTGATTGGCTGAAGAGTCCTCACACCTGGGTTTGAACAGCTGACCTAAAGGTTACCCCA